>NC_134715.1:67737878-68040909 GCF_049634645.1 Pelodiscus sinensis | reverse complement strand
AGCAAACAGACCTCCAGCCATAACAGGAGACCTAAGGAATAATTAAAACAAATTGTAAGTGACAGGAACCATCATGTCATGCTTGTAAAACTAAAAAGATTAACAATACACATTGACAGATTATGATGAGGCTGCTAGCAATTGTCAGTATGTGTCTGCATGTGTGTGTGTTTGGGGGGTGGGGAATAGATGTCAGGTTCTCATCATTCTAGAGTTGTGAGGGAAAGGAAAACATTTATTCATATGAAAAAATAAAATCTTGAAAATGCTGGTCCTTCCATGACAGCAGATAAACCATAGCTCCACACATTTACTCAAAACAAGACTTTAGTTTGTCATGTTGATGCTTAAAATTGCTGGAGAAAGGCAGATGCTAGGTCAAAGTTTAGTGACTAATCTCTTAGAAATGATTATCCAGAACTACTTTATCGTATGATGTTTAGATACTGCCAAAGTTGAGAGCTATTTTATGAAAGAAAATATAGCATGTGAGAACATGGCAGATGAGTTTTATTATTAATTCAGCTATATTTGCTAAATCAAGATTTTCTTTGTTAGTTGAAAAAGAACTCAGAAAAGATCAAAAAATGTTTCATGTAATCTCCATATTCCATATGAAGTTATGCACTTTTGAACCCTCCCATTTCCTTCCCCCTCTTTGGTATGTAAGCAAAACAGATCAGTTCATTTCAGTTTCACGGTTGCTCTCTGAAAGAGTGCAGAACAGTGAAAGGGGGTGGCTGCAGAGCACTGACAGTGGTTAGGAGCAAAACAGCTGCTTGAAATTTGTCCCATTTACCTCTCAGGCAAATATCTCGTTTGTTCTGTGAATATTCACATGAATAAAATAACTGCATTTTCTTTAACTGTTTTCTCACCCTTTGTGTTCACGTCTATAGATGACAGGGCAAATGAGTTTACAGGAAAGAAGGAAATTGTAAGTTAATGTTAGAGAATATTCATGGAAAAGTGAGTTTTAAATTCATAAACATGGGTATTTGCACTGGAAATCTGGTAGAGTTATACTCATCCAATCAGAGAGCAGAGATTTTCATTCTCCAGTGTGTCTGAGTGTATAGGCAGTCACAGCGAATCACCAACCACTCCCTGATCCTGGGCCACTGGGCCATCGTGGAAGTTAAGAGTAGAAAGGGGCCTTACTCTTACTAATGCTCTGAGCTTACACATGTAATAGATGCCAGCAGGGCATCAGGGTTATGTCTACACTGCAGCGCTATTTTGGGTTACCGGAGATTCATGTCTTTTGAGCATGCCTGTTTTGAAATATAATGAGTTCGCTGTTCCAACGCCCCCTTATTTCAAACTACGGGTGCAGTGTAGACAGGGGCAGCCCATGACTATAGGTGGACTCGGCTGCCGCCTAGGGCACTGCCGCCTCGGGCCGCTCCTGAGTGTAGACACACCCCCAAGCGTAGTGGAACTCTGGTCCATCATAATTCCCTCTTCCTTCATTCATCCACAGACCATTTTCTCTCTCTTGGATGCCAAGCTAGGAAGAACTTTACAGTGGCAGAGAATCCCCCTACACTGGGTATTCTGAAAGTGTAACAGAAAATGATTCTCTCCTCTACTTTAGGGATCACAAACAAGGTGATGGATAGAGGTTGTATCTTTTGCTAATCAGTTTGTTTTTGTGCAATATGTTTTTCTTAACATTAAATTAAATTACGTTAATTATTCTGTAAATTAAAAGGCATTATAGTAGGAAGCCCTCTTTTTTTAAAAAACAAAAAAATATTTTTCCAGACAGCACAGTTTTCAAAGTAGTGAGTAGCTCTTTTTGAAACAAATATTGAATATATAGCTGATGAAATCACATCCTGTAACATACGCTAAATATTAATGGGCATTTTACTTTTATTGATATTTTGTACCGCAAATATCGACTGTCATTCCAACAACTGAATAAATCCAGTGAAGTGCTATTAAAAACCTTTCTCTGGGGATTTTTAACTACTATAATACATTTTCAACTCCAACCAAAAGTAATTCTAATTCAACATGTCCCTTGTGACTTCAGGTTAAAAAAAATAATCAAAACACAATGCTCGATTTACAAAGTGTAATTTGCATGAAGGAAGTTGATAAGTAGATCTTTACTGGAATGTGAAAGGAAGCCTCAGAAATCACTGGCAGCACACAGGTTCTTTAGAGATTTTATTCAGGTGTCTTTCATCAAAAGACAGCTTAAAAGGCTGCCTCTCCCCACCATTCAAAGAAGCCAATAAGATTTCATTTGTTTTGGTACATTAAAGTTCATACCCTTTATTATAATTTAGGCAGCAGCAGACCATAATTTTTGGTATTTTCTTCTTTAAAACTAGTGCTTCTTTCCATTTGCTCTCTGATAATTCTTACTATACAACACATCCTCTTATTTGCTTCCATGCAAAAAAGATTTGATGGAAGAGATCTGATAAGGAGAGCTGTTTAGTTTTTACTGGAGTGGGACCAGCAATGTAACGGTTAGAACATGATCACTTGGTATAGTGTGTGCCTCATTAAGATATAATCCACACGTATCTCTGTTTGATGAGATTTGTTTTAAAACTGGCAAGCACTGGGTGGACAGGAAGCAGAAACCCTACTGGATCACTAGCATGTATGAGATTAATTCCAGCCTGGCTTCCCCATCCCAGCTTTTTTTGAGACAGATTCCAGTTACCTAACCTAACATTTTAATTCTTCATCTAGCAGAACTTGGTCCACCAGCTCGATGAGCCTGAATGAGACACACATCCTCTGTTTAACTCTGAATCGGCATCTGAGTCTGTGCCCAACTAGACGCATTCAGGTTCTAAAAATGTTCTGCCCCTTAATGGCATGACATAGTGAATGAGCAGGACTAGTATTAAGTTGGGAAAAATGTCCAGCACTGTGCTTTTCTCTTTGATTTGGGCCTTTTAGAATATTTGGATTTCTTCTTTTGATTCATGGGTGAGGAGAAAGAGGAGACAATCCTGGCATCTTGTGACTGAAAAATTATTTGCATTTGGACTCTGCAATCCTTGTCTTGCTCCAGTATAAGGAGGAAGACTTGGAGCCCTAGGATTCATAATATGCCCATTTGGTGGGGAAGCAGGAAGCCATGACTTATAGCTAATAAAAGGAGAAATCTTTAACTGCTTTTCTAGTGTGGACAGTAATAATTTAAAGCTTTCAGAAGAATCTTCCATCCCTAGGGGACTCAGGGAAACCCAGAAGTCTCCCATACTTTGAAAAACATTGCTCCTTCTTTCCTAACACTGCAAGATATAAAGGTGCACATTGTAGCTCTTTCTTCTCTTGGTGAAACCACCTTAGCACATCAAAACTTCTCTCTGTTGACCTCTGCTCTGGAAAGCAAGAGCAGATAACCTGTACCATGGATGTGCCTGATCACCCGATAGTGCAACACCTTTCCTTGCCTGCAGAAGAATATCTGGTAAATGCATGATAATTTGAATTATGATTAATCAACTAATGTGATGCATTAATTTAAGAAAGTATCTTTCCTCTTCCTGTAAGAAAACAGAATTACTTGCTACTGTCTTGCATACATCAGGCAAAATTTGCCTCTGGCATCATTCTATGCACTAAGTACCTGTAAAAATGATGTTTCATTGTGATTAAAGTAGAACATAAGGCAATTAATGTAATGCCACCACATGCCATGTAGCACAGATGCTGGAATCAAAGATTAGCAATAAAGTGGTTAACCTTAATTCCAGGGCTCTTTTTGAAACCTGGTATGTTTATGATTGTTTCACATTGCACTCATTTAGAATGCTTATTTTTTTCCTGAGAGATCTTCACCATTACCAAGCATCTAACTTCTGCTTAGGTCTAATGAAAGCCTAACATTTCCTTTGATTTTTATCATATTCCTGTACAAAAAATCCTGATACTTTTCCTGATTTAATTTGGTTCTTTTTGCAGCGGCATATTGGACAATACCTTCAGAGGCTTTTGTACAGTAATTCCTATACCCTCACTTTGAATCTCTCTTTGTTGATTCAGTATTCATTCTCCCATTCTCTCCCAATTTTTGCATTAACAGTATCTGTAATTTATTAGCAAATGCATTTTAGAGCCACTTTCAGAATCAAACTTTAAAACAATGTATATTTTGTTAAAAGGCCATGAAACAGTGTTACATGGTTCATTATTTTGTCCCACAACCCCTTCTATAAGCCAGATTCTAATGTTCAAACAGGAACTCTTTTCTGATTTGGGGACTTGGCCATATGTGTCTAACTATTACATTAATACATCCCATCACCAAACATAATTAAGATTTACATTTTATTTAGTCCCTAGTGAACTCAACTAGACTAACCAGAAATTTGCTGCTTACAGTCTTAACTCTGCAGTGGGATCTCAAGTTTAAGTACAGGCAGTCCCCGGGTTATGTACAAGATAGGGACTGTAGGTTTGTTCTTAAGTTGAATCTGTATGTAAGTCGGAACTGGCGTCCAGATTCAGCCGCTGCTGAAACTGACCGCCAGTTCTGACTTACATACAGAATCAACTTAAGAACCCCAGGCGTCCCCAAGTCAGCTGCTGCTGAAACTAATCAGCAGCTGATTCCAGGAAGCCCGGGGCAGAGCAACTCTGCCTCGGGCTTCCTGTAGTCAGCGCTGGTCAGTTTCAGCAGCGGCTAAATCAGGACGCCTGGGGCAGAGCAGCTGGGGTGCTGCTGGGTTGCTCCAGTAGTGCCGCTCCTCCAACCCAGGAGCACCCCAGCTGCTCTGCCACAGGCATCCGGAGAAAAGCCTAGTCTGCTGGGGGGGGGGGGGCGTACTAGCTGCGCTCCCCCCCACCCCAGCAGACCAGGAAGACACGGGCGGCGGACCGAGACGCACTGCGGTTCCGCCGCCTGGGTCCTCCGTGGCTTTGCTCCCAGTCTCCCTGGTCTGCTGGAGACCAGCAGACCAGGGAGACGGGGAGCAAAGCCTCTGAGGATGCCAGCAGCGGGACAGCCGCGGGGCGTCTGGGCTGTCCCGCTGCCGGCTTCCCCCGCGGCTTTGCAAAGCCACGGGGAAGCCGGCAGCGGAGCGGCCCAGGCGCGCCTGGGGTGCCCCGCTGCCTGAGCCCCCCCCCTCGGCTTTGCAAAGCCGCGGGGAAGCCGGCAGCGGAGCAGTCCAGGCGCGCCTGGGCTGCCTTGCTGCCCGAGCCCCCCCCCCCCCCCGCGGCTTGCTGCCCGAGCCCCCCCCCCCCGTGGCTCCGCTGCCAGCTTCCCCGCGGCTTTGCAAAGCCGGGGGGGGGGGGGGCGGAGGAGGGGGCTCGGGCAGCCCAGGCGCCCCTGGGCTGCCCGAGCCCTTCCGCGGCTTTGCTCTGCATCTTCCTGGTCTGCATAAGTCGGATCCGCGTAAGTCGGGGACTGCCTGTATGTGTTTCCTGAATTGAGGCCTTAATAAGGATTTGTGACCTTCTGCAGGATCACGGCCTATTTATTTTTTCCTTGCTGTTTCATTAATTGATACCATATCTGCTGCCTGTGACCATTCATCGTTACAGGAGAAATTCTATATCACACTTTGGATTGTGACATCACCGAATACAGTTTTCAGGATGCAAGTACAAAGGAGAGATCTGAGCTCTATAAAACTTGCAGCTTTGTAATAATATATAGTGGCAATATGACAACAATATAACATGATTTTAAAAATGTAACCATGAATTTTTATATTATTGAACAGTTTCTGCAACACACAATTGTCTTTCATTATTAATAACTTCATTCAGTCTAAACACTTTGGTGACCTTCCTTCTCATTCCATCATCTCAATAATTTGGTTAAATGCTTTTTTTAAAATTTGAAGCTGAAATGTTAATCCCACTTCAAAGGCATTCCCTACTTCTCAGATTTTCAGTACAATGAATTCTCTTTCCTTTCATGACTTTGTACATTTCACAACAATAAGTTCTAGGGTAGAACATTACATACATTATGTAAGTCAAAGCATAAATGGTGTCAATGTCTGTTATATCTCCCAAGTATGTTTTGGAATCAATAACCTCAAAGATTTCTATACGATTAATACATTGTCACGAAGCATGTCAACTGTGCAAGGTAAGAAGTTCAGTGTACTGCCAAGACCCATGAAGGAGGTTGGAAGATGCAATTTTGAGGGATTTAAACAGCCTAAATCCTCCCATACTGATTCTTGATGAGGGAAGAGGATGCGCAAAGGACTGTTGGACATGAAAGTCTATTCTGCATCACAACAAAGGGTGTGTCTGGACTACAGGGTTTTGTTGACATAAGTGGCCTTTTGTCGACAAAACTATACCTGCGTCTACACTACCGCTGAGTTCTGCTGACAATGTTGACAGAACTCGGCAGTTTTGTCGATGGCGGTAAACCTCATTCTATGAGGAATAACGCCTTTTGTCGACAGAGTTCTGTAGACAAAAGGCGTTATTGCATCTACACTATCCTTTGCGTCTACACTGTCATGTCGACAAAGCAGCTTGCTTTGTCGACAGAACTGGATGTAGTCTAGACACTCTTTGTTGACAGAAGCTTTGTTGACAGTATCTGTCGACAAAACTTCTGTCGACAAATGCCTGTAGTCTAGCCATCCCCAAAGATATCTCATAGCTATGTGAAACTGCTGCTGCTATCACCACCAAGTCCTACTCCATAAGTGGCTGCACATCAACTCACCAATTCAATGTTTTCTGACATGAGTAAGAAAATCACTGTGTACAGTGAAAGCAATACAGATAGTACATTACCTGCCCTCCTTTTTCATCTTCTGTATAAGTGCAACTGAGGTCCTGATTACTTGTGGTGATATAAGGTCCCATATCAATTTTCACAAAAGCAAGGGTATGTGTAGTGGGAAGGGGTAGGGGAGTAGCAGGGATAGCTCCTGTTAGCTGAACCAAATTCTAATTTCTGTACTTCTTATTTGCATAATTTTATTCTATCTACTTAGATTCCCTATGTAATTTTAGAGGGCTTTAGAATTCTACACTGCCCAACCTAAGCTTTTTAATGGTACTGACTCTGTTAAACAGCTGCCATGATTCAGTGCTGCTTTTCATTAATAGGTGAAACATTTCTATTTATTTCTCTGTTGAATCCATCCATCTATGTATCTTATCTAACATACAGTATCAAAAGCTTGTTCCTCAAAGGCATTCTATACACATGAGATACAAAAGATTAGATACCTCAAGATGGGTGAGAGATTCACTTCTGCTCTGGCCCCCTCAACAAGAATAGTAGAGAATCTGACCTTATATTTGCTACCGTTGCTTAAATTGTGTTTTGCTGAATGTTTCATTTGATTTTTCTAAAATATTTTCTAAAAGGTTTCATGGGAAGGGTGTGGGCAGTCCTTAGTGGAGAAAGAACAGGTTAAGAGCTTTTTAGAAAATCTAGACATACAGAAATCCATGGGTCTAGATTTAATGCATCTGAGGGTACTGAGGGAGTTGGCAAATGTCACTGCAGAGCCTTTGGCCATTATCTTTGAAAACTCGTGGCGATCGGGAGAGATCCCGGATGACTGGAAAAAGGCAGTGTAGTGCCCATTTTTAAAAAAGGGAAGAAGGATAATTCAGGGAACTACAGACCAGTCAGCCTTACCTCAGTCCCCAGAAAAATCATGCAAGGGATCCTAAAGGAAACCATTTTGAAGCACTTGGAAGAGGGGAAAGAGATCAGGAATAGTCAACATGGATTCATCAAGGGCAAGTGATGCCTGACCAATCTGATTAGCTTCTGTGATGAGGCTCTGTGGATATGGGGAAGTTGGGGGATGTGATATACCTTGACTTTGGCAAAGCTTTTGATACAATTTCCCACAATATTCTTGCCAGCAAGTTAAGGGAGTATGGACTGGATAAATGGATTGTAAAATGGATAGAAAGCTGGCTAGACTGTCGGGCCTAATGGGTAGTGATTAATGGCTCAATGCCAGGTTGGTGGTCAGTTTCTAGAGGTGTGTCCCAAGGATCGGTTCTAGGGCCAGTTTTGTTGAACACCTTTATTAATGACCTGGATGAGGGGACGGGTTGCACCCTCAGCAAGTTTGCGGATGACACTAAGCTAGGGGGAGAGGTAGACATGTTGGAGGGTATGGATAGGGTCCAGAGTGACCTAGACAGGTTAGAGGATTGGGCCAAAAGAAATCTGATGAGGTTCAAAAAGGACAAGTGTAGAGTCCTGCACTTGGGATGGAAGAATCCCAAGTACTGTTACAGGCTGGGGACTGACTGATTAAGTAGCAGTTTGGCAGAAAAGGACCTGGGGGTTACAGTGGCTGAGAAGCTGCATATGAGTCAACAGTGTGCCCATGTATCCAAGAAGGCAAATGGAATATTAGGTTGCATTAGAAGGAGCATTGCCAGCAAATCTAGAGAAGTGATTATTCCCTTTTATTCGGCTCTGGTGAGGCCAGATCTGGAGTACTGCATCCAGTTCTGGGCCCCCCACTATAGAAAGGATGTGAATGCATTGGAGAGGGTCCAGCAGAGGGCAATCAAAATTATTAGGGGGCTGGAACACATGACCTGTGCGGAGAGGCTGAGGGATTTGGGCTTATTTAGTTTGAACAAGAGAAGAGTGAGGGGGGATTTGATAGCAGCCTTCAACTTCCTGAAGGGAGGTTCCAGAGAAGATGGAGAGAGGCTGTTCTCAGTAGTGACGGATGGCAGAACAAGGAGCAGTGATCTTAAGTTACAGTGGGGAAGGTTGGATATTAGGAAAAACTATTTCACTAGGAGTGTGGTAAAGTACTGGAACGGGTTACCTAGGGAGGTAGTGGAATCTCCATCCTTAGAGGTTTTTAAGTCTCAGCTTGACAAAGCCCTGGATGGGTTGATTTAGATGAGATTGGTCCTACCTTGGGCAGACGGCTGGACTCGATGACCTCCTCAGGTCTCTTCCAGCCCTATGATTCTATATATCAAATAAAACTAAATATTGTTAGCATACCATAAAATGACTATAAATCTGTAGTGATAAATATCTTTCTAATGCTAAATTTGTCATCCCTAATGCAGTTGTATTCTCCATATACATCACTCTGTGACTACGGGATGCAATTAGGTAAGAAACATAAGGGCTGATTCTCATCAAACTGATCTTTCACTGCTGTCATACCATCAACTGCAAATGCGTTACTATCATGCATACCACTACCTAATTATAATTTGGGCCCTTCCATGCATCTTCATTATTGTTCCCTTCTCCCTCAGTTTAGTAGCTGAGTTCCATTAATCCTCATTCTTCTGTGAATTTCATACGTGTAAAAAGATACTGGTATAATACCCTTGAAGACTGGGTCCCTCTAGGAACAAAATCTGGAAAGGAGAGGCAGCTACTGCCATTACATAGTACCCCTGTCACTGTGCTTCAGACTTGACCTGGAAGATATACCACTAAGGCTATGTCTACACTGCAGGGAAGCCTCAAAATTAGTCTGAGGCAGGTTTCCCTAATGTAGACATGCTATCTTGATTTAGAGCCCTCGGAGACATTGGGGAGGAATAATTTAGAATGGCCCTGGTAAAGGGTTATTTTCAAATAGCAGAAGTGGGGGCAGCTACATGCACCTTATTTCGAAATAGCTATTTTGGAATAGGCATTATTCTTCATAGAATGACGTTTACAGATTTCGGTATAAGCCGCCTGCTATTTCAAAATTATTCTGACATAACTTTGCTGTGTAGATATACCCTAAGGACGGATTTCATCCCCATGTAATCACTAGTATCTCTACTAAGGCTGCGAGCAAAAGCTCATATTGGTGCCAGTTGTAGCATAAACTTCCCCACTAGGAACATAACTAAATAAATATCGATAATCTGCATTTATAGGATGACTCACATCTAAAACTATTAAAGCAACTTACAAATATTAATTAATTTCACCCACGCTAGCTTTGTGAGCTGGTGGTATATCAAATTCATTTGTACTTTATTTTAAATAAACATTAAATAAAATTGTAGTCACTTTGGCATTTCAATAAATACTTCGCAAGTATCAACACTAAGAAACCAGAAACTGTCCATCCTTCTGCTCCAACAAAGGCAGAGTGTGTAAAGAAGACGTGAAAGTAGTTGAAGTGTGAGTTAAACAGTTTAAAGGCTTGTTTTAACAAGGCTTCTTTGGATATTTTTCCTAGCCTGGAACCCACAGTGGATAAACTTTTAATTATACTTTGAGATGGTGTAGAAGATTCCTAACAAAAATCCTGCCTTGCAGTTGAACGACAATGAGAAATCTCAGCACAAGCATGTTTTACAGAAATAATCAATCCCCTATGTGAAAACTGTAGCTAGACTTGGATCCTGACTTCTCTTAATTTACAATAATGGAAATCATTTGTCAGGGTTGTTTTCTTTGAAAATGTCAGCTTTGAAAATTAAAGAAAATTTCATTAGAGGCAAAATATTACACACTGAGAACCCATACTTGGGCCTCTTTTTGGAAAGGTTCAGCATGAGGCATGTCTGAAACAAAAAAGCTCCTTCTAAAAAGATACAATCTTCCTCATCTCGTGTTAGTAGGAAAAACTGTATTAGACTCTGCTTTAAAAATTGACTCAAGGTCAAAAAGCCACCTGAGAGACTCCAGTACGCATTCTTCATAACCATAAAATCTCAGAAGCTGGAAAGCTGCCCTTCTTTGGTCTTATAAAAATCCAATTATTTGCATTATGAAAAAGGACTCCATAGCTTAATAGGAGGCATAAATGAGGGTCATGGTACAACTATGAGTCTCTTCTCTATTCTTTTGCAGGGTATATTGGCCTATCTTAAATTCTAGCTCAGTGTTGTGCCTCAGTGTATAATTTTTTTTTAACAGGAAAAGAGCTCTTCTAGCTAACAAGAGAGCCTGTAGCTACAAGTGATACTTTGTGCCAAACTGTCATCTTAATTGAGATTAAACTTCTATCTTAACATGAGATGGAGTTCACTTATATATCCTCTAGATTATCTATACAGGTTGAACAGTAACTCTACAACCACCTTGCAAGTCCTAAAAAATAACAATAGTTCAATACAACCCATTAATAATTTTCAAGCAAGAATATACAGGAATAGTAGGTTAACAGAACTAATACCCAATTACATACCTCCTCTCTTTGTAGAGGGTACAACCCCCCTGAAGAACTATCTGCATTGTCCAAGGCCTATTTCTGCTTTGTTTATATTCTTGGTACCGTTTTATAAGCAATGCATAAGCACACAGAAACACTTTGAGATTCTCTGTTAAAGATGGATGTGTGCACGGCTATCTATTTCTGACTCATGAGTACACTTTTGGAACAGGCTGTGAGTGTTTCTCAACTCACAAGGACACCATATGTAGCATTTTTCTCCTTCAATCCTCTAAAATTTTCAAAAATAAATTATTATAGCAGGTTCAATTAGCATGGAGAGTTTATTATTGGAATCATTCTTAACTTGTAGTTTATTCCTTTTAAAATTTTCTAATACTACAAATGTAATATGTTATGAGTTTATCCATCACATAAATACATGGACCAGATTCTGAGCTATGCCTCTCAGGACGTGCAGCACAAGAGGAATGGTCCAAACAAGTAAATGTACACTTATACATAAAGGTGACTTTTCATCCCCAGAATTTTAGGCTGCTCCAGGGGCAATTGACTGTCAATTGGCTTCTCCATAGACCAAAAGACTATGAATCACACTTCTCCCCAAACCTGGCACAATTCTTGCAGCTTCATAGACCAAAAGAACATGAGCATAAAGGGAGCTAGCTGTCCTCCCTCCTACTCCTGGCACATCCCTCTGTTGCAGACAGGCCTGCAGAGGGCTGCCTGAGTTAGCTCTATAAGACCCTGGTGCTAGATATATTCCCAGCGGGCTGCTTAAGACAGCTTGAAAAATCCTTTAGGGCAGTATAAAGGGGAGGAAGCGAAACCAGAAATTAGGTCCTGTTCTTTTTCTGTCCATTTGAGATACTCTGTTAGAAGAAATTCTCTGCAAGACAAACATTAAAGAGAATTGAAAGAGAAAACTCAAATACTCAATGAAATAGAAACACTTTCCCTTCACCAACCCTCTTTCCCTTTTCAGACCTAGCCTCTCATTGCAAACCAAAGCTTTGTGTGTGTGATAGTGAACATTATAGGGTGCAAAATGTAGTTTGTACTTAGCTGACCAGAGCAGAATGACAAAAGTTTTATTTCCCCCACAGATCATCTCGAATAATGAAGATTTAAAAAAAGTAGCCAAACAGTTACAATATCCTGCCCCTTTTCTTCTGAGAAATCCTTTTAAATGCTGCTTCTTGACACTCTGTCTTGGATGGAATCAGCTTTTTCTTCAGGCTCCCTTGAACACGCACACAGTAATACTGATTCAAACAGACAGGGGCCTTACACTTTGCTAAGCAGATGAGACACACAGTTAATAATATGGCCTGTGATCTGCCATAGAGAAAAGGATGTTGATGATTATTATTCCTTTGATCAACCCTTCCTTAAGTAGCACCAGCAACTGCACCTGCACACCCCTTCTACCTACCCACTGCCCTAAGCCAGGATTCAGGGAAACAGACATAAAAGGCTATTTTAATGTTTCATTTACTCTAGACTTTGGGGATTAATATGGAAGTCTGAAGCAATTACATGCTGGCAGGGATGAAGACCAAAGCCTATGTAGCTTCATGTCTGTGCTACATAAAGCAGGTCATCCAGTATTAGTGGACAGCAATTTCCAGAGAATGCTGTAATTAGGCTGTGAAAAGGCAGCAAACACGATGAACTGAAGAGGCAGCTACGTGGCCAAAAGTAATTTGGGCTCTTGAAATGTGCTCTTAGCCTCATCCTTTCTATTTATTAAAGCTCTCTAATATACTATGTTTCACTATAATGGAGGGTAATGGGGAAGCAGGCATACCCTATTATTGCAGGGTAATGGGAAGGCAGGCACTTAACTATAATGAAATTAAATTCCTCCTTGCCTGCACCAGAGGCACAATGACATTTTCTTGTAAAAGCTGTGAGAGCAGTTTCTCAAAAATGGAATTGACAGAAAAACAGTGGAATCCACTTCACAGTAAAGGATGAAGGAGCTGAAAGCTGATGAGATTGAGCACTTTGTTGTCCCACGGTAGCACCTGCTTGTAATTTGATGTTGCAAAGATGGGCAGGCACTGCTTTGGAAACCAAAGAAAATGAACCTTCCTTTTTATCACTTCACAAAAAAGGATTATTTTCTCATTCCCAGTGAATCAGAAGGGGGAAAACCAAAACAAAACAAATGCCCCCCCGATGATAAAAATAAAATAAAAGCCATGTATAGGCACATCTCTCTAAACTTATGAGTCATTTGCCATATATTAAGAACCCAGGAAAATGTGACTTATCGATATTATGTTACAGAGACAGAATTCGTATTTTCATCTATGATATAAGAATACCTTTGAGAGTTTTAATTTTATGACCCTGAGGTGAGGCTGAAAGGTTTCCATTACCTTATCTTGTTCGTTCATTTAAAATGATATAATGTCAGGTTTTTAGAATTCAGATGTGAATTTGTCATTCCCTCTAATATACAGTAAGGGTGTGTCTAAACTACACCCCTCATCCAAGAGAGGGATGTAGATTAGGCACATCGCTATTGCAAATGAAGCAGGGATTTAAAATATCCTGTGCTTCATTTGAATAGAAATGGTCGCTGCTTTTTGCTGATGCGGCACTTTGCCGGCAAAAAGTGGCAGTCTAGATGGGGATCGTCGACAAGGAAAGCCTTTTCTGACGGATCCCTTATGCCTCGTGCGACAAGGTTTACAGGATCTGTCAGAAAAGGCTTTGCTTGTCAATCGATCCCCGTCTAGACTGCTGCTTTGTGCCGGCAAAGTGCCACATCGGCAAAAAGCAGCAGCCATTTCTATTCAAATGAAGCGCGGGATATTTAAATCCCCACTTAATTTGCAATAGTGACGTGCCTATTTTACATCCCTCTGTCGGCAGAGGGGTGTAGTTTAGACACACCCTAACTGACAGTTGAATGTTCTGATGGCAAAAGAAAAAAAAATATTTTACAGTGGTTGCCATTAAAAACTGAAAATTTACCAGCTGAGATAGCACAGCTAGCTCCTGTTCTAAGCATAGGGAAATAACAGTGCCAGAGATACAACTGCTGAATTAATAGAATCATAGAACCATAGAGCTGGAAGAGACCTTAGAAGGCCATCAAGTCCAGCCCCGTTCCCAAGGCAGGACCAATCATAATTAAATCAACCCAGCCAGGGCTTTGTCAAGCCGAGACTTAAACACCTCTAGGGATGGAGACTCCACTACTTCCCTAGGTAACCCATTCCAGTGCTTCACCACCCTCCTAGTAAAATACTTTTTCCTAATATCCAACCTGGACCTCTCCCACTGCAACTTGAGACCATTGTTCCTTGTTCTGCCATCTATCACTACTGTGAACAGCCTTTCTCCAGCCTCTTTGGAACCTCCCGATTATTTATTGGTAACTGCTCACCTTTTAAATGAGACTGTGATGCTGTCTCATAGGTTGCCATCAGCTTAATTCATTCACATGATAATAGAAATCAAATGAACATTAAAAGGTCATGGTATGTTAAAACCAATTCATTTGTAAGATATAACTGTAGTGTTAAGCTTAGCTAGCTCCTCTTGTTTAAATGCTATTACGCACACCCTGTAGTAAATAACCCTAGATCAAAATATATGTTAGTATGGGAACAAGCATTTAATTAGAAAACAGAACTTTATGAATACCAATGAAGGAGACTTACAGTACTCCCACTTATCCATCCCTATCATAATGAATGGTTTGCCAACACATGATATATGTAACTGTAACTGGACTTGGGGGAAGTGATTGACTCTTTGAGGCAGGAAGAACCTCATGTGATGTGTTTTTTGGTTTTAATAAACTTTCATCATGAAGTCCAGTTTGTTTGAATAAGATTGGTTCATTGTCTTTAAGAGGACTGGCTGTGGCAACATGGTAAGGTAGCATGATGACCCAGGAGCACACATTTGTTGCAGGATTGTTTAATCTAATTACAACATAAGAACCAGGGGTCACCAAATGAAGTTAATAGGTAGCAAGTTTAAACCAAACAAAAGGAAGTACTACTTCACACAATGCAGTGTCAACCTGTGGCACTCCTTGCCAGAGGATGTTGTGAAGACTGGGACTTCAACAGTGTTAAAAAAAGCTATATAAATTCACAGAAGATAGGTCCCTCAATGGCTATTACCCAGGATGAGTAGGAATGGTATCCCTAGCTTTTGTCAGAAGCTGGGAATGGGCAATAGAGGTAGGTTCATTTGATGATTACCTGTTCTGTTCATTCCCTCTAGGGGGCACCTGGTATTGGCCACTGTTGGAAGACTGTCGGATGATACTCGGCTAGATGGACCTTTGGCCTGACCCAGTATGGCTGTTCTTCTGTTCTTATAAAGTACATTCTCTGTTTTGGTGTGCCCTGCCCTGTTTTCTGGCATTCTGATCAAAGACGGTCAGTCTACAAACTGACAGGAATAATGCTGATATACAGTATCATAACTGCTCTGTATGTATTGGAATGTCTACAGCATATCCAAAGTGAAATCTCTGCAAGGAATGCTGGGAACCATAAACAGTAATTAAGAGACCTTGCTACAAAATTATTATAGACCATTAAACCTCAGAGCTCCATGTGTGCTTCTGTATAAGAACAAAATCCAATGTTAGAATATTATATAAATTCAGTAATGCAGGTTGGCCCTCCCTTGTCTGGTACCATAAGAACCTGAGTGGTCCCAAACCAGAGAGTTTGCTGGACTAGGGGTGGTCAATGTTCCCCTGCTGGCTGCCCTACTCCTAGGCTTCCAAGGCTGGGGCACCTGCTCGATGCTTCCGGGGTTTCCCAGGATTTCCCCGCCAGATACACCCGGATGCCACCAGCCCTGCTAGGATCCCGCTGCCACTGGGGATTCTCTGGGGCTCCCTGGCCAAGGCTCTCCTGCTGCTACCCAGCCCTGGTGCTGCTGGGGATTCTCTTGCCAGTGCCGCCCAGCCATCCCAACCCTAGTGCCAGTAGGGATTCCAGGGGTTCCTTGACTGGGGGAGTTCCCCGGCCCCTCCTGGCCCCAATGACACTGGGGAGTTCCCTGGCTGGTGCCATCCAGCCTGCTGCAGCTAGGGATTTCCCAGGGTTCCCCAGCTGGGACTGCCCATCTACCACCGGCCCCATTGCCGGGGCCAGTCCTGCTCCTGCTGGGGCTTCCCTGGGACTGCGTAGCTACTGCCTGGCCCTGCTACTACAAGGGGGTTCCCCAGGCCTCTGCCATTTGCTGCCTGGCTCAGGTGCTCCCCATTCATGTCCTTGTCTTGCTGACACTGGGAGTTCTCCAGCCAGGCTGGAGCTCCCCAGCTGCCATCTGGCCCAGATACCTCTGGCCCAACCAGGGCTCCCCAAACCTGCATATTCCCGGCTGACTCCCACTCTCCGCCTCCAGGGCTCTTTGGTCCAGAAACATCTGTGGCCCTGCTGGATCACGGATGTTGCCGGACCAGAGAGTCCCAGGTCTGGGAGGTTCAGAAAATATAATGATATATTTTGTGATTTAGCTAGACAAATAACATATAGCTAAAATAAATATAGATTTCTTTTAAGCAGAGAAAATTGTGAGCAACCTTTTATTCCTGATTCATTTCCAACAAACGCATTAGTGAAAATCCCATTACTTGGGATATTTAAAACTAGACTTTAAAAAAAAAAATTGACAAACATCCTGTACAGAGCAATCAGGCATTGACAGGGAAATAGATTGGATGATAATAGGTCTTTTAAAACAGAAAAGGTTCTATAGCTAAAAGGAGATACAAAAAGAACAAGACGAGAAAATGATGGTTTTTAATACTGTTAGAACAGGCTGTACAATCAGTGGTGAACTACAAGTCACACACCAGGCCTCCTCCACCAAGGTCAAGTTCTACATGACGATGGAATCCCCTCAATTTAGCTACACAGTTGTTGATAAGTAGGGCTTTGTAAGGAAGTACACTCAGAGGCAGCAGTTAAAAATATTATTTTATAGAGAGCCCCAAATGAGCTGGGTATCTCTGACAGGGTTTATGGCACCATAAAATACACTTCCCTGTTCTGTAACCGGTGTTCTTCAAGATGCATTGCTCATGTCCATTCAACATAGGTGAGTGTGCGCCTGTCACATGCACTGGTGCCAGAAGTTTTTCCCTACACAATACCCATAGGGGATGGAGGTCCCCAGTGCTCCCTGGAGTGGCGCATACACACCTTGCTAAATAGGGCACCCCTCCGGTCCTACCCTCCTCAGTTCCTTCTTGCTAGAACTCCAACAGTACGGAGGAGGGTAAGAAGTTGAATGGACATGTGCAACACATCTCGAAGAATGCCAGTTACAGAACAGGTAACTGTCTTTTCTTCAAGTGATTGCTCATGTCCATTCTACATAGGTGACTGTAAGCAGTATCTGCGGAAGTAGGATAAGAGTTATGTACATGCAGACCGCAAAACAGCCCAGGAGAATGCAGCATCCTCTCTAGCCTGCTGTGTGATGGCATAATGAGATGTGAAGGTATGTACTGATGACCATTTCACCGCCCTATAGATATCCTGGTCTGCGACATGTGCGAGGTAAACTCGTGAGGAAGCTTAAGCCTTAGTGGAGTGGGCCCTAATCAACTCTGGTGTCTGGGCCCCCACTAACTCATAACACATGTTGCAGCAGTAAGTAATCCATTTAAAAAGTCATTGGGAGGAGATAAGTGAAACCCTCCTACACTCTGCATAAACCACAAATAATTGAATAGAGCTGTGAAAGGCCTGTGTCCTCTCCAGGTAGAAGGCCAGCACACGATGCACATCCCGCGTGTAGAGGCACCTTTCCTCATTGTTTGCATGAGGCTTGGGGTAGAAGACTAACAAAAAAAGTCCTTGTGGTCCATGTGGAAGGTGGAGACCACCTTGGGGAGAAAGGCCGGATGCAGCTGAAGCTGGACCTTGTCCTTGAAGAGCCGGCAATACAGAGATTCCCACATCAATGCTCAGAGCTCCGATACTCTTCCAGATGAGGTAATCACAATCAGGAAAGCCAACTTGAAGGAGGAAGTGACAGGGGGCATGTGGGTAACAGCTCGAATTGTGGTCCAGTGAGCCTTACCCGAACCAGGTTCAGGTCCCACTGTGGGACCTGGGGATAGAGCCTCTTCAGGCTCCTTAGAAACTGAGACGTGACCTTACAAGAGAAAACCGAGTGACCTTTCAGCGACAGGTGAAAAGTGGAAATAGCTGCCAAGTAGAGCTTGATGGTGGCCAAGGCCAGGTCCTGTTGTTCTGGGGACAGCAGGTTGTCCAGCCATGGCCGGGATCACCCACCGTTGCTGCACCCACGTGGAGAAAGAGTTTACGACTCTCAAGGAGGACCCGCTGTACATCTCCCTAACATGCCAGCTCCTGAGGGTTCAGCCATACATGAACTATGCTGTCAGGTGGAGTGGGTTGAGACTTGGGTGGAGCAGGCAACTGTGGTCCTGGGAAAGTAGGTCTGGCTTCAGCAGCAGCCTTCTGGGTATGAGACACACCAGGTTCATTAGTGCCCTGAACCAGTGCTGGTGAGGCCAGGTCAGTGCACTGAGGATGACTGTCACCTTGTCCCACTTGAGCTTGCCTATCAGGGGAAGCAGAGGGAAGGCATACAGGAAGGCTTCCAACCACTTGAACAGGAATGCATCTGGCAGAGAGCCCCACTAGAGGCTGAACCGGGAACAGAACTGACTGCCCTTTGCATTGTCTCTTGTGGTGAAGAGATCCGCTAGGGGATGCCCCCAGTCTCAGAAGAGAGAAGCAGTCACCTTGGGATGGAGTACCCACTCGTGGTGGGAGGAGAACTTCTCCTGAGATGATCAGCGATTGTGTTTCAGACCCCTGGAGGATGATGGACTTACAGCATGATGCCATGCAGCACACAAGCATCCCACAGCCTCATCGTCTATGCACAGAGCTCTGGAGATTGGCGCTCCCACACCTTGTCTGTTTATGTAATAATACTTAGCGACTGTGGTGTCTGTGCGTACATGCATCACCCTGCTTTCTAGGTTCAGAAAGAACATTCCGTATTGCCTGTAGCTCTTTCACGTTTACGTGGAGTGCCCTTTCTTGAGGGGACTACATGCCTTGGGTGAGAAGCGTCCCCATGTGGGCTCCCCAACTGCAGTCCAATGCATTGGCCACCAGCTCCCTGGAGTGCGGTTGAGGATGGTATGGCACGCCTGACATGACCTGTGCTGGGTCTATCCATCAGGCTAGGGCCAAAAGGACCCTGGGTGGCACCATCACCACCAGTTCCAGGGAATGCCTTGCTGGGGTGTAAACCAAGGCTAGCCACAGCTGGAGTAGCCAAAATACATACATGCATGCTGTCATATGGCCCAGGATCTGTAAATACACTCATGTTGTAGTCATGGGGGTCAGCATGAGCTGATGAATGAGGGTGGAGAGCACTTTGAATTGTTCTTGGGGGAGCAATGCTCTGGCTATGGGGGAGTTCAGGACCGCCCCATAAACTCTATCCTCTGGGTGGGCACAAGTTGAGATTTACTTTTGTTTATTAGGAGGCTGAGTCAATGGCACATGTCCAGGAGGAGGCAGATGTCCTGCTGAACCTTCCTCTTGGACAGCCCCTTGACTAGCCAGTTGTGCAGGTAAGGGTACACCTGGATGTGCTGATGCCTTAGGTCTGCTGCCACCACTGACATGCACTTGGTAAAGACCCTTGGGGGGAGGGGGGCATAGACAAACCAAAAGACCCGGGGGGGGGGGGGGCATAGACAAACAAACTGCAAATTGGAAGTGTTTCTGGCAACTAGAAATCTCAGGAACCACTCATGGCCCTTGAAGATGGCAATGTGTTAAGTATGCATCTTTGAGCCTGAGGGCAGCATCTGGCTCAGGGATAATAATGGCCAGGGAGACCATACCGAACTTGAAGTGGGCCAGATACTTGTTGAGGCCTTGCAGGTCCAGTATAGGTCATAAGCCTCCCTTCACCTTGGGAATAAGGAAGCATTGAGAGTAGAAACCCTTGTTCTCGGACTCCGGTGTCACCCTCTCCATCGCTCTTACATGGAGCTACTTGGACAGCTCCTGTTTGAGTTGCTGCTCATGAGAGGGGTCTCTGAAAAGCGATGGGAGTGAGGGGTGGGAAGGAGGCATAGAGGAGAGCTAATGGCTATAGCCACATTGAATGGTGGCCAGGACCTAACGGTCCGACATCATTTCTCTCCATGCTGGGAGGAAGGGACAGAGCCTGTGTAAAAATAGGTCAGAAGGATCCTGGGAGTCTGGTATGTTATCACGTGCACCCTCAAAAAGAGCACTTGCCCTGGGACTTCGCCTGGCTGGTCGACTGCTGGCCAGACAAATGGCTACCAGCTCCTTGCTATCATTTTGGAGGCTTAGAGAGTGAAGGGTACCTTTCCAAGAGAGCGTATTGGCCCTTGTGGCTTGAACCACTTCCTCTCAGATCTGGGAACGTAGAGACCAAAGGTTTTCATGGTAGTGTGGGAGTCCTTGAGTCCATACAACCCTGTGTTGGTCTGTTCTGTGACTAGGGCTCCAGTATCAAACTGCAGGTCTTGAATGGAGTTCTGGTCCTCCAGGAACAGACCTGACAGGAGGAGCCAGGCTGCCCACCTCATACTAATGGTGAGGCCATGGATCAAGCCTCCAAGTCTGCAGTGTCAGATGCCACTTGTAGAGCTGCAAGTGCCATCAAGGAACCTTCTTCAACAAGGGCCTTTAACTCCTTGTGAGATGCTTCAGGCAAGGAGGCCTCAATTTTTACCAGTACCCCCCAAGTGTTCATGCCATAGTGTGAACAGGGCCTGGTGGTTCACCATCCTCAACTGGAAGCTGGCCAAGGAGTAGACCTTTTTCCCAAACAAGTCCAGCTGTTTGGAGTCTTTACTCTTAGGGATGGGCACTGGCTGGCCCTGGTGCTCCCTATGGTTCAGACTCCACCATGAGGAAGTTGGGCAGCAGATGGGAATGAAAGTAGTCATGGCACCATGCTCTGCCCTCTGGAACAGTGGAGGAGGATGTCTGCCAGAGTGCCTTGGCAATTTTGGCAACCACCTTGTACAGGGACAGTGCCACCCTGGCCAGGCACGCTCGACCCAGGACCCCAAACGACTCTAAGGATTCCTGCATCTCCTCAGTTTGTAGGCGCAGGCCATTGGCTATCTTCCGGAGTAGGTTTTGGTGGGCCTTTGAGTCCTCCTGAGGTACTTCCAGGGATGATGCCATGATCACCTCATCCGGTGATGAGGCGGCAGCGGGTTAGGGCTGGCTGGGCTTCCTTGCCCTGCTGGGACTGGTCCCCTGCACTCGTTGCCTGTTGGTGGGGCAGGTGTGCCCACATCCCCTTGGGAACAGAGAGGCCCTGGAGACATCACTTGGGCTTGGGATGCACCGGCAAATGAGCTAGTAACTTGGGACTGAACTGGGAAGCCCCAGGGAGTCCATAGGCACCACTGAGCCTGCCACTGAGACTGTGGCCATGGCATACTCTGTGTTGACGAGAGGTTTTAATTGGGAATTTAGTATGAAAAGGCTCACCAATCTGACCAGAATGTTCTTAGGTTTGCCCTCCCTCTGGCCACAGGAATTAAGAGACAGACATCTGCACTATGTCAGAAGGCAGATTTTGGGATCAGCAACAAGCATGACACTTACCCCATTACAGTAAAAGTACTCCATTTTTATTGACAAAGAATGTTACAGTTGTACACAGTAAAAGGCTTAAAAAGATGACCCCATAAATGGCAGCAATTGCATCTGGTTGTAACATCAATATAAATTTAATGAAGACTAAACATGTATGTATGTGTAGAATATATATATATTTATATCCATCCTGAGTATTCAGTTGCAGTGGCCTAGCATAATTCCATACTTACGCCCTGCTGAAGACTCTTAGGAGATGAAGGAACCAGCCTCAGTCTGCAGATGGAGTGGGGGTCTCAGTGGGAGACAAGAAGGTATGTAAGCAAAGAACAGAAGTGAATGTAAAGGACAATATGAAAGGCAAGGAAAGACAGGGGAACATCGACCCCGGGAGGAACATTCATAGCCTTTTAATTGACATTTTTACGTCACCAATAACCAAACCAAAAACAGATTTCTGCACCTTAACTTTTGAAGGTTCACATATTTGATTGGAGAGAGAGCATCTCAACTCCAAAAATGGGCAAGACGCTGAAAAGTCTAAAACTGACCAGATGGTATTTGCTGCTTGCCTCTTTTGGACAAACAGGACACCTCATCTCTATTTTTGGGGGATTTCTGCTCATCATACAAAATAACATGATGTCTAACATATATATTTTTACCCTAGGTAGTGCTCTAGTCCCTCTTGTGGTTTTGATCCAATCTTATCAACAAGACTGGAAATTTCCACATGTGTTAATAAGCTATATCTTATAACTTATTCTATTACATCTTACTTAGCTAAAGCTAATTTCTTACAGAAATAAGATTTCTGCAGGCCACTTGCAGAACTGCTAAAACAGAGTAAAACAATTAAAAGGTTTTGAAGCTGCAGTATATGAGCTGCAGGCAAAATCTGGGAGAAGATACAGGCTTACAGGCTACAACAGTGCCGGTAGTGCCAAAGTCGATAGTGGCATCTGCTGCACGGGGGGGGGGGGTGGGGGGAGGAGCACTGTTTGGAGATTGGAATATTGGAAATGGATATACCAGCATGCAACCCAAAATGCCTTAAGCATAGGTCATGTGGCAGCTCACCAAAAGAATAACACCCTGACTGCACAGCTAAATAACCTAGCAGATGCAGCAGTACAAATTTTTGCTGCCCAGGTGGATTGGGAATGCCTGTACATTTGGCTACATGAAACCTTGGGACACACAGGAAGTGATGAGCTGGTGCGGCAGGCACATGCCAGGGGGAGGCCTATCACCCACAAACAAGCCAGAGATCTGGTACAAGCTTGCACCCTATGTGCTGAACTCAGGAAACATATAACAAAAGGGCAACTGTTTGCCAGGCTAAGAGATGGAAAAATACTATGGGCAACCTGGCAAGTATATTATATTGGTCCACCACCCACCAGTAAGCAAGGGTGGAAGTATGTTTTAACTGGAGTAGAAATTGTTTCAAGAATTGGGTTTTGCTTACCCAACCCGATGGACAACAGGGTTGTCTACAATCATGGGACTAAACCTCTTATTAGCCCTTGTCCCAACACCCCAGTTTGGGGACACAAACCCACGTACTGCACTCCTACAAGGGAAAAGGAGTCTGGACCACTGCAGATGCTGGGCTAACACCAATAACCATTACTGAAGCTTGGATTGTATCCAAGACTGGCAAACCTTATGTTTTATTACAGGAAACTGAGGCAATAGCCCTGAATAGCGCTCCAGTGGGATGGATCCCTCCCAGTGCTGGTGTGGATCCGGGAAACCACCATGAACTTTTTTTGTGTGTGTGTGTGTGTGTATATATATATATATATATATATATATATATATATATATACACACACACACACACACACACACACACACACCACTTGCTGTTGTAGTGCTTGCAACCACTGTTGTTAGTTACAGACTATTGAAATGAGACATGGCACTCCAACTCGCCATGATATTCTTCCTCATCCCAACTGCTACTGCTGTACCAGAACACCTTACTTGACTCCTCTACTGGACTGGGAATCGAGTTTGTCCCTCTCAGCCCAAATGACTGGTGAAACGAGTGACATCTTCCGATGGGGACCGGTATGGTTCAATGACAGTGACTACCGCAATCCTCTAAAAAACTCTGGGGGGAGGTCAAGCGGGCAGGCAAGGGAAGTGGCAACGAACGGTATGGGATAAGACATGCTGTAATTAAGAATGTAAACAACTCATGGCTAAATTGGTTAGCCCAACACCTAGGACTTTCGTTAACTCCATTCCTTCATTCTATTGAAAATACTATAGTAACCATTTTACTTGTTGTAATTGCTTGCTGCATGCTTCTATGTATTGTTAGGCATTTTGTGTACACTGCTACCTCCTCTGCACAAATCCGGTATATGGCATTGGGAAGTGATCCTAATCAATCCCTTGATCCAAAATTATCTGATCAGACCCTGCAGATAGGGCGATTTTAGCTTCCTCCAAGGAGGGCAAAAGGTGCTGGCATCACCGCCATCTTGCGTTCTGGGACATAGTGAGGCGTGTCAAGGGGGTGGAATGTAGCCAGACACGAACCTCATCTTGGTTTCCACCCCCCCCAGAGAGCAAGAGAAAGGCAGTCAGCCTTTGATGCCCTGGGAACACAGGTGTGCTGCCTGTCCCTGACTCTACCATAAACAGAAATGAGACAGTAAATGGGCTAGCTGACGACCCGGGGCCTCCCGCCGTCCTGATGGCTAGTACCAGTAATTGACATGCCTGCATTGTCCCAGGAGAGGAATCTTTGCCCATCATATACCAGAGGTGCCCATTTTCTGCATTTTCCCAGGTGTGAATTATGCTTTGCACCCTTTGTGGGAAACTTGGTGTTCAAAGACATTTTTCCTAATTGGCCACTTGAGACCAGGAAGAAGCCTACGTGACCCAAGGGGTATAAAGAGAATTTAGTAGCCCACCCCATTTGAGCTCCAATCATCTACACCTGCTGGCAGGTATTGATTGTCTCCCGAGGTCTGTGGGATGTCCAACCTCGCCCTACTTCTTCCCGAGGGATTGAGAGAAAGACGCTGGCCACGCCAAGTCTGGAACACAGGGGTGAGAATGTATACCTGCTAGATGTCTATTTTGCATGCATTTAATAAGAGCTCAGAGAACCAAAAGGGTTTCATGGTACCTGTAAGTGACCTTGTTAGTGTAATTTCTGTCCTGTCCTTTGTAGCGGCTGTGTTATCTGTAACACAGCAGTAGCATTTAACAGCTAAGTTTACCCTGTAACAATAAAATAGTAACTGTTTAAGCTTTAACCTGACTCCTTCAGTTGCTGTAACAGAACCAAGCACAATTTAAAAAAACTTCAGCCGGTCATAAGGGACTCACTGCCCTGACCGTCGGCTGACAAACTGCTGGCCGGATAGAGCTAGTACAGACTCTATCAAGAGCTCTTTAAGCTGAATACTATGCTCCGTAATAGTTCTGGGATGGAAAGATCTGGAAATGTGACTCTTGTCCAATATGTGTCCTTCCCCCAGGCAGTGTAAGCAGTCATCATGCAGGCGTTTAGCTGGCTTGGGCCTGTGACACCCGGCACAGATTTTGAAACTGGAGGAGCGGGGCATACCCTGTCCCCCGGCAGAGTCTTTTACAGAATTTAACAATTAACAGTTCACAGGTACTTTGCAGTTCGTTAAGGGGAAATTGAATGCAAAGGGAGCGCTTGGCACAGCCCAAGCTGTTCCAAGCACTGTTACTGGCGATTAGAAGGAACTGAAGAGGGCGGGGCTTGAGGTCACCCTATGTAACGTGGCATGCGTGCACCATTCCAGGGGGTGCTGGGGACACTGGCCCCCACAGGTGCTGCTTAGGGAAAAAACTTCCAGCACCGGTGCATGTGGCAGGCATGCACAGCAATGTTGAATGGACATGAGCAATCACTTGAAGAAGGAGGAAATCTTTCCAACACTGGTGCAAAGATAGTAGTAATAGCTCTTATCAAGTCCAGGGACCAAATGTGGAGTTGCACATACTTAAACCAAGTCTGAATATAGCTCTAATCCTTTCTAATGCTTAAGACTTCATGTAAGATTTCAACCCGTGTCTCGTTTATTTTTAAGTGCACGTTTGATACCACAGCCATCACACAGTGTAAATGCAGGAACAGGCTGTCTTCCTATCTTACACAGTTTAATTTTTCTAGGAAGTCAGACTGCTCAGGCTATCCGAACAATGATCAGTTTAGTCCACCAGGCCCTCAAATGATCACCATTTTTTCATCTTAGCACCACATTCTTAGTGTGCCTATTGTTCAAAATGTAGTAGATTCTATAGTATCAACTGCATGGATCAGAAAGTGTTGGAGTTAGGGGCTGTTTGTTGAGGTAAAGCTGTATGTTCTAGAAGGGCAAAGGCCTTCTTCAAGACCCTTGAGGACTTCCTCTCCAACGGTGCGTCTACATTGCACCATAGCTCAAAATAAGATACGCAATAAGATACACTGGCCGCGAGTATTTGCGCAAGAACACTGACTTTGTACTTTACAAAATCAGTGGTTCTTGCACAAATACTTCGACGCTCCCGCTCAGGGATAAGCGCTCTTGTGCAAGTATTCTTGCGCAAGAGGGCCAGTGTAGACAGCCATGTTAATTTCTTATACAACAAAGCCCGATGGCTAAAATGGCCATCGGAGCTTTCTTGCTCAAGGGAGCATCTACACTGGCACAGATGCTTTTGTGCAAAAGCAAATCTTTTGCGCAAAGGCACATGCCAGTATAGACGCTCGCTTGCGCAAATACTTTTAATGGAAAAACTTCTCCGTTATAAGTATTTGTGCAAAATCATGCCAGTCTAGACGCAGCCTAGGTGGAGATTAATGTAACATATTTTGCTAAACAAAAAGTAATTATTCACTCTATTGTAGCACTTTTTGGATAGACACATATTTGAGTGATTAAGGCCTAAACTACGAAGTTTTGTCAACAAAATTTACGTCAACACCCAAAAGCGGACAAAACAAAAAGTGCCAGAAGGTTTTCACATTTCCTCCCTCTGTCGACAGATTATGTCCCTACTAGGGGCCTCATCAACAGTGTGAAGCAGTGCACCATTATGGGAAGGCAGAGCTGATAACTGTGCATCTTGGGATTTGCTCTGAGTTCTCCCACAACTGCCTCGGGTGTAGGGAGCAGCATCAGGAGTAGCTCTATGAGCTCTCCCTGCTGAGGAATGTGAAAGCATCACACCAGTCTGACTCTCTCCCCCCACCTCCCTACAGTCACACTCTGCCTGATGCTATGTTCCCCGTGCAGGGCAGAACAGGAGTATTCCAATGACTTGCTCTTTCTTTCCCAAGTGGAGCAGCACACTCAGCTGACAGATACTTCCTGAGCTTTGAAAAAGGAGGGGCTCATGTCTGCAGGGCAGCACAGATCAAAACGCTGTACAGAGTGATCAGGACAGGCATTGTGGGATGCTGGTGGAAGCCAACTCTGTTGACAAATCAAACAGCAGCATCTACACTGGCTCTTTGTTGACAATAAAGGAAGGGGAAAGAACAACTTTTTTTGTAGGGGTGGAAATGTTTTGTTGCTGAAACGGGGCATTTCTCCCCAAAACGTTGAATTTCAGGATGTACATTCTCACTATTCTGCCTCCAAAAGACAGTTTTTGGCAATAAAACTTTGGAGTGTAGACAAAAGCCTAAATGACTCAAGACCATTCTTCTCCCACGTATCAGCTACTAAATTATGTTTCTTGATTCTAAGTATTCTAGTAGTACCCGAGTGCCCCATTCAGGATCATGGCCCCTTTTTCTAGATTCTGTACACACATCTTGCCCTTAAAAAGCAACAGACAAAGGAAAGGACAGAAATGGCTTTTGCAATCATAAAAAAGATACAGCTCCCATCCACCACGCACAAAAAAATCCACCAGCATAGGGAATAATTGTCCTGTACTGTGACTCACATCACATTAGTGGCTCCAAATTAATATCAGAACACAAATTCCCCAAATAGGAAGAATGCTTGACCACCAGTGTTCATCCCTGAAAGTTCAACAAATGCTTCCAAATTCCAAAGCACCAACAGTTAAAATCTTATCCACCACTAAGGGCAATGAGTGGAAGAACTGATGAAACATTATGAACTTCAACAGGCTGCTACCATTAACACACTAGCTCCTATATACTTTCTTCCTCTCATTGCCCCTGCAGATCACCAGGGTTCTCTCACACTATGTATTGGATGAAACAGGAAGGAAACTTGATTCAATTTAGATTATCTCCTTTGATGGGGGCATGTGTCCCACACTGGCACTAAAAGGGCAAAATCCAGCCCTGGAAGAGGGCTGGGTTTGTGGAGCAAACAGCAGTGGGTACCAATTAGGGCCCAGTATAAATAAAAGGCACCTGGAGGGGAGGGTTCACTCACTCTTGCTCTAGCTGTGGAACAGGAGGGAAGCTAGAGGCTTCCCGACACAGAGCGGGGCTGGGAACAGGCAGGAGCAGCTGGGGAGCTGCCAGACAAACTCCCAGGCTGAGGCCTTCCTCTCAAGACCTGAAGCTACTAGGGCTGCAGTGAGGCAACCAGGGCAGCAGAAGGCAGCAGGTCCACACCCTGTTGCCTGTGATGAGTTGCCATTTCAGACTGCAGTTTGCCCCTGAGGTAAGGGGCTAGATGATGACTAGCATTAGAGTAATTGAGACAAGGTGGGAATAGGGAGCTGGGGGGTCCCTGAAGGAGAGGACCCCAGAGTGTGGGGGCAATGCAGCAAGGCAGTACTTACGGGGGGAACACAGCAGGGCAGTACTTACGGGGGGAACACAAAGTGGTGGAGAATAAAAGGTAACAGCAGGCATGACACCAGCTGGAAGAGGGTGCTCCAGGGCTGAAGAGCTAATTCCGAGTGACCTGCATACCAAATAATTCAATAATTACTTCACAATAGACTATAGTGAATGTAGAATCTTGCAGCATTTACTGTGTGCCTTATGAGATGTGCAATAAGGACCAAAGCCCTTGACTGACTTCAGTGGACTTTGTATCAGGTCTCTGAACTAGGTAAGGACTTCTGTGAAATCACACTTTATTAGTCTCTGTTTTCACTACACTGTTACGTTAGGAACGTATGCATGCACAGCCTGTCTGTGTTCAAAACATTGCTTCAGGGTGTTAAAAATCAATATACTGTAACGGCACAAAGTTTGATTTTCAAAGGACTACTACTTAGTCAAATCAAAAACAATTTTCACTGGAAGACTCTAGGACATTTCATGTCAATGAGAGATATTTCTTTATCCAACTTGCAGATTTCTTTTCCAGACCCTTTTGAACTAGAAAAACTAAAAACAAACAACCCCTCCTTCACAATAATTAATATAATTAATTTTTCAGTTATAATGCCCACAATAAAGTATGAGAAAAACTGGGAGACAAAGGAAAGGAAGAAAACTTATTTTAAGATGAGATTTGGATTGAAAGAGAATCAATTAAGCAAAGAAGCACAGGTAAACTGATCAAGGTGGCTATAGTTTCAGAAGGGCAGGCTTTTGTTCCTTTTACCAAGGACAGAGAGGAATTAAATATTGGATGAATGGAGGAAGAGACATCGGGTCTGTGAAGTGGGCAGGATAAGACAATGCAGAGGTTTAAAAATAACAGTATGTTCAGCTTTTAAAGTTGTTGTTTGGAACTAAAAGTTAGAGCCCACATCTCTGTAAATTAAAGGTTTACATAAGTACTGTTACACTTAATGTGTTAAAGTGAACCACTTTCACCTCTACTTGCACTCAGTCATTTACTGATATTACAAACAGTAAAAGTAAATGAAATGGAAAGCCAGGACATGGACACAAAACCTTTTACAAAAAGTCTCTCCCCCCAGCTCAATTGTAATGAATCCAATTAATTACATATTGGTTCAGGAGAAAATTACACTAATCCAAGAAACAGCTTCACTCAGGAAATGAGTAAAGTCAATAGAAGAGTTATATCAAAGATTCATCCCAAATCTCTGCCACTACATTTTAAAAAGATTAATGAATTCATATTCTGTATACTGCAAAACACAATTGGGTGAGATATAGAGAGGTGCTATAGTTACTTTAGGGTTTTTTTTTTAAATGGCCTTAATGACTTCATAACAAGGAAGTATTTCAGAAGCAAATGAATTTTCTTATAATGACACAAAGCATGAAAAAAATTAGTATGAACACATACATAATATACCACTGCAGTAAGTCAGTACTGCCTTTATTAGAGTTTCTAGGATCATGAGGTCAGGGCAGGCTGGGAGACACAGTAGAAGTGCCCTCCTGACAGTCACTGTTTAATTCTACAAGGGCAGTAGTTTATACAGGTGATGAATGATGAGATACAGTCTAAGAATTTCTGCAGTGGATCATTCAATCTTTATGAAAGTAATAATAAATGTGCGCAAGTGGGATGATGCCTGACATTCTTGTGGCATTATCCTGACCTTCTATACAGAAGGTGATTATTTTTAATGAAAACTCAATGATGTGCTTTAGAAATGACTATAGAGAGTGCGGGTTTTTTGGTTATGGGAAAATCAGGGGAGACTGAAATATTACTTTGATAGATTTTCAGTCAAAACCTTTAATTAAGAGGGTTGAAGAGAACTTTCCATGTTTGCCACATTCAATTAATGTTCGAATAGTAATTTGCTGGGATTCCACATAGAGTGCCAAAATCTGTGTGTTTCTGTGCATATGTGGGTTAGTATATTTATTTGCAGAGGCACTATAGCCATGAATTATATTATCCCAATATTATTAAAGAGCCAAGATCCTACAATTCATGCATGAGGGTCCACTGACTTCAGATTGGTCCTGTACCAGTGTAGCAATGCGCTCAAAGGTGACAAATTGCTAGGCGAATACCAAAAAATATAATGTATAAAAAGAAAATATGTGTAATTCTTAGTCTCAGGGAGGTAGCTGTGTTAGTCTGTAACCGAAAAATCTTAAACAGTGAATGGTCTTGCAGCACCTTAGAGACTAACAAAAAATGTAGATGGATGGTATCATGAGCTTTTGTGGACACAACCTACAAGTGTTGTGCCCATGAAAGCCATGATACCATCTACATTTTTGTTAGCCTGTAAGGTGCTGCAGGATTATCAACTATTTTTAAGGGTTTTTGTTTTGTAATTCGTGGTATTTAATTTGTTTGCCAAACCAAGTATATCTGAGTGTCTTTGTATTTCAAATCATTCATTTAATATTATTTTAAAATTTGTCTCTGTGGACTATAAGACATATTCAAAGTGTGAGTTGTGTTGTTTATGATTGGTCAAATAAGTCACATGGTACACTGTTTCTGCACCCTGACTCGACGAGCAGGCATACATTTCAGTGTAAATTCTGACATGCATACATTTAAAATTTCCTTTCTGAGATTGTCCATGAAAGCACATTTGAACTATGTTTTCCATAAGTATTTGGGAAATAAACTTAAACTGCTTGGCCCTCACTAAAAGTAAACACAAAAGAGGAAGCTGGAGTGTTTTCTCTTTAAAAGTTCAATCTGATTTTTTTGGATTTTTTTTTATGTTCTTTGCCTAACTCTATTTAGCCCTAACTTGTGGAAATATTTTGGGTGGTGCTTAATATTTCATAATGCCAAAGAGGCATTATGTACTGTAGCACACTAATTAACAAAATGGGTTGAGAAGAAATATTCTAGAAATATCATTGCTGGAAAAGATTGGAAGGTCTGGGTAGGGGGTGTGGTTAAATCGGAGTAGAAGTTCGCCTCAGCCACTGTTTTCACTTGCATTAAAATTTAGCACACTAATGCATTATGCATTGTGAAGTATGATCTGAGAGGCTTCATAATAAGTACCATAGTGACTTGCCTAATTCAAACACAATGGCAGCAAACAGAAGAAGGTAATATTGTCAAGGCCTGTTGCATATGGAACTAGGATCACCAGATAATCACATGAACGGCTGTAATACTTTAAACTCTTTATCTGAAGTCAGAAATTTCCTTCCTGCAGACCCCAGAGTTGATGTTGGGTAGGTACAGAAGAAGCTATGACTACCCAAATTCACTTCCTAGAAAGAGTGGATGCTTTTCTGGTTATAGTGCTGGACTAAAACTTAAGAACTCAATTACCAGCTCTTCCATTTAATTTCTGAGTCAAACTAGGCAAAATACTTACTCAGTGCCTCAGTTTCTTACCTAAAACACAAATAATATTTCCTGATCTGTAAAGGAATAATATTCATTAATGTAGGTGATGTAAAGAAAAACCTTTGAGTAAGAACACCCTCAGAAGTTTCTCGTGAAAAGTCAAACAAAAAAAGATATGTCCGTGAAATTAACAAGCAAAAATAATTTTTTTCTTACTTAGAGTGTTACCCTGAGTGTGATTTCTATGTGAATAAGGGAACACAAAATGGAGTCTATGGAACCGCCATTTTGTATAAGGGATATCTTTACCACAAGGGTGGCTTCCTGCCAAAAAGAGCAGCGTTGCATACGATACTACACCTATGCACTCATTTCAACATCATGTGCACTCATCACTACAGTGTTGCACTCATCCTTCTAAGTCTCTGCACACCACCCTAAAATCTTGCACTCAGTACACTGAGCCCTTTTCCAGCCTCGAGGCTAATAAAAGGCCTGGGCTGAGGAGTGTTTGTGTTCCTTTTGTCCCTCTTGCTCTTTGGGTTCCTTAGGTTCCATACCCTTTTTCATTCTTGTCAAATTGAACATCATTGGATTAATGGTTTTGTGGTAAAACCTTTTGGTTTTGACTTGTGTGCCACTCACGTGTGGAATCATCCCACGTAAGGGTTTTGGGCTACAGTCATTGCTTTTGGACTTGGATTTTATTAACCTTCATCACCACCCATCTTCTGGACCGGACGGATTCGCTGAAAGGTCATCCATTTCCTGTATCCTGGGAGAACCACTATTGAACAGTCGATGATCTTCCAGCAGCCCTAGGCCAGAAGGCGAGGATACTGCATTGAGGGATCTCCCCGCTGGTCCTCCTTCGAGGCTTAAAATTAGCTAAGTAGTAGTAGGTTGTGGACGCTGATTGCCTGACATTTTGTAATGTATCACCTTTTTGTACTGGGATCTTTTCTATCTTCTTTATATCTTGGGATTGGGATTGAGCCTGTTTTTGCTGTTTATATTCTAAAATACATGGTTTGGCCCTAAACCTTGTATGCCTGATTATTGGATCAGTAGTCTGCCGGTGATAGAGATATGGATTACCAGGTGAATCTCGGTTCTGGATCAGGGATCATTAACACCTAGTCAGAGCAAGTCTAATTATCTTCTAAATTAACGTTATCTCATTCCCTGGGTAACAAGAGATTTATTTCAATGTAAAGGAAAAATTGCAGTAAAGCATGCCATGTTCTCTCAGAGTTTCGCTCATTCATAGCTATCTTCCACAAAACTGTTGCAAAAACAAAGGTATCAGAGGATAATCAAACAAAGACTGTTTACTTTCTGTAGTTTTAGAAGAGACCATAGGCAAAGTGTGTTTCCTTCCTGGTTTCTTTCAGTTGTGTGGGAGGACAATTTTATATATTCCCTGACCTTCCAACACATCTTGCAAATGCCTAAGGTTACAATATAGCCACCAGGAGGGACTGTATTTCCCATCCTATTAACTTCTGGATGTCAGAAAGAGATCAACTGAAAACTAGGAAACAGCCTTGCTGACTGAGGGAAGAAGGGAGTTCCAGCCCAATTACTTCACAAAACTCAGACCTTGCACACTAAAAATCTAATGGTGTCTCCTTTAAAAACTCCAAACCACTCCTTGCCCCTCAATTCCTCTTCATTCCCTGTCCCAGTTCTCCCCAGGAGAAAATCTGGAACAGAATAGTACAAGTGAGAAGAACACCCTCCCAAGTATTAAAGGTCCTGAACATCCAATAATTAACCCAATGCTACTGATGCAATACTACTGACAACCCTGAAAAACAATACACCCAAAAGTGTACAAATGTAGTTGTAACCGAGTTTAAAAAGAGTGTTGATGACCAGGAATGTGTTCTACAGTACCTTGAGGGGGCTATCTATAGATTAGTGTATCACTCATTTCTTCTCTCTTTTATGCTCCCCATTCCTACTCATCTGGGTGCAGCTATTGTATCAAATACCAAAGAGGCATCAGGACATAGAATCTTTAATTCAGCCTTCACAGGCAAAGATTGAGAATATTCAATACCAGTTCCAACCATCACTGATATGTAGAAAAAAATAACTGAAGAACTTAGCCAATCCACAGAAGAAGCTTCTGAAGTTCCTTCAAGAATGAGATGATACACACAAATGCTACTGCTTAGTCTATGCCTGCCTGTTCTTACTTCTCTTCGGGTGAAATCTTCATCCAACTGAAGTCAAGAGGAATTTTGTCTAACTTCAATGATTTTTACCACTGGGCTGTGTCTAGACTGGCAAGTTTTTCCGCAAAAGCAAGTGCTTTTGTGGAAAAACTTGGCAGCTGTCTACACTGGCCACTTGAATTTCCGCAAGAACATTGACTTCCTACTGTCTGAAATCAGTGCTTCTTGCGGAAATACTATGCTGCTCCCATTCGGGCAAAAGTCCTTTTGCGCAAAGCTCAGATTTGTTTTGCGCAAAAAAAGCCCCGATCGCGAAAATGGCAATTGGGGCTTTCTTGCGCAAAACTGCGTCTAGATTGGCACGGACGCTTTTCCGCAAAAAGTGCTTTTGCGGAAAAGCATCCATGCCAATCTAGACGTGCTTTTCCGCAAATGCTTTTAACTGAAAACTTTTCAGTTAAAAGCATTTGCGGAAAATCATGCCAGTCTAGACGTAGCCCTGGAGTTTTTAAATCCTGCCTGGCAGTTTTCTCTACTGGCATTTTAATCAACAGTTCCAAGAAGTCACAAAATAATTAATAAATAATTGGGACATGTCTTTCTTCTTGATTTTAACTGTTGTTTGGCTAATTATCACCCCTAGAGATTCTTTGATTGAACAGTAGCAGCAACACTCAATAATTTAAGCATATGGAAAAATGAAATCTGCAGAAAGGAAAGCTGTCATGAAATTCCCCTGATGTTCTCTTTTGGCCAGCCACTCTGCCAAACTGTCAGTCACTAATACTACTACATCACAGTGATGAGCTGTCACTACTCCAGCTGTTATTCACCACCACAAATTCACTCTTCCCTTCTCTGTCCCAATGAGAGTATCTCTAAAAGAATAAGGTTTCTCTAAAATAGTAAGTATCTCTAAAAGAATAATAATTGTTCATGCTGGAAAGGCAGATAAAAGACACCCCAAAGTGCACTCTGTTTCTCATCCTCTTCTTTAGGTCAGAAGTGTATATCTATCTGGCACATTACTGTGGTGCAAGAAATCAATGCTCAGAGGCAATATAAATAATAGACTGAGGGAGATGAATTCACTAGTTAATACAGATAGACTGTGACCTTCTAGATAACACTAAAGTTTACATAACATTTACATTGTTTACTTAAACATATACCACATTTTACAAAGAAGACAGAAATCTCATGGCATGGGTTCCATATCAAAATCACTTTTCTTTCCCTAACACTTTTCCAGTTGTAAGATATTTTCACTGCAATGTATTCGTGGTATTAAAAATGATGACTTTTTTATATTTACAAAGCACCCTTTTAGAATTTGTTTACTTACATTTCTTAATACAACATACTAAATGCTGAATTCTCCGTAACATGAAAGTCTTTAAACCATGATTTGAGGACTTCAGTATCTCTTCCAGAGCTTAGGTGCTGTGGCCTACAATGTGTAGAAGGTAAGACTAGGATGATCACAGCAGTCCTTTCTGACCTGAAAGTCTATGAGGTTAAGTGGGCAGGGCCATGGATGTAGCTGGACCAAAGAGCCCTGGAGGCCCAGAGCCTAAGCCAGCTAGGAGTCCGCAGGTTCTGGGGACTGCCAGCTAAGCCAGTGGGGGCTGGAACAGTGGTGGTTGGGGAGCCCTGGCGGCTAGCACCGATCTGTAGTTTAGGCTCAAAGTTTGCTCTCTCTTAAAATTTGTATGGAGAATATGCTCTGAATTCTAAATCTCTTTCTAAATGTAATGCTGGAAGACACTGTAATTAAAGATTAGACACTTCTGAAGGTTTCTAGTAGTTCAGAAACTAAAACATTTCATTATATGGAACCTACTTAAAAATAGTTTGTGCTCCCATCAAACAGCTATGCTAATATGATCAGTGTTGTAAACAATGAAGAAAAAAAAAAAGGTATGTTAATTTCAAGCTTCATTAGAAACAAAAGAAAAAAAATCAATGTTTGCTGAATGAAATGGACACAATCATAGCAAGAGAAATGTTGTTTATAAAGTTTAAGAATAACATTTCAAAGGCATGATGCTTAATATCTTGATTCACACTACAGTAAACTTCCGATAATCCGGCACCTTTAGGACCTAGGGGATGCCGGATTATCAGAAGGGGGGGGATATGAGGGGTCTGGCACCAGACCCCTCATAGCCCCCCCTTCCGATAGTCCGGCTCTGACCCAGGCATCCCTGATTCAGCCGCTGCTGGTCAGTTTCAGCAGCAGCTGAATCGGGGACGCCTGCAGCAGAGCAGCTGGAGTGCTGCTGGGTTCGTCCGGTAGCGCCAACCCTTGGCACAGCGAGACCAACCCAGAAGCACCTCAGCTGCTCTGCCCCAGGCATCCCCAAGTCAGCCGCTGCTGAAACTGATCAGGAGCTGACTCCAGGAAGTCCGAGACAGAGCTGCTCTGCCCTGGGCTTCCTGGAGTCAGCCGCTGGTCAGTTTCAACAACAGCTGAATCGGGATGCCTGGGACAGCGCAGCTGGGGCGCTGCTGGGTTGGTCCTGTAGTCAGCCGCTGGTCAGTTTCAGCAGCAGCTGAATCAGGGACAACTGGGGTGCTGCCGGGTTGGTCCCGCAGCCCCGAGGGGCAGCGCTATGGTACCTACCCGGCAGCACCTCAGCTGCTCTTCCCCCGGCTTCCTGGATTCAGCCACTGGTCAGTTTTAGCAGCGGCTGAATCCGGGAAGCTGGGGGCAGAGCAGCTCCAATGGTCCGGCAGCCCGGAGCACTTCCAGGTTCCCGATGGTGCCGGACCATCGGAGTTTTACTGTATATATATTGCACTTACTATTCAGGGAGTATAGCCCACTGTCATGCGTAACATATCTGATATACCCAGCATTACAGTGATATGTAATACATTTAATTGCTAATGAGTGATCAGGATATCTTCCCTACTTTTATTCTGCCACTATTGGAACCAGCATCAGTACCATTCTATGGGTCATCTGCCTGGAGATTCTGTTAGAACAGATGTTTTTCATCATTCTCCTGGAACCTAGCTATCACAGAACCATAAAACTGGAAGGAACTTTGAGATGTTATCTAATCCAGTGCCCTGCACTGATGATGTGATTAAATATTATCCTAATTATGACACCTTTGTGACATTACTAAGTTCCAATGAACAATATAGAAAGCTGTTTGAGACCTCCAAATCTGGTTCTCTGATGTCAATGCATTCCGGCTGACAATGTTCTCAGGCGGACTCTAAACAGAAACTTCTGCTTTTCTGCATTGGACTACTAGTCAGTATAGATCAATAAGTTTAAGGTCATTGGGTTATGAGCAGGGATGGGTGAATCAGTCTGCATAAAGTCCCATTGAATACTCTACCTAGAGATGATTTTCTCTTAAAATCTTTTCTTCTACTTAGCTTGGATTTTTTAACATAGCCTTTCAATTTAGACATTATGCCTTTCACCAGTAGATGGAGATATGGGTCCAGTAATTTCTCCAGGAAGTAGCTTTTTGGTGGTCTTTGCTATACTCCAACATTTGTACGTTATGTAACTTGGAGGCTAGATTTCTTAACAATTATTTAATAATAGCAATAATAATCACTAGATACAACTGATGGTACTTATCTACAATTGAAGTTCATCAGTCATCTTACTAGCAGAGCCATTTTTATACATTAGCCAAGTATCCCAGCTTTACCCTGGCATTTTAAAGGAGATTTTCATATTCAGACAAGTATTAATAAACTTCAAATAGTGCCAACTTAAATACAGGCAGTCCCCGGGTTACGTACAAGATAGGGACTGTAGGTTTGTTCTTAAGTTGAATCTGTATGTAAGTCGGAACTGGCGTCCAGATTCAACCGCTGCTGAAACTGACCGTCAGTTCTGACTTACATACAGATTCAACTTAAGAACCCCAAGTCAGCTGCTGCTGAAACTGATCAGCCACTGATTCCAGGAAGCCCGGGGCAGAGCAACTGTGCCTCGGGCTTCCTGTAGTCAGCGCTGGTCAGTTTCAGCAACGGCTGACTTGGGGACGCCTGGGGCAGAGCAGCTGGGGTGCTGCAGGGGTTGGTCCAGTAGTGCCCAGAGCGGCGCTGCGGGACCAACCGGCAGCACCCCAGCTGCTCTGCCCCAGGGTCCACAACAAAAGCCTGGTCTTCTGGGGGGGGGGGGGAGAGCACACTAGCTGCGCCCCCCCCCCCATCAGACCAGGGACACGGGGAGCAAAGCCGCAGCGGCGGGGTGCCTCACCTCTGAAGCTTTGCTCTGGCGCGGGACCCGCTGCGGCTTTGCTCCCGGTGCCCCTGGTCTGCTGGAGACGGTCCCCAGCAGACCAGGGGCACCGGGAGCAAATCCGCAGCCACGGCGGGGTACCTTCAATTGGTAGTCTCAAATCATTTTACAAACATTAATTAAGCCTCCCAACATTGCTGTGTAGTAGCTTAATATTAGTATCCCTAGTTAACAAACAGTTTTTTGTCTACATGAGAAATTATAAACTAAGGTGTGAATTTAAGACAATACAGTTAGCTGAATATAAACCCCCACAAGGAAAGCTCTTATTCTGGTCCAGCTTCTAGCTTAAGTAAAACCAAAAAAGGACACTTTTATACTGGAATTAGAGAATTCTTATGGGGGATTATAGTATTATAACTATATTGGTATAACTATACTGATATAACTGGTAAAAACTTTCCTGTGTGGATAAGCTCTTAATAACAATAGACTACTTTTCTACCGCTGAATTTGCTTTGAAACAAATCACTCAAATGCACTTCAAGCAGCTCTACCACTGAAATCTGTTCTCATCTAGGAGATAACCATTGCATAATTCTGCATCACTAAAGATTCCCCTCCTCCACCCTACAAATACTTGAGTTGTGTCATGCTTTCCATCTTATTTTTACCTTTTCCTTGGGTACTCTGTGAAGCTGCTAAATGGTTTTCAATATTTTAAATGTTTCAAATAGAAGAACGTAGGCAAGTGTTACAATCGTCTGAGTCTTCTGCTTTCTCCCAGTTACTGGTTTGTCACTGACCCTTCAGCCACAAATCACTGCACATCCCCATGGGTCTGTTCTCACAGAAAAACAAAACTGTTATTTTCACTTGCACAGAAAAAAAGTTGAGTGGCTCTTCAAAATCAGCTGAACTTACTGCTCTGTGGAGCCAAGAAAAAGGTGGGTGATGTGTTCTGCTCATTACTTATTAGCTCAATTGGTAGCTAATCGACTTTGATGATTAAAAACAACTTTGGAAGAAACAGTTTCAACAATTAGACAATGAAAAACCCCAAAGATACTGATCTCCAAAATCATGTACTTGAAGGAATGATGAAACTGCTTTTACTGTATGGCTACGTCTACACTGGCATGATTTTCCGGAAATGCTTTTAACGGAAAAGTTTTCCGTTAAAACCATTTTTGGAAAAGAGCATCTAGATTGGCATGGACCCTTTTCCGCAAAAGCACTTTTGTGGAAAAGCGTCCATGCCAATCTAGACGCGCTTTTGCGCAAAAGCGCCTCGATCACCATTTTAGCCATCGGGACTTTTTTGCGCAAAGCAGTACTGTGCTGTCTACACTGGCCCTCTTGCACAAATGATTTGCGCAAGAGGGCTTTTTCCCCGAACGGGAGCAGCACAGTATTTCCGCAAGAACACTGACGATCTTACTTGAGGTCGTCAGTGTTCTTGCAGAAATTCAAGCGGCCAGTGTAGACAGCTGGCAAGTTTTTCCACAAAAGCAGATGATTTTGCGGAAAAACTTGCCAGTCTAGACACAGCCTATATGTATGGAGTTGTATACAGTTTCTATAATGGTCCGGATATTTTCAGAAATGGCCAAGACTTGAATGAGCAATCTGATTGACAAATAAAGACCACAGCCATTGCAATTATGGAAACAGCTACTAGCAATCTCTGCATAGCCTTACTACTTTTTTTGTTACTCAAAAAAGACAATCATATCATTTTGTAAATGAAATAACACACTCCAGTGAATGTAGAGGCTTTTATGATAATTGGCATTTCACAGGTGCTTGAGTCTGAGACTTTTATATCACAATGCATCTGAAAAGTGCTGTTATCTCAGAGCCACTATATCCTTAGAAACCTTACTTCATATGGAACGAAAATGTGTTTCAGGGATCTCTACATTGCACATTGTACCTGTACTTGAGTGTCCACACTGCATTGTAAACCTAGGTTTATAACTGGTAGATGCTAATGCATCCATATGGTGCTATCCATACCATACTATGGAGAACTTCTGACTTGAAGATCCGTCAGAAGGTGATCTTGTCTGTCTATCTTATTTCTAAGGCACCTATCATGATGATATCAAAATGATATTCTCCAACTATTTTTACAAATGATTCTTTTCTGAGATAAAACCTTGGTACTGAGGAAGCTGCAGGGATTAAAGTTAAGGAGAGCAAAGCGGTCACAGCTCTCTTGCGAATGCTAAAAACAGATGAAGAGCTCTCCTCCTTCTCTCCTGGCTGGCTAAAGAGGGCTTCCCTACAACTCTCCCTCTGTATGGGGAGATTTCGGCAAATCCAGTAATGTGCCTGAACTACTATTGCTTACTGCTTGAACTTTAGCAACCAAGCTAACAGGACCAAAATAGGCCTAGACAGCATGACCAAGTCCGGGAGAGGGAAGAAGGGAGAGCTTAGGTGCCACGGAGAGGGCAGCTTGACCCTGCGTCCTTCCTGAGGCCTAAATCTTTAGTGAAATCACTGAGCTATACATTAAGAAAAACAGGAAGTTTGTCTGAATGCCCTAAGACATATATATATCTATCAGGGCCCCCGAGCATGAAGTCTCTGAAAAAAAAACTTCCATCTGAAAAAAACAAACAAACAGCATCTGGTGAAAGTGATGATTAGAAGAAAACCTCTTGCCTAACCTTCAAAATGTGCTTGCCTAACAAGTTTTTGAGTGACATATTATTATAACACTAATGGATAAGTAGGGAAGGAAAGTTTGAGTCGGGGGGACAATTTTGGGAACACTTGGAGTGACGCCTCGAGGACTCTTTGAAGACTCTTCACCTCTGGACACATCTTTGTCCCTACCGGCAGATGGGTATTCTCTTCATCTTCCTTGATGATAAATATATCATCTGCGAACCTCAAGTTGTTAATTCTCATCCCATGCACCGATATCCCTTCTACCTCTTCCTTGATATTGTCCATTGCTTTCTCTAGGTGTGTGATAAAAATACTCAGCAATATTGGATCTCCTTGTCTCGTACCTCTACTCATTCTAAACCAACTTCCCAACTCTCTTCCCAACTCTCACTCATGCGCTGAAAGCTTTTTCCTCTGGTTTACTACTATTGTAGCCACTGGATACTCATGTTTGTAGAGTGAAAGAGTGAGGCACTATGGATTGAAATCTATAACCTCTCTCACCCTTGTGCAACCCCCTTATTAGCACACTGAAAATATTCCATGGAGGCACACACACACACAAATGAAAAACACTGTTGCACTGTGAATATTGTGAATATTTTACCTCACTCATTTATCATAGATAAAATATTTGTTGTTCAGAAGCACGGTATGTTTATCAATCATTTCTGGCCTGGTAATCTCTAAATTTGTTTATAAATCATCATAAGGAGGAAACACCAGGTAGAAGAAAATGTAAACTCATCTTTCTCACTTACAGATGTTGGTCCAATAAAAAATTATCTTACCCACCTTGTCTTTCTAATATCTACATCCAACATGGCTACAATACCACTGCATATAGCAAGAAATCATTTATATGTAGTATATAAAAATGAACTTCATCTGAGGTCATGCTAACACTTTCTTTTATTCTTTCATGTTCTTGTATTACCCTCATCAGCTTAGTATGAGAGCACCTTCCACAATTGTGGTAAGCCAGTCTGACTACTATATATCACTCGTGGTTCATTCTGTCTCTACGTTTTCTTGAGAGCCCCGTACATGCAGTGCACAGTTCAGTTTGGTTCAGTTTATTTTTTTGTTTGGGCTTCTTGGTATTATTTTGATTTAATTTTAAACCAAATAAATAATGTTTTTATATTGGAGAAGGAATGGTTGAAAAAGCATACCTTGTGGTTGTGTCGCCATGGAGCTAAAATGTAGATTAATGCAGTACTACAGGGCTGTGCCCCATGCTCGCTGTGCTCGCCAACCCCCCTCTCGCGGAGGGAAGGCAACCCTGGGTCTCCCCCCTCTGGCCATCAGGGAGGGCTGGGCGCTTACCTAGGCAACTCCTGGCCAGCAGCCCTGCATTATCCTGAGGCAGGCTCCCTGCCTGCCACAGCCCGATGCTGTGTTTTTCTGCTCTTGACACCAGGGAGAATGTGGACAATGGGAACTGAGACATTTTGCTGGGAGGCGGGGACAGCGCACAAAGCCTTCCTCTTTCCCCTTCACTTGTAGCAGGGAGCAACAGGGAGCAGCCAGCCGCTTAAAGTGGCTTTGCGTCTGAGGATCCTGCAGGGTGGCCTGCAGGCCAGATCCAGCCCACAGGCTGTATCATGCCCACCCCTGGTCTTGGATGAGTTTCCAGCACTGATGAGCTTGATCATTGTGGTAGAGAATACTGCACAACTGGAGATGTTTGGTACATATTATTCAGTTTGTTAGTGGAATTTTAGCAAGCGGTTCCTGCTTGTCCTCTCCAATGTGTGACTGAGGGGAGCAAGATGTAAATCAGATACGTTATTAGTTCAGAGTTCAGCATTATAGAAATAACATCATTTAGCCGAAAAGGGACTATAGAGACACATCACATTTATGTATATAAGAAGAAATGATGGACTTTTAGGAAATATGGAAAATTTAAAATTTACAAAGCACAGACTGATAAAAATTCCTCTAGCGACAACACACTATGTGGATTTTAAGGAATATAGGCTAGTTCCACCCAATATTTGGGTTAATTTGCACCTATAAAACTTGCTAAACAATCTAGCTTGGAGGCTATCTATGGCTTAATGGGCGTTCTGGCTGACATTGGGTCACATCACTTCTTTTGGGACTTTCTATTGCACAAATGTGAATGAGATGAAGATCTGCAAATCTGTAATTTTTTTAAGAATGGCATTTTACCAGCACTACTGGAATTTGGTGCAGAAACTGCTCCCAGACTCTGATACAGAAAAAAACAGCTGAGAATGAGAGATCTGCAATGAGGTTTGGATACAATCTTATGGCCCTTAGAAGCACAGGACTTGCTGACCATCAAATTAAGGTCCAACATGTTTGTGTCTCATGAAAAATATTTTAAGGAAAAAAAATAGTTTACATTTTCTCTTAAATTGCCAGTAAGCTTAATTTTCTTTACTGGAAACTTTTCAATTGGATATTTTTATAATTCTGAAAGCCAAGTCATTTCAATCAATACGATATTGAAAGATTCAAATGGTTCACCTTTAGGCAGTAGGTAACCTGCTATATTACTGATTTTTTTTCTTTAAGGAAATTACGGCCTCAAGAATTTTATTGTGGACTTCTCCAAATTAAATGTGTTTATGATGATTTAAGTAACTCATTGTACAAATATGCTGCTATGTCTAGGAGGAACAATGTATTGTGGTAGTTTGTAAATGAACGCAATACTTATGGGAGTTTGCAGGTTGACAGCTGTGGATATTAATGATTTCATTTGAGATATCCTTTGAGTTTTTGTGTTAAAATCCAAAACCCAAAATGCAAGTGATATTTGGAGAATGTCAATTCCTATATACTGAAACCAAAGAAAATGTTTGCACAGCTCTAGTGATCTGAGACAAGCCATTAAGTAGCTCTGAGAAAAGTTTGACCAGCACTGTTTTGAAAAGGATTTGAACCAGTTATTGATGGTGTACTGAAAACTGAGAGCTCGGTCTCAAAATTTCAGGAATTTTTCCTGGTCCTGTTTATAAGCTAATGGGCTCTGTAGGGAAGCATGCAATCTGATCCTACTAGAAATCAGTCAGCAAATAGCTGGCCTAGTATAAGATGGCAGAGAGTTATGCTTTTCTGATTTAGGGAGTAGCCTGATTTGTTTGTTTCTGCTTAAGAGAACTTGTATGTTATTCTGACTTGCAAAATTTAAAGCATTGTTACATTTCATCTTTCCAAAAAGAGTAATGGATGTTTCTCTCACTTTTCTAAGTGTATGCCATGAAACATAACCCGATTTAGAAGTGTTACCCCGTGCTCAGCTTTGTACCTCAGATTAGAGCACTCAGACAGGAGGTAGGGTCATATTAACAGGGGGCTGGAATATGCACGTGTAGCGATATGATTAAAATATGATCACCTTTTAAGTGGAAGACCACCAATCCTGGGCTGTGACTACCCTTTTTTTCCTCAGCAGTTTGTCCTGAATTGTATATTCTCAGTAGTATCTCATGAGAGCACATCTTTTACAGTGTCTGTCATGAATATGTCAGTTTTTCCATTTTTCATTAAAAAAATAGTATGATCTTGATAGCACCACAGGATTAGGAGAACACAAAAAAGTGACAACATTTTTGTTGGATATCTTTGGTTCTCTGCCAACCACATCTTAACTAAACCAGAAAGTCTGGCTGTTAGTCTATGCAAACTCACATGACCTAGAAACTGTCTTTCTGCAGTCTACCCTGGGAACACCCAAGCATGGACTAAAACACAACAGAACTATACGCAGATAGAAAAAGATATATTGGCAATTCTTCCTGGTTCTGAGAGGCTTTATGAATATGTTTATAGGCAGAGATCTGTCATAGAAGACACAGATTATAAAGCAGTGAAAGCCATATTATAGAAATTATTGTCCAAAAGCACGGCCTGAACTTCAGAAAATGATCATAAAATTGCAAAAAGCCATTGTCAAATGTGAAATACAGGCCTGGTAAGGAGTTTCTGTGAGCTGACATGCTTTCAAGAGAACATATAAATAGTGAAAGCAAGGAGCTCCAGGAAAAGGGTCTTGGAGTAAATATGACTTCATTTTTAAACTAAAATGTGTCAAGTTCAGATGAGACATTAACTGTATAATAGCTTGCAAGAATAATTCTAGATGCAATTCAGAGAAAAGGTGACTGGCACATTGCTAGGCTATTAGCTGTGCCATCCACACCAAGGTTATGTGTCAAACAGCCTGAAGGTCAGTCCCACAAGAGGAACCGAAGACATTAAAACAAATTCAAGAAAGCCACTGTTTTCCTTTTCTTGCTAACATCAAGAATGCAGCTGAAATCATCTTTCTAGAGAAGCCCCACTAGTATTTGAGTGTCTCAATCTTTAATGTATTTAGCATCATAACACCCTTGTGAGGTATAGAAGTCTTACAATACCTCTTTTACAGATGGGTAACTGAGGCACAGAAAGACTAAGTAAGCCCCCCCCCCCTCCCACCATGCAAGAAAGTAGAACAAGGGACTCAAACTCAGGTCACCTAACTCCAGCTATTGTCCTAATGACTGAACTGTTTTTCCTCTATTATGTGTTGGCAAACAACACACACTCATCCCATCCAGTAAAATACTCCAGGGGCAAACAAAAGGTTTGAAAGGGACAAATCTGCTTCAGCAGCTGAACAGACCACATGAGAAAGAACTATGTAGAGGGCAATATCCACACAGATGCTGAGTTTCAGAGGTGGAAGTCAGCAGTTGAGAGATCATAGCTGTTGACAAGTGTCCACTAAGGTGCAGAACAATCCCCTCATCTGCTAAGGACATTCAGATAACATTTTATTAAAACTTATTTGTAGTCCAAGAGCTCCTACTAGACCCCGTTCCCATCCTCAATCATCCCTGAGGGCTCCATTGTGCTTAGTGCCGTACAATACGTATAACAAAGAATACCTGCCCTGAACAGCTACCCCATCAGTCCTCCTAGATGTCTCTATATGTTTAATTCATTAGCTTTATTAGTTTGTGAATGCTAAGTGGTTATTTTGAATTGATACTGTAATTTATTTGGATTTGATGAAGTGTATCGTCACAGTAACCACTGGTATCAATGGTTACTAATGCGTGCCATGTGCCAGAGGTATGAACATTTTATAACATTAATCAATGTTGTAACACTGGTATCAAGGAATAAAGAGCAGACTCTTCCCAGTACTACGGTATGCCAAGTTACTATGCGATTTAGCAGACCTATTTACCTCAGCGCAGCAGAGTTGGGACGTGGAGTATAGAATGATCTCTAAGGATCTCCACATACACATTGCAGCTGAGATTTTAATTTTCATTGGACATTTAAACTGCTTTTTCTGATGTACGCAGGAGCTTTGATGGAAGAATTTAGCTTTTAAAGCTAAATCCTGGTCCCATGAAATCCATGGAAGTTTTGCCATTTCCCCTGAATAGCATAGCACCTTCAGGGTATGTGTACTGGCATCATAAAATCGGCATAGGTTGGCGGATGGGCTGCCGCATCACTTATACATTTCAGAAGTCAGAATGTTTATGCAAGTTTTAGTCACCAGCCAATTTGTGCTGAGCAAGTTACAAAGGGCTGAATGTGAGGGCATCTGATCAAAAAAACTGAGTGAGATGCACTGAAGTTCTGCTCCCAGTTCCTTGGCAATTAGGAAAAAAGCTGCTGTTTGAATGACAATGTGACTGTGTGGACAAGATATACCCACACTTTTGTTACATTTGGCTAAAAGAATCCCGATTCTTCCCAGTCAAGGGGATTTTATACAGTGTCCAGTAGGTGGATGCAGTTGCCAAATGTAAACAACTGCCAAACCGGATGACAGTAAAAAAAAAATTAAAAATTTAATTCCAAAGTTACCAGCTCAGCTGGCTACGGAGTTCAGCAAACTGCCCAATACTGTCACAGCAAAAGCCTACCTGACAACTGTTCTGATTGTCAGTGTAGGGGCAACACACACACACACACACACACTTTTCTCTGCTTATAGACAGCACACAAGTATTATGTTCAAATAATACAGATATTTTAGTCTTCTGTATTGTGGTCTACTTTCTGGCACCCACTGTGTCAGCATCTTCAATAGGGGAGAAAAAACCCGAAGCAAAAACAAAAAAGAAAAACTGCTAGTATTTTACTAAAAAAAGTTGGCATTTTCTCAGTTCATTCAGAATCTGCCCAGATTGGAAACTGTTGGCAAAAAGTACAGCTATTAGAATACCAATGGCAAAATATTTAGCCTAATTTAAAAAACCCAAATCCTTACAATTTACAAAATAGTAACATGTTGTTGGTTGAATCTGCCTCTCATGTCAGCACATACATTCCTAAAGGGAAATAGTTCAGCTTCACTGCTACAAAAACTGTCTAGGTCAATTAACTTTATGATGGTCTGGGCATGAGGTTTGTAATGTTTACCTTATTTGTCATATGCTATGTATTAAATGCATCAGATTTATGTAAGCCTGTGGAAGTGAGTGGAGCAGAAGCTGTATTTTTTTCTGCAGAAAGAAAATTAGCACTGACTTTGAAAGACAAAATAATAATTGCTAGCCAAAGCAAAACCACACTGCTTTTTAGCAATGCTTTGGTCCATTTTATTCTAGGAAAGTACTTCTGAATAGAATAACAGACCTAGAACAAAACTAGGTTTTCCCATAATTGCCCCTTTTTTGAGGTACTTTTCCAAGAAATCTATGTTTCTTCCCAGGACATTTAAAGTCCTGGTTTTTATCAGGAGAGTCCCCTTTCACGTAGCTGCTAGGGGGCTAGCTTCATCCTCCTCCTTTTTCTCGTCTGTGGTGCTGTCACTCACCCTCCCTCCTGGCTGCTCCATGGTTTTCCATCAGGAGTATTAAACAGCTGCTGCTTTCCTACCTGAGTGATAAGATGATAAAAAGAGCAAAAAGAGCCCATCAGCAGCTTCACAGTACCCTGCTTGTCACCATGGAGTGGCTGCTTCCACTCAGCAGGGTCCCTGCTCTGTTTCCGGGAGCCGCCTGCTGTCTCCCACTCCCATGCTCCCCTTTCCTAGCTTAGAATGGCTCCCATTATGTACCTATGAGGTGGCAGCCCCCCGGCTACCTCATTTTCTGCCTCTCAGTTTGTGATATAAAGTAGTGGTTCCACATTCAGTACCCTTTTATATTTACCGTAAGTTTGATCAGTGCCCCAGAAAGTTATCAGATTGTGTTGACATTACTAGAATACCTATAATATGCAGGGCAAGGCTGGGCAATAATTTTTGATTGGGGAACCACTCCAAGGCTACGTCTACACTGGCCCCAAATTCCGGAAAAGTCATGCAAAGCAGGTAAGTCAGAATAGGGAAATCCGCGGGGGATTTAAATATCCCCCGCGGATTTAAATAAACATGTCCGCCGCTTTTTTTCCGTCTTGGGGAAAAGCCGAAAAAAAGTGTCTAGACTGGCGCGATCCTCCGGAATAAAGCCCTTTTCCGGAGGATCTCTTATTCCTACTTGAAAGTAGGAATTTACTTTCAAGTAGGAATAAGAGATCCTCCGGAAAAGGGCTTTATTCCGGAGGATCGCGCCAGTCTAGATGCTTTTTTCCGGTTTTTCCCCAAGCCGGAAAAAAAGCAGCGGACATGTTTATTTAAATCCCCCGCGGATTTCCCTATTCTGACTTACCTGCTTTGCATGACTTTTCCGGAATTTGGGGCCAGTGTGGACGTAGCCCAAGAGTTTGACAAGTGGCCATTTTATGCGAACTGTTCAATAATATTAATGGAGGAGGTGTAGGGTCTGGGATGGAGGTTGGGTGCAGAAGGTAGCTCAGGGTATGGGATTCGGGTGCAGGAGGGTGTTGTGACCTGGATCAGGGGATTGAGGTGCAGGAGTCGGTATGTGTATGGCTGCAGGATTCTGACCAGCAGGAGTGTAGGAAGGAGTTCAGGGTCTGATAGGGGGTTGTGATCTTGAGCAGAGTGTGGGGATTTGGATTGCGACCTAGGGGAGGAGGGAGTTATGACTTCGGGTGCAGGGTCTGGCAGGGGGAGAGGGGGAAGAATGGGTGCACAAGTGTGTGGGGGTGTAGAGGGCTTAGGTTGTAACCAGTGCTCCCTTTAATTTATCTGTGTGGAATAAATTTTGGTAAGTGCACCAAGGCATGTGTGGATGTGCACCACCAGCAGAAACACATGCTACCAGCTGTGGGCACTTTGCTAATCTGCTGAGTGGCATTTAAATCTTGCCTGAGTAGTCACCCAAGTGCTCATCTTACAGGGAACACTGGTTGTGACCTGAGGCAGGGGTGCAGGAGGGTAAGCAGAGAGTTAGGGGAAGGAGGGACTAAGGTAACAGGCCCAAGCTCTGGCCGGGAGGCACTTACCTAAGTAGCTCCCGGCCAGCAGCCCAGTGGAAAACTAGGGCAGACTCCCAGTTTTCCATTCTCTTGCACACCGCTCAGAGTGGCCAGCTGCGAGGGCCATGTTCATCCCAGGGAAGGAGTGTTCTTTGCACATTGCCTGCACCACAAGCCTGGCCCAGGCAGCACCCATTGGCTGGTTTCTGGCCAATGGGAGCTGTGAGATTGTGCTGGGAGTGGGGGAGCGGCATGTGGATGGCCCCCCTGCTGTGCACTGCATGCAGAGAACACATGGTCCCTGCAGCCAGGCTGCTTTGAGTCGAGTGCAGGGCGTGAAAGCAGGAACTTTTTCTCAGGCTCCCACTGAGCGGTGGGATCGATTATATTTTGTCCACCCCAATGTATACTATCCTTGTTTATGATGCACCTTTATAAAAGACATTATACAAAGATATATTTTTAAAGATGGTGATTAAAAACAAGAGTTGTTTTTCCACTAAGTACACTTTCTTTTAGCCTTAAACGAGCACATCATTTTTCGTCTTTCTTCCAGATTTTACCATTGTTTTGGATGCAGAAGCAGAATGCATGTTGTTTAAATGGTATATTTAACCACAGAGAACTTTTTACTAGCCCATCCATTTTGCATGTTTTTATTCCAATATTTTTATAGGACATCTAGGTGCCATTATTCTAAGGGTAATATCTGCTATGCCATATAGTAGTGCTTTTTTGCCACTTTATTGACTAGAAGGAAAATAGTGAAAACCTGCCTATGACTTGCTAGTATAAAACTTAGCACTGCGGGGAGACACATTAATTGTTTCTTTGTTTTGAATGGAATACACAGATTTTAATGTCTCCCTTTTTAATTATTTTTCTGCAATTGGATTGGTAGTAGGAGCCATGTATAAATGTGGGGCTTGAAAGCTGAACTGGACTATTCAAAAATAGTTAGGTGGTTTCTGGTCTGGAAACAGGGAATAGATAGAAAAATTACTGTCCAAGAGGCACAGAAGGAATTGTGGGAAAGCACTGGAGGACTAGTGGCTTCTTCTGAGCATTGTGTTAAAGCCTGCATCCACATTACAGAGTGGTCATGTTAGCAGGTAACAAATTGCACTTATTTTGGTACCATTGCCCATGAGTGAGAGGACTTTGTGTGCAGACAATGTCAAGATAACAGGAGCAATCTAGCTATAAACACAAGATAACTTTGCACTGAAGATAAGCCCATGGAATCAGTCTCTTTTTCCCCCCAGAGAGAGAACCTATTAAAACCATGGAAACAGTGCTGCATTCTGCACAAATCAGACCCATTTTTTTCAGATAGTGCCAGACTTTGAGATCAGAGAAAGGCTTTTTTGGTGTTTTTAAACTGTGAAAATCTGAATGGAGGCTCCAGATACAATGCTGAGTTTCAGTAATGGACAATGAGAGCATCAGAGCAAATCTCATTGCCAGTCCTGCTAGGTTGCGAGCTGCATGAGTGATTCTGAAAGTTTAATGAACTAATTCAGGTTTCTCTCTCCTCTGATGAGGATAAATCCCATGTTGTCCTTACAAGACAAGAATAAAATAAAATAAAAATAGACCCAGCTTTGTGGAGAATAGTAGATCATTACTATGAATTATCTGATTCATACAATTCCAGCATTTGATTCGGTCTTATTAGAGATTATGTACAGATCAGCTTGATATTCTTTGCTTTTCATACGGCTGTTTAAATTATAGCAATATATAGACAGTAACAACAACATCCATCATAAATAGAGCCCTTGCCAGCAGAATGTGGACTCAGCTATTGAATCATCTTCAGCAAAGGAATCAAACTAAAGTCTGTACAGAAAACACTCTGAGGAATAAACAGTGAATAACTATCACCACATACATTTCTTGTCCTTTCCCACCTCTTGCAGAAACACTAGAAATGTGTGTTTCTGCCTTAGTCTCTCTCTTACCCACAAAGTCTTCCCCCCACCACTTCCCATTCTGCCAACACATGCCAGAGGCAAGGAAACTCGGTGCATCCAAACATAACCCCTTCTATTTTATAACTTGTTGCATTAACCTTTTCTCGCTGTTCTGCTGTTTGTGGCTCTTTGCTTTTATTACCTTTAATTAGGGCTAATTGGTTGAGAAAGTCCTCAGCTTGGTGTTTCTGTCATTACAGTTAACTTGTTCACTCTCTCTGTCTCTTGTTCCAACTTTTCCCTTTATTGCTACTTACTCAAAGGGGTCACTGAGATCAGATCTCTGGAGCTCTGGAGGAATCGGTATTCTTTTGTAGTACATTTCCCAGTCGAAGGCTCCTCGCATGGCATCCCCCGCCTGTGCCTCATAGCCAAAGTGATTGTGGTCAATGACATCGATCATGGGACACACAATGGTTTTGTGGTTTAGTGCAATCTGGTCTGAAAGATGAAAGCAGAAAATAGGAAATGGCATGTCTAGTCAAGCCATCTATCATATTACTGCAAAGCAAATCCCTCAGGTTTTTTGACAGTCTAAGATTGCCTGCTTAGTTCCCTATGGCCCCAAAATCATTTCAGTTTTCCAATCTGCATCAGGCCTTTATCTAAAGTGGACTTAATGCAGTTGGGCAGTGATTAGAAGCAATTATAATTCTTTAAAGCGTGTCACATCCCAGTGAGACCCAGAGAAGTCCAGTCATCTATATCTCTGTCACTTTGCTACTCTGGGCTGTCCTCAATCTGTCACCAAAGGAGCTAGCCAGCAAGTAAAATATAAAAACACTACTTGTCTAGTTTGAAGTCTGTACATGGGAACCTGAGGAGGAAATACCAGCCCATTTATTTGGGCATACCAGCCTTTGCAGTCATTCTGCATCTGTTGTTGTAGAATTTTACTGTGCACCAGTTTCCAGTTCCAATACTGAACCTTAAAGGTGAACTCCAAAGCCAGAGGCAACAGTGTGCAAAAAAGTATTGCTCATTTCTATGAGGAATGAAGAAGGCCCCCCTCTTTTCTTTTTCCTCTCCCTCTCTCTTTTGAGAAATATCAGTGTGAGACTCAACTTCTTAACTTTCCTCATTAGTGGTTTGGAGAAGGGGCAGCTCTGAGATAAGCAGTAATGTCCAAAAATAGTTATGTCTGGAAATTTAGTAGTCTTTTCAGACTTAAGCCTCTAACAGTGAAATATAGTAAAAACATGTTAATTCTCGCCCAAAATCTGCAAGCCTCCTCTAGAAAGCGGTAATGAGATTTCCTACTATGATATAATTACTAAAAATAACAGTGTTGATTAATGTGCCAAGTATCATGATACTTAATTACCACTCTGAAGTCATTTTTTAATACCACCTCTTTTCAATGGCAGTCATGGCACAATCAACATGAGTTTACTATACTTTGGCCCTAGACTCACAGATGCTCAAGGGAATGGGGTAAAGAAAGAGAGGTGACTTCCTAGCACGGGTCCAGGATCCTGGGATAAATCCGGCTTCTCAAAGTAGCAGGCTCCAGCAGTCTGTTCTGTCCTAACTCCTGGCTAAAAATCAAATTATCCACACTGTCCCCACCTCACAGCACAAACAAACTACCTCCCTGCCTCCACCTCACCTCAATGCCAACACCCCCTCCTTTCCCCCACCTATCCTATGCTTCTCACTTCCCAGGAGACTTGAGAATGTTGAGTTTCTGCCTCTCTCTCCCTTGCATAAGGGATTCTGCAAACTCCCCTATCCTCTGAATCCCCCCCAATTACCCACTCACCTACTCCCTCCCTCCTCCCTCCCCTGGCCTAGCCACTTCTCTCCTTAGCTTGTTTTTATTACCTGCTCTGAGATCTGCTCCATTTCAAGCACAGAACAGCTCTAGTTAGCTGCTTGCTCAGCAAGACAACAGCCCTCCCCCTCCCTCTGCCAATCAGCTTATCTTCCTGCCTGTGCAGGACTTTTGAACTTCTAAGCAGAGCTCAGAAAACAGCTGTGCAGCTGCACAGCTTAGCAGGAACTATGGTCTCCTGCCACTGGCCTCCTCGGTCTGTTGCCCTTTCCTGCCACTGGCTCCTTCAGCCCTGCTGCTGGCTGGGTTACATAGCTGCCATAACTGCTGTTCCAGCCAGCACTACGCAAAATGTGTATCTTATTTCAAGGTAATTTCAAAATAAAATGCTATTCTGAAATATCCTTTAACCCTCGTGGACAAGGGAATAGAAAATTTTCGAAATCTATTTTGAAATAATGGGCTGCTTTAAAAATGCATAATAGCTCTGCAAGTGTAGATGTTACCTCAACCACTTACAGCCCATCTGAAGAAGTGGGTTTTGCCAGGAAAGCTCCTGGGACCAACACAGCTATAACAACACTCCATTAACTAAAGGGTATGAATTTGAACTGATCTGGTTAAACTAGAGCAAACAAACCCCGTGTGGACACTGTGCGAGTGACTTGTTTCTGATTAGTGTAAGTAGATCAGGAATCAGTTTAAGCTGGCCTCAGATAAATCAGTCTTATTTTGTAGTAAGTTTCCATACATGGGATTTCACTTAAAATGTTGCAACTGTCTCATGTCAAAAATACTAAGTGGTGATTCTTTTCTCAGCCCTAGTATTTGTGAAGTCTCAACCAGAGAAACTGCTTAAGAAATAGGGGAAGGCCATGTGTGGTGGGTACAGTAAGCCCAGGAAGGCTAAGCCTTCCCTGGTGCAACTGCTGCTGACCTACCACTAGGACACCTGAGCCGCAGTGGCTCTGTCCTTTCTCCAACGTCTTCATAGCCTGCTTCCACCTGTCTGCTATGTGGTAAGTTCTCTGCTTCACCTCCCACTTCCCTTCCCTCAGGGGCAGGATAGTGAAGAGGGCTGCGGGAGGTGAAGTAGAGGACTTACCACATGGCAGGCAGAAGTAGGCTGTGAGGACATTAGAGAAAGGACAAGGCTAATATGTCTCAGGTGGCACATGGGAGGGAAGGTAGTGAGATGGCTCAGCCAGGTGTGTGTGGGAGGGGGGGGAAGAGGGGCGATGGCCTAGCACTTGGATAGTGGGGTGGTGACATGGCATGGTGTGGCTGGGGTTGGGCTGGCAATTGGGGGTGAGGAGGTAGTTGACCAGCCAACACAACCAGGCACTGGGACTGGCCTGGGGTAGCTGAAGCAGGCCTGTCATGTGGCATGAACAGGTGCTGCGGCCAGCCCAAGGTGGGCAGGGTGCCCTCAGGGGTCCTTCTGTTACAGGGGAAATTCAGGGCTTTGGTGTAGGTGTGGTGGGGCCTTGGTCAAAAGGAGTGGGGCCAGCAGGCTAGTCTCTCCAAATGTGGGGGTTCACCCATTGCTCTTGGGCAGGCTGATGAACACAAAGGCTATGTCTACACTGGCATCCCTCCGGAAAAGGGATGCTAATGTAGCACTTTAGAATAGGCAAATCCGCGGGGGATTTAAATATCCCCCGCGGTATTTGCATTAACATGGCTGCCGCTTTTTTTCCGGCTTGGAGATAAGCCGGAGAAAAGCGCCAGTCTAGACGTGATTCTCCAGAAAATAAAGCCTTTTCCGGAGGATTTCTTAAAGCGCCAGTCGAGACGTGATTCTCCAGAAAATAAAGCCTTTTCCGGAGGATCTCTTATTCCTACTTGAAAGTAGGAATAAGAAATCCTCCGGAAAAGGCTTTATTTTCTGGAGAATCACGTCTAGACTGGCACTTTTCTCCAGCTTTTCCCCAAGCCGGAAAAAAGCGGCAGCCATGTTAATGCAAATGCTGCGGGGGATATTTAAATGCCCCGCGGATTTGCCTATTCCAACGTGCTACATTAGGGATGCCAGTGTAGACGTAGCCAGAGTGCCTTCATGCTAGAACCCAGCTGAGTTTGTCTCTCTGTGAGGACTTTTCAACATGCTTTTCAGATTCAATCAGACATAATAAGGGCAGCCTCGCTTGCCCTGTGGATGCAGCACCAGCGATCTGTAAGTGCCAAATGTGCAATCTGCTTCAGCAGAGTTTCATCTCCAGTTATTCAAAAAATGCAGGCTGTGGGGAGAAAGCTATGAGCCCTTCGGTAAAAACTTACAAATAGGTATTTAGACCTACTGTTAATACATGACAGATGCTGCTCCCTTTAAGCCACTGCTTTTTTTTCCCATTTATTGTAAAAAGGAGAAACACTGGGACTTCAAATGGTTAATCCTCTCTTTAAGGTGGCAGAGTGTAAGTTGCCCTTGAAACTTTTTTGTTTGTTCATATTGTGTTTGCTTTGCATTATTTTCTGTTTCAGATTCCAGGGCTAATGGCTGAGTCTAGGGTAGGGCTGCCAACTTTGTAATATTTAAGAACAGAACACTCCAGCGGTAGTGCTGGAACCTGACCCTTCCTGCTCTGTTGCATCCCTTTCACCCAAGCCTCACCCTGCCCCGCCTCTTCCAATGAGGCCCTGCTCCTTCCTCCTATGGCCCCACAGCCATTCACTCCTCTTTCACCTTTTTCCCATCACTCATGCTTCTCCCCTTTCCTACAGAGCTGGAACTGAAAGCTGCAACTGCTCAAGGCATGTGGGAGGTGGCCCCGTGTGAGTACGGGCTGATGCAGTTTATGACAGTTCCTCCTTGCCTAAATAAATGGACGTTGGGTGCCTGGTCAGTAGATCTGACCAGACACCATCACATCTGTTTTTCAACCCTACTTTCCAGCAAAAAAATGGACAGCTCGCTATCCTAGCCTTGGGCCTCAGTGTGCCCCAAACTTAAGGTTTAGAATAGTCCTTGTTGACTTGCTGGGTGTTATTTCTGTTAGACCTGACACATAAGGAGAGGAGGAATCAATCCCAGGACCCTGGCTCCTTTTCAATTCAGAAAGGAGTTAACTGCAGTTTCCCCTCCCAAACATAACACCAGACCACAATCCAGGCCTTCTCATTTGTCTGTGTATTCCCTGAGGAAACAGTGTTTGTGATTAAGCTAAGAATATCTGGAGGAAAGTTAGAAGGTTTTCTACCCTCAGAGGAGAGTTATGAAGAAAAGCTGGGTTTGGAACTTTTGATTTTGCAGCAGAATTAAGTTAGCAAAATAGAAGCTTTTCATCACATCTGTGGTTATGAAAAATTAGGTGAGAAGCCATAAGATTTTTGCACTAGTTGAGGGATGTGCTGAGCAACATCCAACCCTGAAAGCCCAACAGCAGGCAGAAGACTTCTCTCTCAGTTAACTAAGGTGAACACATCCAGCAGTGACCTGACACTGCAACTTGTGGAAGTCAGCCGGTCTCTCTGCTCCTTCCCTTCTCCAGCCGCTTGGCTTTTACAGAGATGGTGGCACAATTTAATAAAAAGGTTAATGCTGATGCCGTAAATAAGGAAAGACAATAACCAAGGAATAGACTGGATGCATAATTTGGGCACCCTACCAGGGACATCATTTCAGATTTTGGTGGGAAGGGGTGATTCCAAAAACTAGTTAAGCTGCTGAAAACTGTTCTTTTTTTTTTTGTTCAGATAATGGGAGGATACAATCTAAAATTGTAACATCTCAAAAAAATTGAAGACCACTAAGGATTCAGGGAGAGAGGTAGCTAGGGGCTGGGTGCAAGGAGAGTACCTTGGGGATAGCTAGGGGCTGGGTGCACACACAGGGGTAGCTTTGGGTGCAGTTAGGGGCCATGTCCAAGGGGGTGCTTTTGCAGCAGGGCTGGATGTATGCTCAGTCCCTAGTTGGCACGTTGGGACACGGGTGAGGGACATACTCTGCTTCCTTGAGTACACAATGGGGAAGAGGGAAGGGGACAGTGCAGTATCAGCTCTGCACAGGTGGTCAGGATTCAGCATCCCAGTACCAAGCAGCTCCATGTGAGGGGCAGGCCCACCAATGGAAGAGGAGGGGGACAAAGGGAGCAATTTCCCGTAGGTCCCGGTGACTTAAAACGGTTCCGGGAGCCCTAGCCCCTGGTGCTAGCAGTGCAGTGGGGCTAAGGCAGGCTCTGAGCTGTTCCTGGATGCAGCTGGCATATCCCTGCGGCCCTGGGAGAGCAGCAGAGCTCACAATCTGCAGCTTCGCATGGCCCGGACCCAGGGGGGTGTTGCCTGTAGGCAGTAGCACATGGAGACCCCTGGCCCTCCCGCCTATAAACCGCTGCCAGAGGGATATGCTGGTCATTTTCAAGAGGTGCTGTAGTTAGACATCCTGATCTGCTCTGGCACCCCCACCTGAACCTGGTGGAACCCCGTCTGCATCCATGCTCCCTCCTAGGGTGTGTCTAGACTACAGGGTTTTATCGACAAAAGTGGACTTTCGTCGACAAAACTCTACTTGCGTCCACACTGCCTTTGAGTTATGTCGACATAATGTCGACAAAACTCAGCAGTTTTGTCGACGTATGTAAACCTCATTCTACGAGGAATAACGCCTTTTGTCAACAGAGTTCTGTCGATAGAAGGCGTTATTGCATCAACACTGTCCTTTGCGTCCACACTGTTATGTCGACAAAGCGGCTTGCTTTGTCGACAGAACTGGATGTAGTCTAGACGCTCTATGTCGACATAAGTTTTGCCAACAGATTCTGTCGACAAAACTTATGTCGACGTAAGCCTGTAGTCTAGACATACCCCTAGAGTCCTCACCCTCTGCCCCCTCCAATACCCAAACTTCCTTCCCTTCCTCATCCTGGTGAAAATGAGTGAGGATGGGGGAGAGCAGATGACAGAGGAAGGGGGGGATAGAGTGAGCAGGGGCAGGGGACAATTGGCAACCCTATTGATCAGGCATATGGAAGCCGTGGCTGTGCTGGAAAAGCACTCTCACCAGTGCAGCTGAGTGGGCACGGTTTGTGCATGGGGGCCCACTGACTGTTCTGCTGGAATTGCTGGCGACTGGCCTAGTCAGGGGCAAGGAGCAGCACAGCAGCTGCAGATGGCAGCAGAGCAGGGCAGTGTGTCAGAGAGGAGCTGCATCTCTCCTTCGGCTACAACTTCATCCAAATGTGGTATGACACTTGGAAGGAGGGAGCAGGAACCTCACCCAGCCTCTCCTAAATGGGGCCCCTGTAACTCCAGTTACAAAAAATATATAGGCTTCAATTTTGTGGATTATGTTAGGGATTATTAGAGAGACTGGTTAATGGCTTTCTGCATTATGTTGCATAGGCCAGAAACAGAATGAGGCATTTTGCTGCTTGAATATGTTTAATCAGCATATTTTGCCACAAAACCAGTTCCAGCAACAAAACGCAAGGGATAATGACCACTCACTGATGAAAGGCTAAACTGCCAGCTGTATGAGAAATTCTCTTAATGAAAACAAGGTTTCTTGTCTGAACTAAAGGACGAAAGCACACTCTGTCAGGACGGGATGAGGAATCAGACTTACAATCGTTTCTTCCCATGCCTTTGATTACAGTGCTTTGCTGGTTCCATCTGGAATCCAGAAGAGCAGTCAATAGCAAATCATCCTTTCTGAGCTTCGTACTGTGAATTCAGTTATTGGCTTTAATTCCAAATCTGGGATATATTTACAACTACAACTGATTTATTGGAATGTGGAAGACTAAGGAGGAGTAGAGTAGCTGCAAACCAAACACTCCTTATTGCTCTTACATTTATAGTACATTCCTTACCTAGTACTAGAAACAAAGGGGAGAGCAGAACTATATTTCAGAAATTATTCTTGTCATCTTTGAAATCAAGTCTTTCAGATTTCTGTCTTGCCAGACAAACAAGCTCTTTCTTATACTGACTTTTCAATTTCTAGACAACCAGTATATATATCCTTCAGATTATTCCAGTGAAATTCAGTGATGTACGTGAAGGTCTAAAAATCTCATGTTGTGCTTGGAATATCAGAACTGTATTGCAGGTGGCCTGTGACAATTAACTTTTTTATATAGTGCAAGGATCTGCCTATTCTGGAGAACAAGTGTAAACTAAACTACATGTTCTGATTTCAATGGCCAATTCAAGCACTTACTAAGCAAGGGAGGAAGCCAATTCACGTTGACTTCACAATGGGAGTCCAGGAACGTCAAGACTTCTCCTTTAGCCATCGAGGCTCCTAGCAGTCTGGTCCGAATCAGCCCTTCTCGTTTCTTGGTGCGCACAATCCTCACTTTGGCAAAACGGGCCATGTATTCCTCCAACTTCTCTTTCAAGTGTTCTGGAAAGAAGGGGAAAAGGTGAAGGTGTCAGCTGCGGAAGGCCAAACCAAGAACATGTCTGTGTGAAAACATGCAAACAACAAATGCTACTGTAAGTATTCAGTGCTCCTTTATTTCTTGTACAGGCAGTCCCCGGGTTACGTACAAGATAGGGACTGTAGGTTTGTTCTTAAGTTGAACCTGTATGTAAGTCGGAACTGGCGTCCAGATTCAGCCGCTGCTGAAACTGACCGCCAGTTCTGACTTACATACAGAATCAACTTAAGAACCCCAAGCGTCCCCAAGTCAGCTGCTGCTGAAACTGATCAGCAGCTGATTCCAGGAAGCCCGGGGCAGAGCAACTCTGCCTCGGGCTTCCTGTAGTCAGCGCTGGTCAGTTTCAGCAGCGGCTAAATCTGGACGCCTGGGGCAGAGCAGCTGGGGTGCTGCTGGGTTGCTCCAGTAGCGCCGCTCCTCGGCACTACTGGACCAACCCAGCAGCATCCCATCTGCTCTGCCCCAGGCGTCCTGATTCAGCCGCTGCTGAAACTGACCAGCAGCGGCTGAATCAGGACCAGAGCAGCTGGGGTGCTGCTGGGTTGGACCAGTAGCGCCCAGAGCGGCGCTGCGGGACCAACCGGCAGCACCCCAGCTGCTCTGCCACAGGCGTCCGGAGAAAAGCCTAGTCTGCTGGGGGGGGGGGGGGGGGTGTACTAGCTGCGCCCCCCCACCCTACCCCAGCAGACCAGGAAGACACGGGCTTTGCAAAGCCTCGGGGAAGCCGGCAGCGGAGCAGCCCAGGCGCGCCTGGGATGCCCCGCTGCCTGAGCCCCCCCCGGACTGCTCCGCTGCCGGCTTCCCCGCGGCTTTGTAAAGCCGCGGGAGGGGGGTGGAGGGGGGGGGGGGGGTTCGGGCAGCCCAGGCGCCCCTGGGCTGCCTGAGCCCCTCCGTGGCTTTGCTCTGCGTCTTCCTGGTCTGCAGACCAGGGAGACGCAGAGAAAGCCCCAGAGTACACGGGCGGCAGGACCGCGAGGTCCCGCAGTCCGTGTACTCTGGGGCAGCCCTGTTCGTAACTGCCTGTAATTTCAAAGCCCTGTTCGTAACTGCCGCGTAAGTCGGGGACTGCCTGTAATTTCAAATCCGTTAGTATTTGCTACAAATCCTTTCTGAGATGTTTCATGACTTGAAAATGATCTATGATCTAATACACAGAGGAAATCACTGACGTTCTAGACCTTTCACTGCTACTTAGCTGCTACTGGCATGCTGCCAGCCACCATATAATCACGGCCAAAACTACTGCAGAATATTCACCCATTCTCTAATTTCCTGCAGCCCAAGGCCAGATGATCATCTTGACATATGGTTTTACAAACAATGCCCTTTCCAAGTGAGCTTTCTACTTGTATTAATTATGCAACAAGATGCATGGAAAGTAATTTTAAAAAATTAAGTGTTAAATCAGCATGACTAAATTGTTTATGAGCACAAGAGGGCAAATAAACTTGCAAGTGGCAACTGGCTAGCAGCTTGAAGCAAATGAATGGCTGACTTGCAAAGAAAATTAAGCTGTAAAAGTACAGCAGTTGATAGATTCTGTACTATTCTGTCTATATAGCCTGACTGTGTATGAATCACATAACAGCACATTTGGAACATATTTTCTTCTAATTAAAAACAAACAATAGGAGTGAATCATTTACAGTTTTGCCTCACATAAATAAGTTACTTGACAATATTACAATAGGAAAAAATAAGCCACTAACTTATGATAAAACACTGCAGATTGTCAGGTTCATTCCAGCTCTGAATAAATTGAGTAACTATTTGGCAAAGAAATATCTATTAGCATCAGCATGTTAAAATTCCTAAGTATTGGAGACCAAGTTAATGTGCATCAGAACTGTATATATTAGGTTCTGATTTGCTTGTTATATTGTAGAATTCTTTTGGAACGTTGTTGTTCCCAGTAGACTCTATGGACAGTGGATCAGGCCTTATATTTATCACAGATTGTAGGAAAATTTTTTAGGATTCCTTTGTTGTGGTTTTATGCGGTGTTAAAGGCCTATTATTTAGCAGTGACGTGAAATCTGATGATGCTTCCTATTGTTTGATGAAGCTTGCACTGGCCATGTACAGGAAGGATAACTGCATGAACAATGGAGCATTTAAGATGAACAGTCATCTTCTTTAAATTCCATTAGCAAGGAAATAAAATTTGCAGAAACAGTAGTATTGTTGGAGATGTTGTACATTTAAGTACATAAGACCATAAGAATAGCCATACTAGGTCAGACTAAAGGCCCATCTATCTCAGTAGCCTGTCTGCAAACAGTGGCTAATACCAAATGCCCCAGAAGGAGGGAACACAACAGGTAATCCTCACGATTCCTCTTTTGTCACCCATTTACAGACCAACAGAGGCTAGGGACACCATTCCTACCCATCCTGGCTAATAGATTAATGGAGGTTAGGTCCATCAATGGCTATCTAGCTCTTTTTTTAACCCAGTTAAAGTCATAGTCTTTAACACATCCTCTGGCAAGGAGTTCCATAGGTTGATTGTGTGCACATGAAGAAAAACTTCCTTTTGTTTGTTTAAACCTGTTGCCTATTAATTTAATTTGGTGACCCCTAGTTCTTATATTGTAGGAATAAATAAATAACTTTTCTGTATTCACTTTTTCCACACTAGTCAAGATTTTATAGACTATCATATTCCCCCTTAGTGTCCTCTTTTCTAAGCTGAAAAGTCCAAGTCTTTTAAATCTCTCTTTATATGGGACCTGTTCCAAGCCCCTAATCATTTTGTTGTCCTTTTCTGAACCTTTTCTAATGCCAATATATCTTTTTGAGATGAGGTGACCACATCTGTACGCAATATTCAAGATGTGGGAGTACCATGGTTTTATAGTCAATAAGATAGTCTTTGTCTTATTCTCTATCCCTTTTTTAATGATTCCTAACATTCTATTTTTTTTTGACTGCTATGCATTGAGTGGATGTTGTCAGAGAACTATCCACAATGACTCTAAGATCTCTCGCTCGAGTAGTTGTAGCTAAATTAGTCCCCATCATATTGTCTGCATAGTTGGTTTTTTTTCCCAATGTGCATTACTTTACATTTATCAACATTGAATTTCATATGCCATTTTGTTGCCCAATCACTTAGTTTGGTGAGATCTTTTTGAAGCTCTTCACAGTCTGCTTTGGTCTTATCTATCTTAAGCAGTTTGGTATCATCTGCAAATTTTGCCACCTCATGTTTACCCCTTTCTCTAGATCATTTATAAATAAGTTGAATAGGATGGATCCTGGATAGACCTTTGGGGGACCCCACTAATTACCGCTATCCACTCTGAAAATTTACCATTTATTCCCACCCTTTGTTTCCTGTCTTTTAACCAGTTATCAATCCATGAGAGGACCTTCCCTCTTATCCTATGACAACTTATTTAATTTAAGAGCCTTTGGCAAGGGACCTTGTCAAAGGCTTTCTGGAAGTCTAAGTATACTATAGCCACTGGATCCCCTTTCTCCAAATGTTTGTTGACCTTCTCAAAGAACTCTAGTAGATTAGTAAGGCATGATTTCCCTTTACAGAAAAAATGTTGACTTTCCCCCAACAAATTATGTTAATCTGTGTCTGACAATTTTATTCTTCACTATTTTTCCTGGTACTGATGTTAGATTTACTGGTCTGTAATTGCCAGGATCACCTCTAGAGGCCTTTTTAAATATTGGCATCATGTTAGCTATCTGCCAATCATTAGGTATGGAAGCCAATTTAAAGGATAGGTTACAAACCATAGTTAATAGTTCCACAATTTCCCATTTGAGTTCTTTCAGATGGGTGAATGCCATCTAGTCCCAGTGACTTATTACTATTAAGTTTATCAAGTTGATTGAAAACTTTCTCTAATGACACCTTAATCTGGGACAATTCCTCAGATTTGTCACCTAAAAAGAATGGCTCAGGTTTGGGAATTTCCCCAATATCCTCAGCTGTGAAGACTGAAGCAAATAATTCATTTAGCTTCTCCTCTATGACTTTATCAGCTTTGAGTGCTCCTTTAGCATCTCTATCGTCCAAGGGCCCCACTGATTGTTTAGCAGGCTTCCTACGTCTGATGTACTTAAAAACATTTTGCTATTACTTTTTGATTTTTTTGGCTAGCAGTTCGTCAAACTCCTTTTTGGCCTTTCTTATTATATTTTTACACTTAACTTTAGAAAGTTTATGGTCTTTTCTATTTGCCTCACTAGGATTTGACTTTTTAAAAGATGTCTTTTTATCTGTTACTGCTTCTTTTACTTGGTTGTTAAGCCATAGTAGCATTTTTTTGGTTCTCTTACTGTGTTTTTTAATTTGAGGTATACATTTCAGTTGAGCCTCTATTATGGTGTTTTTGAAAATTTTCCATGCAGCTTACAGAGATTTTACTTTTGTCACTATACCTTTTAATTTCTGTTTAACTAATTTCCTCATTTTTGTGTATTTCCCCTTTCTGAAATTAAATGTCACAGAGTTGGGCTGCCAAGGTGTTTTTCTTACCACAGGGATGTTAAATTTTATTACATTATGGTCACTATTTCCAAGCAGTCCAGATATATTTACCCCTTGGACCAGATCCTGCACTCCACTTAGGACTTCCCACCAGGCTTCTATAACAAAGGATCTATGGATATTTTGATTATAAACCACATTTTAGGTTTCATGATTCAGTCTTTACAGCTTGCTTTGGGCATGTAGGATTTTAATCTGAAGAATAATGCTTTACCAGATGTGGTATAAAAAGAGTGTTTTCTTCTTTATTGTTTATACTCTAGAGGAAAAAAAGAGAGACTTCTGAAAAATGAACTTTCAAGTGTCTTTTCCATTTGAGCCTCTGGGGTTTCTTAACTTGGGCAGTTGAATTAAAATTAGAACAACAGCTACCACAAGTCTTGGTCATTTTATTTTACCAATTTTTATGGCAAGAGAAGGCTCTTAGCATTTAACAGCATTACTTTCTCAGGTTTATAGCTATAGCATGCAGCTGTTGATTTTTCTTCAACAAGTGTGGTTTGCAGCACAGCAACAGCAATAGCAGAAGTATTAACAGCAAAACGTGCCCTTCCCACTGAGCTTTGATTTAATATAAACATTTCTGACTTTTAAGTACTAAGCCCCACCATATGCAGTGTGGCAAAAACTTAGTATCACAGAGAGATGAGAGACGGATCAGGAAATGCAGGTGTGTGTCTCTCACCTCACTTAAGCAGAGCAAATAGCTGTCTGCACATGCTCACTGCTGCCTCTGGATCTGCTTGTGCAGGCCCACGGGTTGGGGCTGGGAACTTCTGTGTGTCAGTGTCAGAAAGGCAGAATTGTGACACCAGGGACGAGATATCTAACTTGCAGGGGTGTGTGAATTCTCAGCTTGAGAATATTCAGGTTGAGGGTATAGTTCTGAGTTATGAAAAGATTGGATAGGAAAGAGAAGGCATTTGGCCTGTAGGTGTTTCTGAGCAGGTGGAAAAGGAGTAGGAGCACTGCTGAACTAGCAGGAGAATGGGTTCAGTGTAGGAGGCAACAGTCAAGTAGTAAATAAGATTGTGGGCAAACTCTGTGTGAGTGAGTGAGTGTGTGTGTGAGAGAAGTGGTGGGATAAGATTTTGATTGGAGAAAGAAGCTGGTGCTGGGAGAGGATAATAAAAGAGGTGGAGAAAGGATACATATTGTCGTCTCCCACCCTATCATTGACTTCAAAGTGCTCCAGTTTGTCATTCTGAAAGAAGCTGTCTCCTTTCTCCTCACTGATACCCCACTTCCTATGAACCCACTAAAATGTACCCCTGAAAGAAATTCTAGGCAGACTCTCCCAATTTTTCAATTTGAAAGAATGATCAGCCTGCATTCCCAGGAGCAGGAATAAGTGCAGATTACTATCTACATCCCTGCTACTTATCTGGGGCATCTGCTCCCACCAATGACACCTCTGGCAATATGCTCTTTGCCAATTCCAGATGTGCACACTTACGATTTGTCAGCGAACCACCTGCATTCAGCATCATGACTCCCACTTATTCTTGAATCATTTTGTTTCCACTGGTAAGACCCTTTAAAGTATTTATTTACCCAACTCCTTCCTTAGCTTTTAGGAACTCTTTTCATAGCTATTCTTTGAAGAATACAGAAGGAGGGAGTAATCCCTAAGAACAAAGGCACAGACATGCCTTACAGCAGGGTAAGAAAAGTCTTTAAGGGATTGTGAGCCAGAAGTTTTTATATAGTAATTTGAATTACCCTATAGCATTAAGAAAATGAAACAGCTTTAATGCTATTGAGAATTGCAAATTTCCATGGAAAATCAAGCCAAAGTTAATTGGTATAGCACTTCTGTGAACTTCTGAAAATGTACCTCAACTCAACAGTCACTTCACCCCGACTTTCATCCCAAAGTCTAGTTTAATTTACTGTCAAGCAAAAAAACAAAAAAAAACCCCAACAAAAACTAGACGAAAACAAACAAAACACTACAGTGTTGCCTAGGAACCCCAGTCTATGATCTGCAGCTCATTGCTCACTACTCCACAACCTTCACATCAGACAAGATGATGTAGACCCATGATGAGGGTAACATTAAAGATGTACAAAGAATAAGATAAACAGAATAGCTGTTAGAATCATCGTTAGGTGGACTAACAATTCCTATTTGAGGACAAAGAATGAACACCACCTCTTTAATTGGCACAACAGCACTAGTAAGCAGTGCAAGCAAATAAATCATTAATGAGTCCAACTATCACAGGGGAAAAAAGGAAAAAAGCTAAAAAGGGCAGCTGAGATTTAGAATGAGAGCAAGTCCCCTGCAGGGGCTTGCTTTAATTCCTCCAATTTTAAACAAAATGTCTTCAAGCCTTATATTGTCTCTTGCCTTGGTTAAGTAGAAACAGACAGCCAATAGTACAGGCCACTTCATTCTATCCCCCATGTTTTGGTAAAACCTGGGTTTCCCAAGCTATTAAGAGGTGAGCCATGCTTCCCAAAAATGAAACCTAATCACATCCTCCCTGCAATGCTGCCATGCATTATTAGTGGCCTAATATCTAATTTATAGACCTTCCCTCTCTATCCCCATCCCCAACAATACCAAACACAACCCAAAATCTTGGGGAAATGCTGATGCATGTCTTCATATTATGTAGCTCTTCTGTGTGGACACTATTTAGGTTGACAGGAGGGGTTCTTCCATCAGCACAGGCAATCAGCCTCCTAGGAGCAGTATCTTGATCAGGGAAACAATTTTTCTGTTAACCTAGCACTATTTACATGGGGACTTAGGTTGGTTTAATTATGCCACTCAGGTGTGGATTTTTCCAGACACCCCATGCAACATAATTATGCTGACCTAATTATCTAGTGTAGGCCAGACCTAATTCAATGGAAGAATTCTTCTGAGAAGCTAGCACTGCCTACACCATATCTTTGAGATACATAGCTATGCCAATGCACGTTCCCAGCATAGACCAGTCCTATGATGCTTCTCCTTTCTTACCTCATTTGCCAAGCAGTGTAAATGTTGGTAATTAAAATATCTTCATTGACATCTGAATTAGTGCCTGCTGAAATGAAGAGGGCAGATCATCTCTCAGAGCTACAGGTTCAGGTTCCCTGATAACACATTCAAGACTTTTTGCATTGGTTGTGCTCTCCATATTTTGACCCCCCCCCCCCCCCAACAACAAGTCAGAGATTTACAGTGACAGCTGAGACTGAAGAGAGTTCCATGGTGAGGCTCCCATTCTCCCAACTAGCCCTTCATGCCTACCAGGGAGCACACATTCTACACTTCGTGAAGCATAGTCTTAAATAACTCAGCACATCTTTGAATGTCAGGAGCCAGTCACCCTAAATGAATTGTATAGCTTTGAATAAGCCCACTTTTTGTCCTGTGACTAAGTGGCTTTATTAGGTTTTTAGCACAATACATAGAGCACAAAATAGTTGACTATACAAACGACATTTGTAGTACAGGTTGGACCTCCCTGGTCTGGTACCCTCAGGACCTGAACAGTCCCAGACCAGGGAGTTTGCCAGACAAGGAAAGGTTAATCTCCCCTGATGGCTGCCCCTCTGCTGTCGTCTTCTCCCTCAATCTCCCAAGATTGGGGCTCCCTACCCTGCTGATGCTGGCCTGGCTGGGGCTCCCCTCTCTGCTTCCTCTGCTGCTGCCAGGACTGCCTAGCAGTCGGGATTCCTCTGCCCAGCCACCCTGTTGCCACCAGCCCCACTGCCTCTGGGGATATCCTGGCCAGGACCGCCTGGGCGCCGCCACTCCCACTGCCTCCAGGGATTCCCTGGCCGCTGCCTGGCTCTGTTGCTGCCAGGGATTCTGCCAGGGTTCTTCTGCCCTGCCACCCTGCCTGACCACAGATGATGCCGGACCAAAACAGTCCTAGATCTGGGAAGTTCAATATGTATTTACATGGGACTCTAAGCATAGCTTCACTAAGATTTGTACCTACAAAGTAATCTATCTTACTCAAAATTAAACTACTAAATGTCAGAGAATGCTAATTTTTAAAGAGCTTAATTTGGCTCATGCCATCAAAACTCCAGATATCTTTTAAAAATGTGAGAAAATTATTGATTACTAAAGGAATGTAAAGTAATTGGACTGTGTAACACCTGAGCAAATGGGGAAATTTAATCCATAAAAGTAGTATCCTAATCTTAACCACTGATACAGAAGAAAGTATCATGATTACATCTAATACATCTCTAAATGTTGAGGTTTTATGAAGATGAAAGATTTAGTAAGTAATCAATAATCTCTTTGCTACAAAAGTTGCATGTAGAACCCAGTTTCAACAGTCTACTATAATATGGTTTAGAGAATGAAGATTTCCCAAAAACAAACAAAAATTGGGTTGAAAGATAATAATCCTTCTCAAGTTAAATCAGCATGAAAGGATTTCTATACTTCATTTAAATTTCCAAAGTATGCTTCAGGAAGAACACTCTGTTCCAGTCCTGCCAATCTCAGACACCTATAGAGAACACACACAGCAGATGGCCTTGCTGGGCCACTGGCCCAATACTTTCTAAGGTCACATAAATGCTAAAAATACAACTTTAGTGGTCAATCACCAACAAATAGGCAACCAAAGCACTTCTTAGAGTACCGGCAACACTGGATGAGGACACTTGACAAATCATGCTGTTGTTTCTGCAAGAGCGGTACTTTGTGGTTCATTTTCAAGAGATGCACCCACATAAAACAACTCATAACTTAGTGGTCATAAAGTGGTAGATTGCTGTGACAAGGTCAGTGCCTAGAAAAAAGGCAAAACCTAAAAAACTCCTGTCTTTAAGGATCATTGAAAACTAAGTAGGACAAGCATTTGAGAATATGCAGTTGGGAATAATCCAGTCCTATTAAGATCTCATCTAGTAAGTCGTTCATTTTACTGATTGCTAGGAGCTTTTTCTTTTAACATCACATTTCTCCATATCAAAATAAATTGTTCCTTTATCACACAACTCTAGTATGAGTTTTATTTCATAGCGAAAGCACGTGTGTGTATGTATGTAAGTCTGATTGTTACCACATACATCTTAATTTAATGTTGATCACCAGCCTGATGGGCTATTCTATTGCTGTAGAGATCGTCTGAGAAAACCTCCTGTATACACATGGCTTCTGCATTATCCACTGAGGAGCCAGTAAGCTGCATCTCCAAATGCACATCCCTCAGTGCTAAGGCAAAACCATAATTTCAGGAAAAATTCCCTCAAGAAATTATAATATGATGTGCAAAATAGAAAGCAAAATGGAATGAAAGGCCTTTAAATCTCTCACAGTCAACACACTGAGGCCATTTATTGCCAGTGGAATCAGTTCAAGCAAGCTTGCCATGACAATAAAACACTGAGGTAGGATGGTCTCATTTATATGCGGTGACATAACATAAATTTCACTTTCAAAGGCAAGCGTGAGAAAGATGCCAGTATTTAATTTCTTCACTGAGCAATAAATGGGGCACCTCAGATCTAAAAAGAGTCAGCATACTTGTCACTAAAAATAGGGGGAAGATGCCTCATGTGTAATTTAAAAAGAAAAGGTATTCTTTTTTTCCCCCACAGTGTTGATTAAATGAGGTAATAAATCATGGGTTTGATACATGCCAGGCATCTGTCAGGGCAGGAGTCAGTGCAGAAGGTGACAAATAAAGAGTCGTGCAGGAGCAAGAGTTTTATAGGCTGTCACTAGTATGACAAGTGATGATAAAGGGCAGCATTACATCTCCACTGCTGATAATCTATAAACAAATTCTCTATTGTAATTCTTTTGCGTGGGCTCTTTATCTTCATTTAAAGCCTGGAGGAGATTTTCTAAAAGAGCAGCTAAGAGAAAATTGTTTTGTCCTAGTAATTAAAGGTCTACTCAAGCAGAATATCCAGTTGCTAATTCAGTGTCCAAAAGTGTACACTTCGAATTGGTAGGGATGACAAAGGAGGAACTTTTTTTTAAATGGAATTGTTGTTCTTTCCTCTTCTTTGTGTGGCTAAAAGGTGCATGCTTTTTATTATTTCCTAGATTAATGGTGGTAAATTTGCTAGGTAAGCAGAACTTTCTTCAGCAAACTCCTACATTTCCCAGGAAGTGCATGGATAGATTTTAGAGAAGGCACCAAAGCCACAGATCTTACAGAAACATGGAATGAGTACCATCTTCTCTCTCAGACTTAGGGAGTACTGCAACTACAGTACAGACACGGGGTGAGGCCAAAAAATGAGGAGTAACATTAGTTCGGACTAAGGGCTTTAGTCCGAACTAACGCGTCCCGGCGCGCACTTCCTGGTTCGAACCAGCCGTGATTCGAACTAGCGCGCTGGCGAGATCATGTTAATGGAGCACGGGATATTTAAATCCCCGCTTCATTAACTACTTCGGTCGTCTCCATTTGCATCCCTAGCTCGAACTAGGGATGCAGTGTAGACGTACCCCTAGAGAGGTGGAGGATGGCTGGTGGACACACAGGGACATACATCCTTGAAAAACCACTGACACTGCCAAGATGGTAACTTCTTCGAGTAGTGTCCCTCTGGGTTCCACTGTAGATGACTTCCAAGTAGTATTCCCGATGCAGGGCTGGGGCTTTGGAATGGCGTATAGTATGAATGATACTTCTGAGGTGTCAAAGTTGGTGTTGGAAGCAGAGTCACCTGTAATCATGTAGAGTTCTGTGAAATAAGAGCTTGGATGAGTGTCTTATGTGTGTGGACGGAGAGGAAAGGATGGATATCAGAGATGTTAAGCAGAAAGACTCTGCAAGACTCAGACATAGCGAGGCTCTAGAGTGGTTTAGATAAAGATCCAAGATGATGCCTAGGTTACAGGCCTGAGTGACAGGTAGGATCATGATACTGTCTAAAGTTGGAGAAAGAAGTTAGTGGACAGGACTAAGGAGGGAGGGAAGATTAAGAACTGTATCAGAGGTCCAGTGAGAGTCTCCAACTTCCATTCTTTTTGGATACCAGAGAAGAATTAGAGTAAAAATCTTTGCCTCATATATGTGGAGACACAGGTTTTATGGCTCAGAAGGGGGGCCAGGGGATGTGATATAGGTCTTGTAGCAACAAACTCTTGTGAGAAAGGTCCCTGAAGAGAGGGTGAAAAGGGGTTGTGGGGGAGGGAGATGAAGTGTTTGGAGTAGCCCTTGCAGATGATTTCCAGAACCTATTTATTAGATAAAACTTAAAAAAAGAACCCCAACAGCAAATAGTCCTGCAGCACCTTAGAGACTAACCAAAAATGTAGATGGTATCATGTGCCTTCATGGGCACAAGCTACTTCTCCAGATGAAGGATGTTATTTATCAGAAGTTATTCATTCCCAGTTGTTGGGGAATGAAGCAAGGCAGCATCCAAATGGATATGATGTGTTGATCAGATGTGTTGAGGGGAGTGATCTCAGTGCTCTGACCAAGACATTAAAAATGATGTTTTGAGGTGAACAGCTGTGATTATTTGTGTTTTTATAACCTGGATTTTTCCCTTTAAGTATATAATAACGTTGAACTGGAAAGCGTGGTGTGCAGGATTTATGCCAAAGTGAAGGACTAAATTTTCTTTCATGTCCAGGTATATAAATCCCCAATGACTGAACAGTTGCTCTGGAATCTGTGAGTTTATGGAAGAACGTGTCAGTCTTCTTTGCAAACAATTTGCTGCCCTTGAAGACAGATCCTCCAAAGCAGTCTTCACTTCGCTAGGGAAGCCTCACAAGTGCAACCATGATGCCTGCTACATAACAGCAGCTGTGGATGGATGAAGCTCCTGTGTCTAATGCATCAAGTGCTCACTAGCAATGCTGTCTCGGCCACCAGTTGTCCTTCACTAAAACCAGCATGAAACCATCTGTGGAGCTGATCAATAAATGTGTTGAGCTTAAAGTAACTGATGTTACTGCTGCCAGAGCCTGAGAATTTGAAATTCTAAATTGCATTGTGTCAGATGAATAGGTCTTTCTTCCCAATAGGTCAAGGCACTTCCAATCCCTGCAACAGTAGTTGGACTTTGCCTGCTGTTGACAACCTCCGGAATTCAGTGCATCTACAACTATCAAATTACAAAGGGAATGGAAAAAAATTCTGTGTCTTTGGATCCTTAAATCTTGAATAATATTTCTTATTAGTCTATATCAGCGTTTCCCAAAATATGGGCCCAGTACCAGGCCACCGGAAAAAAATACCGGGCCTCAGCATGGCTGCCAGGAGGGGAGCGGGGCAGGCTGGGAGGAGGTGTGTCCATGGGAAAAACTGGCTGCTGGGAACCAGGGTTGGGAGCAGCGGGGCTGTTCGGTGGAGACCCAGGCTTGGGCAGCTGGTGGAAACAGGGCTGGCTGGGGGATGGAGATCGGGGGAGGGTGGCCGGGAGAGATTGGGAGGAGGAGGATGGGAGAACCAACTGCCGGAAGCAGGGCTGGACGGGGGCAACGGGTTGGCCAGGGGAGATCGGGAGAAGAAACAGGGGAGAATCGGCCGGCTGGGAGGGGTTTAGGAGGAGCGGGGCTGGTCGGGGGTGGGTTCATTGGGGGGGGAGCGGGGCTGGCTGGGGGAGATTGGTGGGAGTGGGGAAGAACCGGCTGCTGGAAGCAGGGCAGGACGGGGGTAGCAGGGCTGGACAGGGGAGATCGGGAGGAGAAGCAAGAGGGAGAGGCAGAGCGAATCGGCTGGCGGGAAGCGGGACTGACCCGGGCACATGCAGACCTGGGCACACGAGTGAGTCTGGTCCTGGGGATTCCATTTTGCTCCCCATCCCCATACCCTCTCTCTCGAGTAGTTGCGAACTGCCTGGCTGATAGACACACTCACGCAGTGTGAGCACATCTACCAGCCAGGCAGTTTGCAGCTACTGACTGATACACCTAATAATAAAACTCACCTAATTAGAAAATACTGGACATTTTATATGTCCGGTATTTTCTCAATTTGTTTCCCGGACAGAACCCTCAAATACCAGGCTGTCTGGTACAAAACTGACACCTGGCAACGCCCCTCCTTGCACCCTCCCTCCTAGCCAGAAGCCCGACCCCCAATCTGCTCCTGCTCCCACGTCCTGAAGTACCCATGTGGCACCAGGTCCCCCAAGCCCTAACTCAGGCTGGGCGGAGGATGCAGCCGGGTGAAACACTGAACATTTATTCATTTTTAATTCTTTTTTTCATATGTGTTTATATTTTTGGGCTGCAAAAAACAGTACTGAAAGAAAAAAAAAACGGGTTCCAACTAAAGTAAAAAGTTTGGGAAACCCTGATCTAGCCAGCTTTCTATCCATCTTACAGTCCATTTATCCAATGCATATTCTCTTAATTTGCTGGCGAGAATATTGTGGGTGACCGTATCAAAAGTTTTGCTAAAGCTGGCACTGGGGGAGGACCAGAAACAACTTATTTGAATATTCATCATTTGCTTAATGAGTATGCACATATGCAAATGAATGTTACTGGTCCTCCAAAAGCTTGTGACTGGATTTACTGGTCCCCATGTCAAAAAGTTTGGGAACCCCTGGTCTATATGAAGGGAGAAGCATGACTGATGCTGGAATTTACAAAATACATTACACTGAGTCCACAAGAGTCTCATTGATGGGGAGAGCTATTCTGGAGGATAGGAGGAGTGAAAGATGTCCACGAGTTAATAAAGATAAGTGTCTTATCTCCCATGAGGTATCTGCAAAACATCTGCCACTGTTTTGCCAAATCTTAAAATAGCACGAATGTGTCTACTAGCATGGCTGACTCATATGGAAAGGAGGAAGAGTTCTTGGCCTGTGGCGTGACAACCTCCTCAAATCTGACCAGTGGTGCTAGGACTAGGGGTGTTCCCATGCCCCCTGCTTGAAACAGTAATGACACACACCAAATACGTGGTTTCCATCATCAGCACCCCCGCTGCCAACATTGTTCTAGCACCCCTGAATCTGACCACCTGTTCTTCCGTGATCACTTTGGAAAGTTCAGAGGCTCTGGATACCGTAGCTGAGAAAGAATGTCTCAAAGGCTCATTGTGGGCCATGCTAAAAAGTTGGTGTGGAGTCCGTACACTCTCCAGGGATCCCAGTAGGGTCACTGGGGCCATGGAAGGGGTCCTGGTGAGTGGGCCCATGGCTGGCCATGGTGGTTGAGGAGCAGATGAAGGGTATGACTGGGGGACCCAGGTCTGTAGTGGGCAGAATAAGGAGCATGGGAGGAGAGATAGGAAACAAACGCCTCCTGTTCACTATTAAATTCTCAACTATATCTGCATGACACAAGTTACAAGGACATGAGTGCTGGTATGGGTCATGCTGAGTTGGCAGGAGACCTTCTCCTGTGAGCATAGCTTCTGCTCTTTATGGAGGTGGATTTATTATGCCCAAGGGAGAGCTCCTGTCAGCATAGAGTGTATTCACCAAACATGCTGCAGCACTATATGTGTAGATATGCCAATAGCTATAATGTACGCTGCTACGGGCACCATTTCTCCATGTGGTGGCTGAGAAGGAACTCAGGTTAGCTCATCCGGGTAGCGCTAGTTAGCAGAACACAAAGTGGGGGAGTGCATGTGCGAGCCAAACAGATGTTGCTACCAAAGTTCTCTGATCGGCAGTGCAGGAACATAAACATGCCTTCAGTGGAGCACCCACAGGGACTGTACTCAAACAAGTAAACCCATAGAGATACTTGGAAAAGTAAGCTCCCTGGCTCTGTAGATTGTGGCTAGTCATGCAAGTGGTATCTTGCCTGTGATCTACTCAGCTTCACCACCAGCTAACCTCTCTCTGAGACAGCACAGCCAGCTCCCACATTTCCTGTCATGGTATTATTGACAAATGTCACCAGTGGTGTTCTTCCACTCTCACAGCTTGAAGCATTATTTACTATTGCTCTGCAAAATATGAATTTAATCTGTTTTGGTGTTGATTTTATTTTAATTGGAGAAGTACAGTTTGAACTGATTTGATATTCAATAGGTGTGTTAAATGCATGTAGAGCCAGTGAATCCTGTTGTGTTTTAAATCCTGTGCTGGACTACGTACACCACCTGTTCCCCGCTCTACACAGAGGAGCATGTTGGGGAGAACTGAGGATTGGTCACCCTTGGCTGGCCCTAGGATCAGAGGCAGAAAGGTACCTTGGAGCCACCATTTTCTCTTCCGTCAATTGCTGAGACTGTGAGGTTAGAGCAGTTAAATATTGAGTTCAATACACACAGTAAAGACAGCATAAATTTACATAATTTTTTGAGCTTTCATTGCTGACAAGAGAATTGGAATATGATGAAAACATAATACAGCAGCTAAAATCCTGCTTCACAAGCCAAAGTTTGATATAGAAATCAACAAATGTTCATTCATTTTATACTCTTTCAGAAAGGCTGCAAAAGGGACAGAAGCTCTTCTTCACTGAAAGTTTATTTCATGTCATGCCAATAAAGAGAAACCTTACTATTTTTCACTATCCATTTTTTGCTCATTGTGCAGACTGGCACTCTTATTTCATTGATGTTCATGAGTGACAGCAAAACATGTCCTCAAAAAGAAAGACAGTGATGGGAAGAAAAATAGTTAGAAAAATGGATTTAGCTTGTTCTTTGTTACAGTAACTTAGCAACTTTCAAGTATATTATCTTTGAGTATATACCTTTAGCCCTGTTTGTGTCTATGCTTAGGAAAGGTCTGAATGTGGCTGGGAAAAATCTTCTCACCTTCTTTACTTTAAACTTGCCTCCACCTCCCACTGTATGTTTCCTATATCAAACAACAAGCTCTATCTAAAAAGAGAGATAGTATATAAATATAAAATACTCGTATAGCTACGTTCACCCAGAAAGATCCAAAATGCCTTACAAACTACTGGTACACAGAAGAATCAATTTTCTCACCACAGCAATGGTAAATTGCAAAATACAGCCACCCCTACATGGAAGACACAGAGAGCAACACTGCAAAACCATCTAGAACAGAAAGTTAAGAATAAACTAGTTGACAGTTTTCTTTGCAATTAAGCATAACAATTACCTTTGTTAGAAATGGGCAGGAGTTAACCAGTGTTTAAAGCAGATTGGAACAGGAGGGGGATTTCCCACCACAAAAAAAGAGTGTGTGTGGGGGGGGGAAGGGTAGAGAACTATGTTCTACTTTGTTCCAGTGATGCTGGAACCATTTTTGCAGTAGTGATAATGAAGGCAGAAACCATGTATTTGGGTTATTACTACTTCGAGACATGGGTGAGGCATCATCTCTGCTCAGTTTCCTTCCATGTTTTAACCTCAAGGGCTAATATCTCCTGACACTGGCAGAACTCTTATATTCTTGACCAGCTGAGAACTGACAATTTCATAGCTGCAAGCCGGACCAGCTCACCTGTATATTAGTAATGTCCAAGATAGGTGTGACATTTGTAGGAATGTGTTCAGGGTTTAAACTTTATAAAAGACTTGTACATTACTTTAAAAATGAATAGTCCCATGGCACCTTAGAGACTAACAAAAATACATGTAGCTGCATCATGAGCTTTCGTGGGCAAAATTCACTTCAGATGAGCTGGAAGTTGCTGCGTGTGTATTAATGTTATTTGCAATGGCTGTATCTTTTGCTATAAAAGTAAAATGCCTGCTCTGAACTGATGAACTCGGACTGGAGCAGTGGTTCTTCCCCTCTCCCTCACCTATCACGAAGGACTATCAAAACTAAATGGTCTATTGAAGGACAAAAACTTCGTTGACTGCTCCATCCACCCCTGAGGAAGGTATGTGCAGAATAGAATTCACCCAGAGGTGTGAATCCTAGGGCAAGGGCATATAAAGATGCCTACAAGAAAAAATATTTCCCTTTGCCGCTTGGACTCTTACAAGGGCTGGAACTAAGAAACAAAAGCAGAGATCCTCAGAGTGCAGATAAATCTTTGTATTAAACATCTTCATATGATAAATCTCTGTATTAAGCATTTCATATAACTTTGTATCATTTTCATATGATGTTGTCTTAAGCCTTTCCATATAACCTTGTCTTAAGTCTTTCCATATGTAACTTTGCATTAAGTCCTTTCATATAGAAACTTTGTATTAAGTTTTGGTATAATATTACAGTCATGTCTTTGTACCAGAATAGATCTCTCGCCTTTTACTTAATTGATTGCCCTGTTAAATGATTAAGGTGAATGGATAAGGCATGGATGGCAAGCACCTCCCAGCAGCCACAACAGTTGGAGAGAGGTTGGAAGCCAGATCCAAGGACAAGCGACCTGTCAAGTGGACTCACTGAAAGAAGAACAGACATATTGATGACCTTGGGAAAAGCAAGTACCTTCTTTTGGAAGCACCCTCTTTGAAGATGAATGTGGCAGCATTAAGACAACACTCAGAAGAAGGCATTACAGAAGACTAAGTGCATATGCATATGACAACAGATTTTGCATATGCATATGATGACTAGCTGCTATAGATTTGCATGAGATGAGAGCCCCTATAAATCTAAGTTGTCTTGCAGCAGCTGGTACAGGAACCCACAAAGGAAGAGGCAATTCTTGATTTAGTCCTGAGTGGCGCACAGGATCTGATCCAAGAGGTAACTATTACAGGGTTGCTTGGAAATAGTGACCATAATATAACAACATTAAACATTCCTGTGGTGGGAAGAACACCTCAGCAGCCCACCACTGTGGCATTTCATTTTAAAAAGGGGAACTATGCAAAAATGAGGAAGTTAGTTAAACAGAAATTAAAAGGTACAGTGAATAAAGTAAAATCCTGCAAGCTGTATGGACACCGTACTAGAGGCCCAACTTAAATAAATAACCCAAATTAAAAAAAAATAGTAGAAGAACTAAAAAAGAGCCACCATGGCTTAAAAACCATGTAAAAGAAGCAGTGAGAGATTAAAAAAAAATCTTTTAAAAAGTGGAAGTCAAATCCTAGTGAGGAAAATAGAAAGGAGCATAAACATTGCCAAATTAAGTGTAAAAATGTAATAAGAAATGCCAAAAAGGAGTTTAAAGAACAGCTAGCCAAAAACTCAAAAGGTAATAACAAAATGTTTTCCAATACATCAGAAGCAGGAAGCCTGCTAAAAAACCAGCGGTGCCCCTGGACGACTGAGATACAAAAGGAGCACTTAAAGATGATAAAGTCATTGTGGAGAAACTAAATTAATTCTCTGCTTTAGTCTTCACGGCTGAGGATGTTAGGGAGCTTCCCAAACCTGACCCATCCTTTGTAGGTGAGAAATCTGAGGACTTGTCACAGATTGAAGTGTCATTAGAGGTGGTTTTGGAATTAGTTGATAAACTTAAAAGTAACAAGTCACTGGGACCAGATGACATTCACCCAAGAGTTCTGAAAGAACTCAAAAGTGAAATTGCGGAACTATTAACTATGGTTTGTAACTATCGTTTAAATCAGCTTCTGTACCCAATGACTGGAAGATAGCTAATGTAATGCCAATATTTAAAAAGGGATCTAGAGGCAATCCCGGCAATTACAGACCGGTAAGTGTAACATCAGTACCGGGCAAATTAGTTGAAACAATAGTAAAGAATAAAATTATCATACACATAATTTGTTGGGCAAAAGTCAACATGGTTTCGGTAAAGGGAAATCATGTCTTACTAATTTATTAGAGTTCTTTGAAGGGATCAACAAAACATGTGGACAATGGGGGATCCAGTAGATATAGTGTACTTAGATTTCCAGAAAGCCCTTTGACAAGGTCCCTCACTGAAGGCTCCTACATAAATTAAGTTGTCATGGGATAAGAGGGAAGGTACTTTCATGAATTGAGAACTGGTTAAAAGACAGGAAACAAAGGGTAGGAATAAATGGTACATTTTCAGAATGGAGAGAGGTAATTAGTGGTGCTCCCCAAGGGTCAGTCTTAGGACCAATTCTATTCAACTTATTCATAAATGATCTGGAAAAAGGGGTTAACAGTGAGGTGGCAAAATTTTCAGACGATACTAATCTGCTCAAGGTAGTTAAGACCAAAGCAGACTGTGCAGAACTTCAAAAAGATCTCACCAAACTAAGTGGCTGGGCAACAAAACAGCAAATGAAATTTAATATGGATAAACGTAAAAGTAATGCACATTGGAAAAAATAACCCCAACTATATATATATGTAATACGATGGGGGCTAATTTAGCTACAATGAATCAGGAAAGAGCTCTTGCACTCATCGTGGCTAGTTCTCTGAAGACATCCACGCAGTGTGCAGCGGCAGTCAAAAAAGCAAACAGGATGTTAGGAAACATTAAAAAAAGGGATAGAGAATAAGATGGAGAATATCTTATTGCCCTTATATAAATCCATGGTACGCCCACATCTTGAACACTGCGTACAGATGTGGTCTCCTCATCTCAAAAAAGATATACTGGCATTAGAAAAGGTTCAGAGAAGGGCAACTAAAATGATTAGGGGTTTGGAACGGGTCCCATATGAGGAGAGATTAAAGAGACTGGGACTTTTCAGCTTGGAAAAGAGGAGACTAAGGGGGGTATGATAGAGATCTATAAAATCATGAGTGATGTGGAGAAAGTGAATAAGGAAAAGTTATTTGCTTGTTCCCATAATATAAGAGCTAGGGGCAACCAAATAAAACTAATGGGCAGCAGGTTTAAAACAAATAAAAGGAAGTTCTTCTTCACACAGCGCATAGTCAACCTGTGGATTTCACAACCTCCTCAGGCAAGGATTATAATAGGGTTTAAAAGAGAACTAGATAAATTCATAGAGGTTAGGTCCATAGACTCATAGACTTTAAGGTCAGAAGGGACCATTATGATCATCTAGTCTGACCCCCTGAACAGTGCAGGCCACACAATCTCATCCACCCCTCCTAGAATAATCCTCTCATCTATATCTCAGATATTGAAGCCTTCAAATACTTTGAAGACCCCAAGATGCAGAGAATCCTCCAGCTGTGATCTGTACCACATGCTACAGAGAAAGGCGAAAAACCTCCAGGGCCTCTGCCAATCTACCCTGGAGGAAAATTCCTTCCTGACCCCAAATATGGTGATCAGCTAAACCCTGAGCATGTGGGCAAGACTCACCAGCCAGACACCCAGAAAGTTCTTTATAGTAACTCCTATCATCCCTCCATTGCCCTATTTCCCACTGATAATGAATGGTCAATTAGTTACCAAGATCATGTTATCTCATCAAACCATCCCCTTCATAAACCCATCTAGTTTAATCTTGAAACCAGATAGATCTTTTGTCCCCACTACTTCCCTTGGAAGGCCATTCCAGAACCTCACTCCTCTAATGGTTAGAAACCTTCGTCTAATCTCAAGTCTAAATAAGTGGCTATCAGCCAGTATGGGTAAGGAATGGTGTCCCTAGCCTCTGTTTGTCAGAGGGTGGAGCTGGATGGCAGGAGAGAGACCGCTTGATCATTACCTGTTCAATTCACTCCCTCTGGGACACCTGGCATTGGCCACTGTCAGCAGACATGGGTACTGGGATGGATGGACCTTTGGTCTGACCCAGTATGGCCATTCTTATGTTCTTATGCAGAAGGACCCCGTGTTTTTGTCTCGGCAATGTCACTGCACCAATCCAGATCAGCAGAAGTCCAGCTCTACCTCTACCCCACCTATCTCTCCTGGCAAGTGCAGTTACGGCATGGGGAGCAACTAGTTGGTAACAACAACAAGACGGAGTGTGCTTGTATATGTGTGTGTGTGAGTGCATGAGTGTCATATCATCTGCATATGATAAATTAGTGATTGATATATGTATTACATATAAATGTAGTGGTTTGCCTTATCCCCTGAAAAAGATCCCACACAGTACTTTAAGTATCCCAAGAGTCAATCTGGGTTAGTCCTAAAAGACATTCAGTAGACAGATTACAATATCTCTATCACCTTTTGGAACCTAGGGCTGACTCATTTGTGCATATACATTGTCTGCTTTGACCTGTAAATAACTAATTTCTTATTTTAATTAGGGATGCCAAATATTGGTTACTTGAATAGTTGAGTAACCTCATGAATTCTTATTGGTTAATCAACTATTTATAGTACCCAGGAGTAGGGCCAGAAGCCAGTGTGCTTGTGCTCTGGCTCCACTCCCAGGGGGCCCCCTGGTCATGCCGTGCTGCCTCTGTATCAGTGTCTCTTTAAGGCCAGGTCTACATTGGCAGAGAATATCGATGCAAGATATGCAATTTCAGCTATGTGAATTGTGTAAGTGGAGTTGGCATACTTAGCATCAATTTTCTGAGGTGCCTCCACAGTGAGAGGTTGATGGGAGAATTGCTCCCGTCAACGTTCTTACTCTTTGTGACAGTGAGGAGTACCACAGCTAACAGGAGAACCCTCTGCCTTCAATTTAGTAGGTCTTTACTAGTCCCACTAAATTGGGCCACAGAAGATTAATGCCAGAGCATCAATCGTCTGGTAAGTGGAGACCAGGCTTAAGTCATATATATGTATGGGCTAAAATAGAGTTACAAGGAAAACTATATGTTAAGTTTAAAAAACAACAAATGGTTTGGTAGCACTATATAGACTAACAAAACATGTAGATGTTATCACGAGCTTTTGTGGGCACAGCCCACTTCTTCAGATGTGTGGTAACAAATAAATCTAAGGCTTCCCTACAGAAAATTCTTCTGGGCGTAATTATACTGTGCAGAACTGTCAAATGGATGAACTTGTTAGATTAAAATTTGATTCTTTTAACAAGTCTATTCATTACACAGGTATTTATGCATAAAGTGTCTCCAAGGAATGCAAGTCTGAGGTTTCTTTTAGGCCACAACTAAATAAGGTTATTGAGAACTGAAACAGAGAAAGCATCATTTTCCTTGATAGCAGTAAATTAGTCATAAATGCCACCCGTGTATTATCGGTGTAACATGACTGACTAAACTTCATCATGACAGCATTAATTGTTAACAATTATAAACTATACTTGACAATAACGTGTCAACAGGGACAATTTCTACATATTTATAATGCAGTGAAAAGTCATGTAGATTTGAGACCTGTCATTACACTGACAATTTCTCTGTGTTGCCTGAAACTATCTGACATATTTTTAGTTCTTCCTCCAAAATATACCACTGGCTTCTACACTAGACACTGTCATCTTGGAAAATTGTTTTCTCCAGCTTTGCTTTTAACTCCTTAAAAGCCCTAAACACCGTACACTGGAGAAATTTTACATAACTCAGTCTCAGTATCTCTCAAGAGATCATTCACCTTCAACAGATTACAAATTGAGGATGCCTAATACCTCGCCTCATGGACTCAGCACCTCTCACATGGGGCCCTGAATTTCTAACCAATATAAAACCTAGACCTAAACACCTATTTTCATATCCATAAACTTAAGTATTTGTAGTGCATTTTTCTTATTTCTTTCTTCTATCTTTCCTAAAATGTGGCTCTCTCATCTGGGAACAGTTTGTGGCCAGAAGAGGCACAAGCTTTGAGAAATGATGCTCATTTATTTCTGGATCCAAGTATCTGGTTAACTTTCTAGTTGGGTTCATGGAGTCCTGACTTTCTCTTTTTGTTGATGTCCCAAATCTTTCTCTTGTTTAATCTCTTGATATATGGGATTGTTCAGGGGATTGCTCAAATCTACAGAGGAGCTGCATTCCTTCGGACACTGACCCAGTTCTCATCAGCTAATATTTTTACAATATTATGACTGTATTAACTACTAGTTTTCTAGTACACCTCATCTGTAGTAGTCTTTTTGTATCCTGTTATCACTTTTTTTGTAACAGCTGAACCTACCACCATCCTGATTTCACCCCTAAGCTTTCTCTCCATCCCACTTGAAAATATTAACTCTGCTTTAGGTACTGCCTTTCAAGTTGCTTCTATATGTAAGCAGGGGAATGGCCCCGCTACTGTGGGGAACCTTCCTGGCTTCTACACTACTCCGGTGAAATGGACCAGAGAAAGAATCTGAGTCCCCACTCCCACTTCCTTTACCCAATGGCATCCCTGACCCTGAGGGCTCCCCTTCCACTCTCCTGAGTAGCAGAGTCCTCGAAATCCCAACAAGGCTGGGCCCAGGTTTTCTAGGGCTGAATCCCTGACCTTGTAGTCACTTAGGGCAAGGGCTAGGGTGTTCCCACTCCAGGGTGCTCTCTTCACACTGGATGCTTTCCTGACCCACTGATCACTACATACAGTTCAAAGCAAATACAATTTATTAAACAGCAACTGATTAAAATGGAAAGAATAAGGACAAATGAGAAAGGTTAAAAGAGAACACATAGCCCTGCTTTGTGGCACGGGGACATCACAAACAGCAGTCTGCTGAGTGTAAAGCCAGTTCACAGTCTGTTCCTCATAAGTTCCAGGGCTCTGTCTCAGGCCCTGGCAGTGCTGCGGGGGTGGGGGGTGAGGGGGAGGAGAGGGAAAAGGGAGGGCTGCAGGTTACACACACTTGCTCTGGCAGTGACCACACAACTTCGGGCTCTTGGTGGCAGGACCCTTCTCCCAGTTGGAGTTACAATCCTTCTCCAAGTTTGGCCTGCAGGGCCTCTAGGTTTGTGGTATCTCCCTGCCCAGAGCTTCTCTCTCTCCCCCCCCCCATCCCCCGGCCTTTGCTGGTTCCAGATGCTCACGACAGCCAGCTGCAGACTATGTTGCTTTGCCAGCCTCCAGCTCCTTATATTGCTTCTCTGACCCCTCTGGTTCTGTTAATGCAGGTCTGTCTCTTAGCACAGCTTGCTCTCCTTGCTGCTCTTCGTAGCTCTCTCTCCTTTTCTCTGAGAGACCCAGAAAATCCCAGCTCACATGGAGGACAGGACCTGACCTCCTAATTCCTTCATTGGCCTGTCTGACCTGGAGTGTTGGCCTCTTCCCATTGTCCCTGGGGACTGTCAGTCCCAGGGCCCTGATTTCTCATGGACCCTTCCCCTTTTGATACTGGGAGTTAGCCAACCAAAACCCCACACTGAGTTTTAGTAAGGGGCTAACAGTCCCCTTACATATATAATGAACCACAATGTAATAGAGGATGGAGGGATAGAGGATGGAGGCAGTGAGTTAATGGTATTGAGAAAGTCTTTAGAAATCTACAACTGATAGCATTCCTCTGAAAACCTGCTCTAATGGTACACAGAAAAGTGATCTGCTCAAGATTAATTCAAGCAGTCTTTCTTTGGTCAGTTGCAGCAAACAGTTTGCCTTCTAGGCTGGGTATTTGGGGGGAAGAGCAGTTTCACAGCAATAGAGCTAAACTGTTCAGGTTCAATACTTTGAGAAGAGTGAAAGGAAGCAGAAAGAATAGCTATCCAAAAGGTCCAAAAGGTATTAGTTTCACAAGTCACAAACTAATCTGCCATGATATTGCTTCATGATATAATGCAAACACTGATGCATAATTAGGTATCAAGCAATGACAGTGAGTAATTAAACAATAATTTCATAGTTTTTCCATGGATGGATGCTCAGCTCTTTTTTGAGAAAATAACTGGGTAAATCAAGCTTTGGAAAAAAGCTTTAAGATCTTTTCTTCCTTGTTTATCCAGCTGAAACAACCTGTCCATTCATACTTCTCCGCTGCCAATGCTGTTTTGGAATTTCTCTGATGTTCTTCATGCCTTCCCTTCATCTGGCAGGCACCCTCATTAAAGGAAGCATATTCGAGAGGAAAAGAGACATTGAATTTTGAATGAACAGCTGAGGTCTAGATTAAAAAAAATAATGTACTGAAAATTAATAAGGCCCAATTCTGCTCCAAGTGAAGTAAACAGAAGTTTGCTGCTGACAACAATAGGAGCAAAATTAGGCCCCCAGGAGATTGCATTGGGTTTTAATTTTTTGTCTTTTTTGCTATGTCCAAGGACAAAGAAAGTGTGAGGACAAAGTTGGGTGACAGGCCTGCCTGGGTAGGCTGCTGGCAGGCCATGAGACACTGTGTTTATTTAAGTGTCGATAGGCATAGTGCCTTGCTGCTCCCATTGACTGCGGATTGCTGTTTCCAGCCAAAGGGAGCTCTGGGAAGTGGTGTGGACTAGAAACAGTAGCTCCTCTTGGTTGGAAACGGTTAATTGCAGCCAATGGGACTTGTGAGGCTCCATGTCTATGGACGCTTAGATAAAAGGTCTCAGCCCCCAGAAGCTTACCTGGATGGGCCCATGACCCAACTTTGAAAACCACCGGGTTAGAGTACCACACACTTTTTATTTTATTTGGTGCAAAGGAAATTTTACTTTTAAATATATTTCCTGAAGTGCTCAGGCTCTGAAAAGGAGTAAGACTGGCAAGGAAGGTTATTTTAAATTCCTATGGCTAGCTGTCTGTCACGTCCCCCTAAAATAGATCTACAAAATAGGATGGCTGCATCAAAATGCCACAAAAATCTCTCAGATCTGACCTTTGCTGTGGACTTTGTTCTACCCCAATGAACTTTTCAAAAACTTTTACAAATAAAAGTTTCAGGAAGCTGTAGGAATTGTGGGAACAGATTGACAGTGGGCACAGCAGCTTTAACACAGCACGGCTGCGTCTAGACTGGCAAGACTGGAAAAACTTGCCAGCTGTCTACACTGGCCGCTTGAATTTCTGCAAGAACACTGACTTCCTACTGTCTGAAATCAGTGCTTCTTGTGGAAATGCTATGCTGCTCCCGTTCGGGCAAAAGCCCTCTTTCGCAAATGATTTTGCGCAAGTGGGCCAGTGTAGACAACGCGGTATTGTTTTGCGCAAAAAAGCCCCGATCGCGAAAATGGCGATCGGGGCTTTCTTGTGCAAAACCGCATCTAGATTGGCACGGACGCTTTTCCGCAAAAAGTGCTTTTGCGGAAAAGCGTCCATGCCAATCTAGACGCTCTTTTCCACAAATGCTTTTAACGAAAAACTTTTCCGTTAAAAGCATTTGCGGAAAATCATGCCAGTCTAGACGTAGCCTACAAGTGTGAATGCTAGGCTAACTGCAACCAGCAGAGGATAGCTAGGGTGGACATGTTGCACCATTGGTTCTCACTCCTCTGGTTCAATTACCCAAACTAGTCACAGCTTGTGTTCCCAGGGCTATATAATAAATACTGCACCTCTGTGAGAATCTTGCAGTCAGCTGTATATCCCCATACATCACAAAAGATATTTACAATCTGATGTAACTGAACCTCTGTAAAAAAATCCAAGGCAACTCAATACCAAGAGAGCAGTGGCAAACTGGAGAATTCAGAGAACAACCATAAAAATGATTGGGATCTGAAAGGGTTGACTTAAGAGAAAATTTTAAGAGGCAATTGTATTGTTACTGATTGCAAAGGAGAGCAATGATAACTAAGGATGTAAAACATCGAAACAAAATGGAGAGGAATTATTTAAGATGGCACCTGGCAGCATAAGTAGAAATGAAAGGATCACATTAACAAAGGGAGAAAAGAGAAGACTGACCTCTGGGACCCATTAGACTAAATAATCCATCAAAATATTAGAGAAATGTTGGAAACCCTCGTCATTTGTGATATTTGAAACAAAACACTAGCAAATGTACTAAAGAACAATCCTGCAGTGCCATAGGGATGGACTAGACTACAAACATTTTTTCTCTCTCTACTTTCAGTGATTCGATGAACCTTACAGGGTTAAGCAACATGAAGTAAGTATCAGTATTTACCTCCTTTCATTGCTGAAGGTCTGCACTGGGTCATATCTGCTTGATGACAATTCCTCATTCACAGGTACATTTCAAGAACTATCAGTTAACCATCTTTTAATCCATTAAGTGCGTGTGAAGTTAATTTGATATTATTCTAGTTTTAAAAAAAATAAATATCTTGCTGTACCACATCAAATGCCATACAGAAATCTAAGTATATTACATCAACACTATCCCCTTTATCAGCCAAACTGGAAATCTCATCAAAGAAAGATATTATGTTGTTTTGAAAGGATATATTTTCCACAAGCCTATTTTGATTTGCATTAATTACGTTCCCTATCTTTAGTTTGTTTTTAACTGAATCCCATATTAGGTGTTTCATTATTATCAACAGAATCAATGTTGGGCGGGCAGGCTTATGGTTACCTGGATCACCTTGTTTACCCCTTTTTAAAAATTGGCACACTGGCTTTCTTCTAGTCTTCTCAGTCTTTTGCAGTACCTCTAGACTTGTTGAAAAACAATATAACAGCTCAGTGAGCTTCCTCAGCCAGCTCTTTTTAAACCCTTGAATGCAAGTTATCTTGACCTACCATTTTAAAAGCTACTCTTTCCAGAGATGCAAGTGGAATGGAAAGAGTAATCTTCAGATGACAAGAATTCATAGCCCATTTTTCCTTAAATACAGAGCTGAAATATTACTGAATACCTCTGCTTTTTCTGTGTTGATAATTCTACCATTTTCATCTATTAATAAGCCATTGTTAGGATTCTTTTGTTCCTAATATATTTTAAAACTATGTGTTCTCCAAGTCTGCTGGCTGTAGATCCCTACTTATGTCCCTTGACTTCCCTTTATCAAGTTTCTACAATAGCTAACTTCTGGTTTATATTCATTACTATCAATTTTTCTCTTCCATTTGTTATATATATATTTTTACAGCTTCCTTCACTTCTCCTCTGAACCAGGTTTAACTAGTGCAGTCTTCATCTGCACTTGTGGAATTGTGGCTTCTGGGTTCCATGCTGATGATGCTCATTAAAAAATAATATGTGAATTAAATTTGTAACTGAACTCCTTGAGAGAAAATTGTATGAGTAAAGTGTTCTTAAATGATTCCCAATTATTATTCAATGTCTTTCCTCCAGGTGATTTGGCTAGAGGATTGTTTTCAGCATTGTGAAATTAGCCCTTTTAAAGGGACATATTTTATATATCTCCCCACATTAGTGGTAATGATCAATTGTACTGAAGTTACTATTAGTTTTAAGTTTTGTGATCACTTCCTGTTCATCTGTTAAGAAGAGGTCTAGTATATAAGTCCTCTGGGGGCTACAGCACTTTGAGTGAGAAAGCTGTCAACTATAATACATAAGCTTCAGGGGGAAGCCGAGTTAGTCTGTACAGGATAAACTTAAAAAACAACCAATAGTCTGGTAGCACTTTAGAAATTCCAAGGAGGTCTTACTACTGCAGCATGAGGTCTCTAGCATGTGTGTCACAAATTCAAGTCCTCTATCACAGGTTTATTTTTTAAATCTCTTTTTATAAATTGAAGCAAGGTGCATAATGAAGAGGTCATCATACTCTGTAATGTGATTTGATAGTCTATTATAGACATCAGGTGGTACCCTAATATGTGCTTTATCTGTTAGGACATTGTTCCATAAGAAGTCATGATTATTGACTTCTGAGTTATCTGTGATAATGCCATTATTGACAAAGTGCCATTTCCCTTCCCCTTCTACTCACTCAAGTTATCATAAATAGTTTATCAGAATTGATGTTTAGCATTCCAATTGTGAAAATCATCCCATCAGTTTTCAGTAGTGCCAATTAGATAGAATTTATATTTATATTCGAGCAATCCCAAGTCCTCTTGTTTGTTACCCAGGCTCTTAACATTAATGTATAGGCAGCTAAAGAATTTCTTCTCTTCATGCCACTAAAAATCTCTTTGATTCATTGATTTGTTCTCACCATCTCAGTTTTGTGCTGAGTGCTCACCCTGTTTCTCTTTTTACCCTCCTTTTGTTTTTAGTTTTACTCCTTCCTGATTACTCTACCCAGCGTGTCTCTGAGGAGATTGGTCCCCCTTCTACAGAGGTGGAGGCCATCCTAATAATACACTTCTTTCTCTCCATAGTAGATAGACCAACGTTTCAGAACACCTAAGCCCTTCAACCTCTATCTCTTAGCTACTGATTCACTTCCAGTATCTTCTGCCTTCCTTTGCTTATGGGACAGGAAGGACCTCAGATGGTTGCTTAGATATGCTTCTTTAGCATGCTTCCAAATTCCATGAAGTTATGAATGATCTGTGAGCTATCCCAGGCTATGTCTACACTCGCGGCTTCTTGCACAAGTATGGCCGTTCTTGTGCAAGAATCCGCTGCGTGTTCACGCTGCCCGCCTGCTCTTATGCAAGGAAATTTACAGTGGTAAGAAGCTTCTTGCGCAAGAGCTACACTTTTTTAACAGGTGTAAGCTCTCTTGCACAGGAGCTCTTGCGCAAGAGGGCAGTGTGGACACTCAGCAGGGATTTCTTGTGCAAGAAAGCCCTATGGCTAAAATGGCCATCAGAGCTTTCTTGCACAAGAGAGCATCCATAGTGCCATGGGCGCTCTTGCGCAAAAGCACAGATAGCACATGGTAGTGTGGACGTTTTCTTGTGTAAGACTGCTTGCACAAGAACCCTTGCGCAAGATTTTCTTGTGCAAGAAGCCGCCAGTGTAGACATAGCCCCAGAGTATCATTAGTGTCAACATGAGCCATCACCAATGGATCCTTGTCAGTAAAAATTCAGAAGCCTATCCATTCTTAGGCTGTGTCTAGACTACATGCCTCTGTTGGCAGAGGCATGTAGATTAGACACATAGGCAAAGGCAAATGAAGCCGCGATTTAAATGATCGTGGCTTCATTTACATTTACATGGCTGCCGTGCTGAGCCGACAAACAGCTGATCAGCTGTTTGTCGGCTCGCACACTAGTCTGGACGCTCCCCTGCTGACATCAAAGCCCTTTGTCCGCAGCCCCGTTATTCCTCGTGGTTCCTGATCAGCTGTTTGTCGGCTCAGCGTGGCAGTCATGTAAACGTAAATGAAGCTGCGATCATTTAAATCGTGGCTTCATTTGCCTTTGCCAAAACAACAAATCTACATGGCTCCGTCGACGGAGCCATGTAGTCTAGACGTACCCTTAGAGTGACATCTCATGTCCCCTGCTCTGGGAAGGAAGCACCGTGTCCTGTTGTCCGCCTGTCCCTTGAAGAATGTTCTTTTCCATTTTTCTCAATATTGACTCTCCAATAAGTACCATCTGTCTACCATGCATAACTGGAGAACTTTTTGCAGTGAAGATTGATTTTCTTAGAGGTTGGTCTAACCTACCATCCAGATGCGTCCTGTACAGCTCAAGAGAGAGATATCTTCCACAGCTTTCACCATGAGGACCTGATATCAAATTCAAACTTCTAGCTGTGTAGAATTCCTGCTATTTCTCCTTTCCCTGATGGCCATCAGTCTGCAAACATGTAGAATGCTGCCATGTCCTCTTGTTGCTGATTATGAACTGCTAAACCTCCTCTCTGACTTCCTCTCTCACAGATTCATGTATGACCAGCTTTGAACTGGGGCTCAGATGATTTCCTCAAACTGTATGCTTAGCAACTCCTCAGCTTCTCTCACAGGAGTCTTAGCAGAATCTCAACTTGCTCCTCCAGTCCACAAAACTTTTCTTCCAGCACATCCACCAACTTGCACTTCATGCAGAGGAAGTCCCTTGTGTGTTAAGGTAGGAAAGAACATAGGGCATCCAGTGCAGGCTACTAGTTCTTTTCCATTTCTGGACATCTTTATATCACAAGTGGTGCAGAACTTGGAAAGGAAGAGTCCCATGTTCCCTCTCTCAACACTCTCAAACTCCTGTTGGCTGCCTTTGTTCACTCCTCTCCTATTTGCTTAGCAAGTGACATTTTATATTAAGTCTTCGCTACTTAGCTTACCTCAAGTCTGCCCCTCATCATCAGGGAATGATTAAGCCCTCAAACTTTAAACAGCTGGGCTGATCAAAGGCTAAAGCCTTGTGTTCTCCAGAAGGCAGTAATCAAAGCTCCAAGGGCTTTTTAGAGCTGTGTCACAAGGGGTCCTACATGTCAAGTGGAGCTGTCCCTGTTGGCCCAATGCAGGGTTGGTACATCCTGTCACATTGCCATTAGGACTCTGTGGGGTCAGGTAACTGCAACAAGGAGGATCCAGGACACAGTCTCCAAGTGGGACAGAGCAAACACTCTATGGCTCCTGAGCCTGCTGGCTGGGGCAGGCAATAACAATTGGGGTTCTGACCCTCTGTAGCCCTCAGGCAGGGAAGAGCAAACTAACAATAACTACACCTAGTGGCAAGCGGGGGCAAGATATTTGAGCAACCTGGGCTCACCCTACTTCACTGGTTTCTGATCCAAGGCTCTTTGAAGCCATGGAACTCCCCGTTAAGGGTTTAAGCATCACCTTCTACTACATTCCCTGGGTCACTTCCGATCATAAGGCCCATGAAGTGACTCTCCTTGGTTGACAGGGGCTCTGTGTGCATCTGAGTCCATCTCCTCAGTCAGCTGTCATCTGCGGCGTAGTCTAGGCCCATGGTTCCCATTGCTTGAAGAGTCACAGGTGCCTCTGCAGGAGTAAGCAGCACACGTTCCCCTCCTCCTCAGCCAGCCTAACCCGAGCTGCAATGCCTCCTTTTATCTGTCCCATCCACCTGAAGCATGCATGGCAGGGATATGTGACAGTCCTAGACCCACAGTGGGATTAGTACACTCTGTCAAAGGCTCCATGGCCTGGATGCAAAGAACAAGCAACCAGACCACCAGTGGACCAAATGCACCTTTCACTAAGTCCTACTACTTGCAAGCATAGAGTTCATAGCTGGACTGACATTCCCTGCTTAGCTGCCTTTGTTTGCTGATCTTCATTGTTATGCTTTCTAGAGGGCAGTGCAGTCATACACAAACCTACAGTAATGTTCAGAAAGCCTGAGCCCCCCTCTGGACTGCTCCGCTGCCGCGCTTTGCAAAGCCGCGGAGGGGTGGGGGGGCCGCCTCGGGCAGCGAGGAGACGGGGAGACGGGGAGCAAAGCCGCGGAGGACCCAGGCGGCGGGACCGCGGTGCATCTCGGTCCGCCGCCCGAGTCTTCCTGGTCTGCTGGGGTGGGGGAGGGGGCGCAGCTAGTACGCCCCGCCCCCCCCCCCCCCCAGCAGACTAGGCTTTTCTCCGGACGCCTGTGGCAGAGCAGCTGGGGTGCTGCCGGTTGGTCCCGCAGCGCCGCTCTGGGCGCTACTGGTGCAACCCAGCAGCACCCCAGCTGCTCTGGTCCTGATTCAGCCGCTGCTGGTCAGTTTCAGCAGCGGCTGAATCAGGACACCTGGGGCAGAGCAGATGGGGTGCTGCTGGGTTGCTCCAGTAGTGCCGAGGAGCGGCACTACTGGAGCAACCCAGCAGCACCCCAGCTGCTCTGCCCCAGGCGTCCCCAAGTCAGCTTCTGCTGAAACTGACCAGCGCTGACTACAGGAAGCCTGAGGCAGAGTTGCTCTGCCCCAGGCTTCCTGGAATCAGCTGCTGATCAGTTTCAGCAGCAGCTGACTTGGGGACGCTTGGGGTTCTTAAGTTGATTCTGTATGTAAGTCAGAACTGGCGGTCAGTTTCAGCAGCGGCTGAATCTGGACGCCAGTTCCGACCTTCATACAGATTCAACTTAAGAACAAACCTACAGTCCCTATCTTGTACGTAACCCGGGGACTGCCTGTAGTCATGTCTGCTTTAAAGTAACTCAGATCTCCTCTGAGACAGATTAAAATGGCTTAATTGTGAATGATAATCATTATATCTTTATTAATATAAGGACATATAAATTAAATTAAGGCTACAGACCATAATTTACATGTACAATTAAACAATTTTAGAGAGTCTGATATATACCCCTATCCAGGGCTGCATATTTTAAACAGCTATTGTGGATGTATATTTATTTTCCTAGACTTGTAACATTTTATTATTAGGTAATTGCATCAGACTATGTGGCTGAAAGCCCAGTCTTTCTGCTTCAAGTCCAGAGCAACTCAACCCAACCCACAGATCCTGACCCAACATCCCTCTGAAGCTTGCTTCCTCTCACCCCCCTTGTTCCAATCTTGAGATTATTGGTTGCACTGGAGGGAACAGACCTGCTTCTAGCCTATTTGTAATGTGCCATTTATAACTAGGGCCTTACCATATTCATAGCCATAAAAAATACACCACAGACTGTGAAATCTGGTCTTTTGTATGCTTTTACCCTATGCTATACAGATTTCATGGAGGAGACCAGCATTTCTCAAATGGGGGTCCTGACCCAAAAGTGAGTTCAAAGAAGGTTATTTTAGGATGGTCATGGCATTGCCACCCTTACTTCTGCACTGTCTTCAGAGTAGATTTAGAGAGCAGTGGCTATTGGCTGGGCAGCCATCTCTGAAGTAGCCACAAGTAGCAATGCAGAAGAAGTAACCTCCCCTACAAAAACCTTGTAACCCACTCCCCACCACATTTTTTTGGTCTAGGACCCCTACAATTACTACACCAAGGAATTTAAGATTTAAATGGCTGAAATAATGATATTTATTATTTTTAAACCCTATGACAGTAAAATAGACCAAAATAGACCCTGAATTTGGTATGACCTTATTTATAACCCTTCCTGCATTAGTCCAGTGTTCTGTTTTGTACCCATCAGAGACTAAGCAACAGATGAAGAACAAATAAAATAAAAAGAGAAGTGAAGATGGTCTGCAGTGCAAGTTACATATGTCAGAGATATTGGTTTTTACTTCTTGGCTTCAAGCTAGTTGATTTTAGTGTATCGAGGACTATTTCACCTCAGCAATCTCTTGTCTTGATCACAAACGATGTGAATGCGTGTGTGGCTACTCTTGTTAATGTCTTCTGAGGTACTTATATTTCACATCCCTCTGGCAAAAGTGGATTTGTTCATAGTGTTGAATAAGAACAAGCACTGACTACAGATCCCAGGACAGCCTTCGCTGTTCCAAGACAGTTCCTTATGGCCAACATTCTGATTTTGGACTGGGAGTTACTAGCGAGGAAACTGATCCAAAATAACAATTTAAAAAGTCACATTGATATTTGCATGGGTGTTTGAATGACCAAATCATGTGTAGCCATCATCTTAACTAAGACCACATGTATTTATATGATCAATGGAGAAGTGTCATTTGTGTCCTTTTATTGTGTTTTATCTGGGAGTGCTTGAGTGTACCTTAAAATAAAGCCACTTGTACTGACAATCTGACAATACAAAATAGTCATGACCACCCAGTGAAGCTTATTTCAATAAATATCGTACATCTACAGGGAACAAATAAGTAAATAGACTTTCTGAATCAACAGGACCAATCCCTTTCCCGGGAATAAAACACAAAGAGGAATATATTTGTTTGCAATGTCAAAGAACGACACATTGAAACGAATACTCCAAGACTGTTGTTTCAAACAAAGCTGGCAAAAGAGTATTTTCTCTGCCCTGTGCTTTTAACTGATGCCCAGACCATTCATTTAAGCGAACAGCAAGAAAGTTCTGTAGCAGTAAGAGCTTAAATACGAAAGCAGAAAACTGATGGAGTCTTTTTCAATTGAGCCAAGTATGAATAGACAGATTTTATGGATGACCTCTCCTACTATGCACAATCATTCAGGCAACCTCTCCTTCCCATTTGTAATCATGCAACATCCCCGTGGCAACTACAGCAATTGCTTGCATGGAAAAAGTAATAGAAAAATTTTCTGGTATTTTATCTGTCAATCTGACAAGTGTTTTGTCCTGTCTGAAAATATCAATCACACTCTGATTTTTTGTTCTCTCTTTCATCTCCTCCTATTCGATCTGTTCCACTCGCATCCTCCCTCCCTGCACAGACCTTTCATTTTGTCAGTGAAAAAAACTGGAAGTCTACAGAAGCGGCTGTTAGCAAGGAGAAACAGTATGCTATGATCTCCCAGCTCTTCCACACCATCTGGAAGTGTATTGCTGGCACAAGTGGTTAATGGACCTCAGTTTTAGAATTGCTACTATACTGTGGATTTGTTCAAATAAACACACACCTTTACATTATCCATTATCTTTCACGAGAGCTGAAGGTGCTCAGCATCTTTGAAAATCGACTCATTATTTTCTTACTACATTATTCATAGAACAATTTGTTTTAGCCAATTTCAAACCTTGCTCGAACAAAACAGCTTGGATGTTTGACTCAACCACAAATGATTTTGATTTCACATTTTGCTTAGGCAACATTAGGGAAAAGAACAGCTGAGGAGAGGTCAGAAGAAAATATTAAGGTGAACCATGGAGGATGTAGTAGTAGAAATAAATAAGAAAAACTATAAAAAAAGGACAGAAGACAGAATTTTTTTTTCATAAAAACACATACAACAACTGTATGCCATATATAGAACATTTACTCCTACCAGACTAACATTTTACTGGGAAAAAATAAGAAGCAGAAAGGGGCTTTTTTTCTTTCAACTAAACAGTCCACGTTTCCCTTAGCAATGTATTTTTTAAGTTGGCTGTTTTTGTGGGGGATAAGTGCACAGAAACGCATGATATTAAAATACAGGATAAAAGCATTTTCAAATGAACAAGATTTGCAAAACAAAAAAAAGTTTGAGATGTTCAGAAAAAGGAATGAATACATTTCCTACTGGCGCATGGGAAACAATCTGCACAACTTGCTTCGTACTAAAATGAAATTAGTTGTATAAATCCTTTTACCCATTAGGAGGGAAAGAGTCCCTTATGGTGAAATTCATCCCATCAGGGAGAACTAGTCCACCATGAATGTACATTATTCAAGACCTCTTTAAACCAAGGTCTTTGCACAGGCATGAATTTTACTTTGGGGAGTTGCAGTTGTTCATTCATATAGGAATATTGTGTCACAATATTACTTCGGAAGGTTGTCTGCATATTTGGGAAAGCTCGAAATGTGTAGCATATAACCTTGAAGTCTATTTCAGTTTCCTTGGAACACATTTTTAGTTTTTGAAATTGCTTATTCCAATAATCCTATAGAGTTTTTAAATGGATCTACTATTGTAGTAAAGCTCTGTAGAATATTATAAAAAACAACAATCAGACAGATAGTATTTTACCTATTCTATCAATGTCAGCGTTAGCTCCACTCTAAGAACCTCTGCGGCTTCTATACACAGTGCTATCTGTTTCAGATTAATGGTGGAACCATGGTTCTTGTTAGTGTCATGTCATAGACCAGGGTAGATTTCTGAGAACAGATTATATACATTTTCATTTTTTATTTTTGTTTCAAATGCCTGTTTTCCACGGTCATTTTAGTTGTTTTAATTCAGTACAGATAATTTGTGAAACATTGTGGGAAAACAAATACACAGAGACAGATGGTGGCATGCATACCCCTTCCTTGGTGTAGGGACAGCTTCTTATTGATGGGGGTTGTGGACAGATGAACAGAGCTTAGTGTGGTGGCCCCGATACTTGCATTGGTGAGGGAGCAGGCCCATTTTTGGGCTCCCTCTCACTCCCGTTTCCTGGGACTCACTCTACCGGTAGAGCAGGAAGTAGAAGGGCTGTGTCTGTGAGAAGTCTTGCAAACCGTATTCATGAGTGGGGAGAAAGGATCTTCTTATATTGCCCTCTAGGGCTATTCTAACCCACAGAGCATAGTAGTTAGGGTTAGACATGTAACTAAAAATAATGCCTGCAAATAATTGCTTGAATTAAAAATGAAACTTGCTTTGTCTGTGTTCATACACTTTCTGTTCTCTTTTCACAATCAGTCTATGAATAATTTGCTGACAGTGTTTTCAGTAACAGCAAATGTTACGCAAAAATTAGTGAACAATCAGAAAGAGAGAATGCTAAACTAGTAATTGCAAAGATGTGCACCAACTCTAAGTTACGTAACAACAGAAACAGCACCACTTAAGATCTACATGTCTAGTTAAAACTAACCAATATAACTTGACTATCCAATACTAGGTATTTGCACTCAAGGGGGCCTTGCCTGGCCTGTGGTCAAGGTGAGGGGCCCCCAGCTCTGTGCTCTGGAAGGGGTGAGGCCTCAGGCAGAAGAGACAGGGCTGGGGCAGATGGTCCTCTGTGTTGCCTGGAGCTCACTGCAACACCCACTTCCCTCCCAGTTAGCCCTCAGAGTTGCCTGGAGTGCACCACAGTAACAGCAGCAATAGCCGGGAGCCTGGGCCCTTTTGAATTGCTGGGTCCCAGGGCATTTGCCCTCTTTATCCCGTCAGCAGACCTGTTTGCAATAAACTTCCTCAAACAGACTCGAGACAAAAACTATTCATAATATTGTTTGGTAAATTATTTTGAAGAAGAAACAAAACCCCGCTCATGGACAATACACAAACCAAAAAGGAAGGCACATTCACTGAAAATGTTTTTTGCTCAGTTCTAATACAGGCTATACCTTCCTAAACTGGGACTCTCTGGTCTGGCAATAGCCATGATCCAGCAGGACCACAGATGTTCCTGGCCCAGATTGCCTTGGGGCAGGAGAGCAAGTGGCAGGGGACTGGCATCTGGCGGCTTGGCTGGGGTCAGAGCCAATGGCAGTGGGGTCAAGGCTAGGATGGGCAGCAGCAGGGACCTGCCTATTTTTTTGGTGTCTCCGTCCTTCTTTTCATCATCCCAATCAACATTTTAGTGCTTTCTGGATACAGGTCTGCTCTAAAACCTGCTGAAGGGTTTAAGAAACCAAGTAGGAATTCAGACATACTCTGCATATTCACACACTGAGCAGTGTTCTTATTGAAAATGATATTTATGCAACATTGACGGATGTGACTAGAGCTTGACCAATATTAAAAAGCATTTTATATTATTTAATACTATACATGATTAAAAGCTGATCTCAGGGTATTTTTCACCTTTTCATATCATGCCTCCAAAAAGAAAAGCTGATCACTGACATGAAAATGGAAAATAGTTGCTACTGGCAAGTATGTAAAAGAGTGATGTTTATTCTAGGTTGTCTTTCACTACACATTTGACCTTGAATAAAATGGTCTAAACTGCCTGGCTACGTCAAGGCTGTCATGATTTTCCGCAAATGCTTTTAACAGAAAAGTTTTTTTGTTAAAAGCATTTGCGGAAAAGCACATCTAGATTGGCATGGACGCTTTTCCGCAAAAGCACTTTTTGTGGAAAAGCCTCCGTGCCAATCTAGACATGCTTTTGCACAAAAAAGCCCCGATCACCATTTTTGCCATTGGGGCTTTTTTGCGCAAAACAAATCTGAGCTGTCTACACTGGCCCTTTTGCACAAAAGCTTTGTGCAAAAGGGACTTTTGCCCGAATGGGAGCTTCATAGTATTTCCGCAAGAAGCACTGATTCCAGACAGTAGGAAGTCAGTGTTCTTGCAGAAATTCAAGTGGCCAGTGTAGACAGCTGGCAAGTTTTTCGGCAAAAGCAGCTGCTTTTGCCGTAAAACTTGCCAGTCTAGACACAGCTCCTGAGTAAGAAGTCTACAGGCCAAATTTTAAAGGTGTTTAGTTAGGTACCCACAGGTGCAGATCAGTTAACAGTGGGATTTTCAAAAGTGCTTAGCTCCCATTGATTTGACTGCAATAAGCATTAAGCACTTAAATATATTTAAAAGTCCAGCCGTTAGGCACATTTGAAAATGTAATCCCTTGTGTAAATGTGTGAATTCTCCCAAAAAACTGGTAAAAATAAGTAAAGCATTGGCACATGGCCCTATGCTTCACTAGTTTGGTCTCAAACTTTTCTATTGTTGCTGTCACAGGATAACTGGTCTCTGTGGATAGGCTGATTTCAACTCCCTTGGCCTGGAACTGGAGAACCTAATTAAAGAGGGCTGAGCTACATATAGGCCTATGAAGGACTGCTAGCAGGCAGCTGAAAGGAGGGACTAAGGCAGGCTGAGAGCTGGGAAGAAAAACCGCTCTCCTGCGGTGGGTCCCTGGAGCAAGGGGCTCAGGGAAGTAGCACCGCAGTTGCTTCTCCAGGAAGAAAGTAGAGCTGACTGAGGCCGGGAGGCTGCAGGAGCTGGTGTGCCAAAGAACTCTGGGTAGGGCAGCCTTAAGCCGGGGCTAGCATTGGAATCACGACTATCTTCTGTTTTTTTCATAACCTCTGGATAAAAACATAAAATAAACATTCTTGACTGACACTGGTTGTGGCAGCACATACTTTGGAGCCATGAAGAAGCAATGGCCCTAGCAACAATTACGTATGATGACAGCATATAAGAGAGCAACACATTTCTTGATAGAAGTATTGCATCCTTCAATTTACAGTTGACAGGTGCAATACTGTACTTATACAAAATCCTACATTTTAGCATTTTAAACCATTAGTATGAATTGAATCTATGTTTTGAGGAGTTTTGTTTTTCTCACTGTATTTGATAGTGGTTTACTTTTCATGTCATCTAAACGCTTTCTACCTGTTCAGTGTATTTTTCCTTCAATTACCATATTAACCCATTATGGAATCAGAACTGTCCATTAGGTAACATACACTTGAAAACTACAGCTGCTGATTCCACAAATCAAGGCTCAAGGGACCAATGTAGCACTTCATCCTCTGGTACCAATTAAACTACTCTTGGAGACTAGAAAAATTCTAAATATAACCCAATTCCTGAAAATCTTCTCGTTGAAACTAAAGCGTGAACACTGATTTTTTTTTTAAAAAAAAGCTTCCTGATAGATGCATGAACATTGTCGTTTCAACCACATCTTGCATATCATTAGAAATAAATATGCCACTGTTTCAATTTCTTAAGAATAAAATAAGCTCCTTTCAGTCACTAATAGCAGCTTTCATGGTTTCCCTTGAGCCCAATACAGAAACACTCATGCTTGTTGCTTTACAGAAGGAGGGATAAAAAAATAGTCTTCGTTATTTTTAAACTTGAAAACTACCATCCTGACCAATATTGCCTTATTGTTCACTTGAACTTCCATCAGTCCTTTCTTATTTTACACTTAGGCTATGTCTAGACTGCAGGCTTCTTTTGGAAGAAGCTTTTCTGGAAGAGATATCTGGAAAAACTTCTTTTGAAAGAGAGCATCTACACAGCAAAAGTACAACGAAAAAGCTATGTGCTTTTTCAAAAGATAGTGTCCACATTCATTGGATGCAATCTCGCTTTTAAGTTCTGATTGCCGTGGACAGAGTGGCCATCGGGATACCTGTGCTTTTTCTGGAGGCCTCTTCTTAAAAAAACAAACCCTCTTGCCCGTCCACACATGCCTGTCCAAAGAGCTCTTTTGGAAAAAAGCTTCTTCCTTGTAGAAAGAGATTTACCACTGACCGGAAAAACCCTGTATTCTTCGACTTTCTGTCAAAAGAACGCAATTGCAGAGTGGACATAAGTGTAGTTTTTCCGGAAAAAACATCTGTTTTCCAGAAAAACTCTGCAGTGTACACATACCCTTAGATTGTAAGCTCCTTTGATAAGGGACTACCCTTTTGTTCTGTGTTTAAACAGCATCCAGCCCAATGGAGTCCTCTCCATGACTGCAGCTAGTGGGTACTATGGTAATATAAATACATAAATGAGAAACATTCCTGAAGTAACTTTTCTGTAACAGATGTAGCACACACAAAATACCTGATGGTGTAGTGCAAGCTAAAGATTAGTCTGACTCTCATTTGGGATGATCTGCTTGGTTCAATAATGGCTTTGTCATCAGCAATACAGACAACCGATGTGGAAGCTGATTAAAGTCTGACCAAGCTACTGTATATTCCATATTATGTGTGTCTATTTGCAGATCCACATGTTACATTCATATGTTGCAACCTCAGTTTACACCCTGCTTCATCTAAAAGGACTTTTTCAAACCACGGACGAATCAAACAAATGTTTCTGAGATTAAACACTGGAGTACTGACAGTCTTGTAAGAAATCCAGATCTGAGTAAAAATGCAACGTGAATGTGTTCTGAATAAAACATAAAGGATTTAGACACCATTGAACATTAGAAAAAAACCCAGCCCTAAATATAGATTTGGGCTTTGCTGCTCATGTCTGTCACTAGCTCAGGTACATTTAGGGCTGAATCTCCTGAAAGTAAATTCACTATGAATCAAACAAGTATAAATCAGTGCCCTGATTCTCAAAATGCTTATCGAGTGCATAACTTTAAGCACATGGTAGTATTGAAATAAATGCAATTGCTGATATGTTTAAGGTTAAGCTGGCGCATAGGTGGTTGCAGTAGTAAAATAAATGCATTACAACTACAAAAAGAAAACGTTTAATTAAACTGTTAATTGTTCAGAGATGTCCCCAAACAACTCTTTCCTCAGATGAGCTGCAAATTTCATATTCTGCTGCTAAGGCAAGTGATTAGAGAATTTGGTGACAGACATGAGTCAGGTATTGATTCAACTTCAGAGAAAAACAGGACTCTCAAGAGCTCCCATTATATGTCTGTAACATAATTCATAACATAGTGTACGTATTATTCCACTGAAACAGATATAAGATGTACATGGGGCATGGATTGCGAATGCTTCTCAAAAAGAAATCAGATTTTACTCTTAACAATAAGTAGTGTGCAAAGTGATGCTACAGAGTAAAAAAAGCAAACGTAACTACGAGACATAGTTCTTTTTACTCTCACAAGTTATGGTTATATGTTAACATGTGGCATTCCTGATTAGACTGTCAACACCAGGAACTCATGCATACTACTAGAAGCTTCTATTTTATGGCACTCAACTTCAAGCAACAATGAGTGAGATAGCTGCCCTTCAACTCTGTGCTTACACTGCATATACAATTTTTTTCCTTAATTTTTTTTTTGCCTAAGAAAAGTTACTTTGCATTGTCGCTCTGAAGGACAATGGTAAAAAAAAAAAAAAGACTTAAAAAAACCACCTCAGAAAATAAGTACTCTCTAGCAAGATCTCATTGGCAGTTTTATCCAATGCATTAGCAGTTTTATCTAAGAATGGAAATCTGCACTGTTTAAAGTTTTGGTTCTTCAGGGTTGCTTGAGTTGAGGGTACCATCTATTTCTAATTTATGAACAGAATTGCCTAGTAACACTTCCAAGAATTACAACTGCAATAGTTGCAATAGGAGAATGGATCTGCAAATATGCAAGAGGAGTGTGGATATGGAATATAATGGTATCCCAAAACAAGTCCTCTTGAGGTTAAATCTCAAGGTCCTCTTGTGAATCTATAGTTTTCATCTTAAAAAGAATTTGTACTAATGAATAAAACTCTGTTTATTGCACCAGTTAATACTGTTATCCATCTGTCTGATAAAAGGTATGGATAGTAGTTAGGAACTTTTGTGTTAGGAAATGGGTTCAAGATGTAACACTTTTTTCCTAATATGGCAGATGGCTGAAGATATAAGCCATAAATTACAAATAAAATCCAGGAGAAGTCAAAGCTGAAGATGAGTTGTCATCATTGGTGATCTCTTGATTCAGGAATCTGTACCATATGGATCCTGAGATGACTCCAGAGTCTGAACCTGGAACTGCAAATCCGCCCATAAGAAGTACAGACATTTTATGGTAGGCCAGCTGCCTACTGGGAGAAAATTCTTTGTTTTTCGTTCTCTCTCTTTTTCTTTCTCCTTTCAGCTTTGAGGACAAAGCACTTCTCCTTGAAGTGAGCCACTACCTGATGGAAGATATGGCACCATTGGGATCAGCAAGTGACTTACTCCTTCTAGCTTGTGTTGTTCACCTCAGTTTTCTTAATATATGCTTTTAGTGCGTCTTTGTAGCTTTTCCTTAGAGTGCCATGGGAACTCTGATCATGTTGGAACAGAGCGCAGGGGACTCATTTTGGGAGGTAAGAAGCTGGCATCCACACACAATGTCCAGTCTAGTGAAGTTGGAGCATGAGGATCTTTGCTTCAATGCTGGTGACACCGGCTTCAGCCAGGATGCTGGTGTTACTGCAGTGGTCTTATCACTTTCTATGAAATATCTGACCAGAGTCAGTGATACCTCTCCAGGCTCTTGAGGTGTATTAATAGGTCACCCAGGTTTTGCATCCATAAAGAAGTGTAGGAACAACAACTGTCTTGTAGACCTAGAGCTCGGTGTCCTTCCATAGGTCATTGGACATGAAAATGCATTGGAACAATTTCCCAAAGACTGGATCTCACTGTTGATTTTTGTGTTTTGAAAAATGTGGCTACCCAGGTAGTAAAAGTATTCAACTATCTCCAAAATCTGACCGAGTGGTGATTTGTGGTGGATCATGTGCAAGGCCTGAAGCAGTTTGATAGAGCACTTTAGTCTTCTCAATATTTAGTAAGAGTCCTAGACTTTGGTAAGCTTGTGAGAAGAAATCCTATATGGACTGAAAGTCACTCTCAGTGTGCATGAGGATAACAGAGTCATCAGTACACTAGAGATCAGTAATGGACTGAAGACTTTACACTTTTGAGTGGAGATGAAGATTCAAGAACCGCCCATCCATTCTGTATTGATATCAATTACATTGGGAGGCGATCTTTAATGAGGAACAAAACAACTGCTAAATAGATGGAGAAAGGGGAGAGGACTGTGAGATACATACATACCATCGCTCCCATGATCTCACAGTAACTTCCTTTCCTCAAATAAATATTCTCTCATAATGAGATTCGTGCCAATGGACCTCAAGGTGTTTTAAAAACCTGTCCTTCAACCTGTCTACGGGAGTTCTTCAACCATCTTCAAAATTGCCCACTCCGGGAGTTAAAGGTAGAGCCATGCATAGCCGCTCAAAGAACAAAATGGAAAAGAATACTGACTCTCACAGTGCAGGCTAGATTTGATTGGAGCATATTAAAAGTTCCAATCTTGTGAAAAGTGCTATGTATCTTTAATGAGAATGAGTTGTTTGGATGTTAATTTTACTTATTGGAGAGAAGGCATTTTCGACAGAAGACTGCTCCTATGTATTCAATCTTTCTGAATGTTTATGACTGCCATTTGCATTTCTAGTTTAGAAAAAGCAAGCTGAATTGAAACAGTAATTTGACAGCCACCTTTATGAAGAGAGATTTTAGATTTAGTACTATTTGTTCCAGATTTATCCCATGTTTTTACAGGTAGGAAAAGGGAAGCTATGTATAAGAACATAAGAATGGCCGTACTGGGTCAGACCAAAGGTCCATCTAGCCAGTAGCCGGTGTGCTGACAGTGGCCAATGCCAGGTGCCCCAGAGGGGGTGGACCAAAGACAATGATCAAGCGATTTGTCTCCTGCCATCCATTTACAGCCTCTGACAGACAGAGGCCAGGGACACCATTTCTATCCCCTGGCTAACAGCCTTTTATGGCCCTAGCCTCCATGAAATTATCTAGCTTCTCTTTAAACTCTGTTATAGTCCTAGCCTTCACAGCCTCCTCTGGCAAGGAGTTCCACAGGTTGACTCTGCGCTGTGTGAAGAAGAACTTTCTTTTATGAGTTTTAAACCTGCTACCCATTAATTTCATTTGGTATCCTCTAGATCTTCTATTATGGGAACTAATAAATAACTTTTCTTTATTCACCCTCTCCATACCACTCATGATTTTATATACCTCTATCATATCCCCCCTTAGTCTCCTCTTTTCTAAACTGAAGAGTCCCAGTTGCTTTAGCCTCTCTTCATATGGGATCCGTTCCAAACCCCTAATCGTTTTAGTTGCTCTTTTCTGAGCCCTTTCCAAGGCCAAAATATATTTTCTGAGGTGAGGAGACCACATCTGTACATGGCTTTCAAGATGTGGGCGTACAATAGTTTACTTGAACTTGAGTCCTTTTTAGGTATTCCTTTTCCCTTTAGTAGCTGCATATACTTAATGTCTACATAATAAGATCTAACACTTTTTGTTCTTTGTTTTGTTCTTTGATGATTATGCCCCAAATAGCTTCCATTCTTTTGTAAGATGAATGTCTGTGTCTTTTGTTAACGTCTATTCATCTTCCCCATTCACTGTGGGGCCTACCACTCCTTGTAGACAAAAGCTGTACTCTGAAATGTAGTATTCACATTAATTTTTGTTTGCATTTTCGTAAGACCTATTGAAGTAATGTAGATTTTGGTGCTTTCCTTAGTACTATTGCACTTTCTTATGAATAATTTGAAATAAGAATTATTTTTAAATGCTGCAGAAAATACTACAGAAAATACACTATAAGTTACTAATGAACATAATTATTCTAAGAAATCACAGCAATATCAGGAATTTGTAAAGGTAAGACTTGTTTTCGTTAGAAATGTGCACACAATTGATTTTTGTTATGACAATAAGATCAAATTTGTCGCTTTTCTGTTTTTCATATATATGTTAAGTAAATTAACAATCAGAGTGGAATTCAGTAAATAATCCTGTCGCCGTTAACTGTGATCAGTACAGTTTCTCTTTATTTAAAATGTTGCTATAATAAGATAGCTTTAAGGCTTTGATTATCTTGAGCAAGTCCAGTTTCCAGTCAGACACGCGTTTCAGAACCTCCTTCCTAGTAACAGTACAGTGCTATGACCATCGACTCAGTGCAATGGTGTAGATAAGGGGTTACATTGTGGTTGTGCAGTCTAACATCTAATTTCTGATACTGTACTTACTGATCATTACACAATTTTTCTCAGCCTGTGTTGGGTTTGAAAACAAATTAGGAGCTGTCTATATTTTGCCTCACTTGGCAGAACTCAGTCTTAATGTTTCTGCTCCATGAAGCTCAAAAGACAACTCAGAGAGGCATTAAGAAATAAGCTACAGTAGCTCCGTAAGCATTTTTCATAGTACTAGGTCAATTAAGAAATAAATTGTGAAATAAACAAATTTAACTCCCCCACGACAGACTATGCCTCTGTGTTAGCACGCTATCCACTACTGTAATAATATTCATACAAGGTGTGTTTTCTGAAACACCACTTAAAAACTCAATTTCCTAATAAATATCAACATGGCAAAATTTAAATGAAATAAGAAACAAATTGAAATCAAGACTAAAAGTGGATTTTCCAGATAAGTCTGGGGAGTAGCTAAACTAGTTCCTCAAAGCTGATGCTCTAGTCAAGCACATGGACCATTACCTGCTAAGTGACCATGATTTGACAGGAAAGATGGCAGGGGGGGAAACATCTACATCTTAGCACAGAAACAGTATGGAGTTTCCTTCCATATATACCTCCTATCACATTGCTCACATCTGGAACTGGCTCTCACTGGGAGGGCTGAAGTATAAAATGAAAGAACAGACACTCAAGACACTCACTTCTCTCTGTCTGGCAAATATCTGCACCTGAGAAGACAAAAAGAAACAGCCACTAGATTCTGGGAGAGAGACAGCCTGAGAATTTGGCCAGTAATCTGCTGGAGCATGTGGTGAGAAAATTTGCTTTGCAGCTACGATAGTTTAAGATACTAGTAAATGGGTTATCTTATTTTTCTGGTAATCACTCTGACTTTTATGCCTAATTACTTATACTCACTTAAAATCTCTCTCTGTGTAGTTGATAAAACTTGTTTTACATATCTCAGTGGGTTAAAATTGGAGTGTAAGTACTCTAAAAATAATAAAATATTATTGCCTTAAAGCAGGGGTGGGCAATAATTTTTTGGCAGGAGCCACTTCAACAATGTTTGAAGTGGCCCTGGGCCGAATCGGAAGTGGTGGGGCCTCAAATGGAAGGTGCAGGGCCAGGATGCTTCCAGGCTTTCCCACCCACAGACCATGATTTGTCTGGGGGTGGGGGAGCCCCATCCCCCCACCTTTCCCACTAACCATCCATGTCCCTGGTGGTGGAAGGAGACTTCCTGGGCTCCCCCACCACCATGCCGATCAGGGGTTGGGGGTAGGGGAGTGGGTAAAGTCTCCTCCCATCCTGCCAGGATCACGTGGCACTTTGAAGCACCGCACACTCCTGGCACAGCAGAGGAAACTTCATGTGCTTTCTCCGCCCCCAAGTCCTAATTATCCTGGTGGCCGGGGAGCAGCAGGGCCTCTGCAAGCTGGATCAACTGAATTGGCAGACTGGATCCAGCCCACAGAGGCCCTTTTGTCCACCCCTGCTTAAAGTAAGAGTGGACTTACCATATTTGTACTCTCCACTAGAGGTCTGTACAGTACAGGACATACATTTCTGGGGAAGATCTGGGACGGGATGTGTGTGATGGAGTCACCCTGCACCATAACCCAGATGGGTAAATTTCAATGTGTGGCTGGCTGGCTGCAGCACACAGAGATGTAGAGGAGAGTGATTGTGATTTACATGCTGGAGACTGTGAGCAATCCATGTTGTAGGCTGCAGCTGAAAGATGCATACAGCCTCACTTCCCCTTACCCATGTTGGGCCATACTTGCCATGTCTGGTGCTGTGACTTAGGATGTTAAGAAGCAGGTAACTGACTAATTTTGTAGTTGATACAATTTTTATCAACTACGTAATTAGTCAATAAGGGAAGGCACTCAGTCCTGGCTTGTATCAGGTCCAGGACCTAGCCCCACTGTGGCTCTGCAGTTTAAATGTAGCAGGAGCTACATCCGGCTCTTAGTACATTTACACTGCGAGATGCAGTGGGGGTAGGTCCCGGCTTCTTGCTAGGCTTGGACTGCCTGTAGGCAGAAGCTGCTTCCTGGCAGCCTCCTCTAATGCCTTGCTTCACTGCCTCTGATAGAGGCAGCCAAGAGGGCTGGGGGCAGGTGGCACCATGGAGCTGGTGCGGGGAGGGTGGAAAAGTGGTTTTTAAGCCAGGTCCCTGCAGCACAAGCTCCTGCTTCCTCTCCCTGTTGTTGCCTCTGATACAGAAATGCAAATAATTGATTTGACTACCCGATAAGCCCAGTAATCAACTCCTCACTTACATCCCTAGCTGTGACTGGCATCGTGCACAAACAATCCCAAGCAAAAAATGAAAGTGTAGCACTTAAAACTTAAAGGATCAAGGAGAGGAAGTTCTCCATCTTAAGTTTTGCTTTTTCATAGTGAATAGACTGACAACAACACCTGTGTGTGTCCTATGTGCAACTGCTGCCATTGTGGTCTTCAGGGTCTCCCAACCTCCAGAATACCCGAGTCTGATGAGGGGGAGAAGAGGAGGACATGGGATGACATACTCAGTAAGATCCTGCAAGCATTGGATCATGAGCAGAGTGCCTAGAGGATGAACATAGAAGACAGACTGGATAAGGAATGAGTGGAAAGGAGAAAGGCTCGGCAGCAAAAGATGCATCAGGACAAAATGAAGCTTCTTGCATAGCAAGCACACATGCTGCAAACTCTGGTGGACCTACAAGTTCAGTAAACCCAGACTCACCTCCCTCTGTAATCTACTGAGAACTGAGTATAAGACCTCCCTATATGAGCACTTGTAGAACCATAGAAAAGTACTCTAGGGCAAGGTGAGCTGGTGCCCAAATAGGAATATGGGTGCTGTCTGTTGTTCCACTGCAGTTCAGGAACCCCACTACTGTGAATCCATCCACTGTTCCCTGCACTTTGCTGAGAATCAGAGTCCTGAATAACAGGAGACAATTAATAACCATGCACAATTGAACAACAACAGCCCCTGTCATGGTTTCCCTAAAACTAAATTGATCTCCCACTAACTGGTAGCAATCTGATGTTACGAGTTGCCACAGTTCAATCACCACTTCTTTCTTCACTGTCAGTATAGCTCTTATTTTGGTGTCCCTGTGCTGGAAGGTTAGGGTGAGCTGGGCGCACAGATCTTTGAGCAGCTGTAACTTGTCATCCCAAGCTGGCATGATGATGTGATTCTACCAGTCAGTGCTCATCTCTCAGGACAGGAAGCAGCACTCTACCATCAGCTGCTACTCCATGAATACTACCACCAATTTTGAATTGATTCTTGCTGCGTTCTAAAGCAATCTAGCCTCCAAGAAACTGTCATGCTCATCACAGTCTCTACAAATATTGTAGGATCATGTGCCCTCTGCTTGCAATGTTCACAGCAATGGCACAGACCTGGTCACAGACAGCAGAGTTGTGCAGGTCTGTGAGATTTTGAAAAAGACACGAAAATTATAGGATGACATTATGAGATGGAGAAAGTTAAAGAGATTAGTTAGGAATTTGATCTTTGCTCTCAGTCACCCCAATAGACGGTTTTAATCCATTGCCAACACTTGCAAAGAGACAAGGTGCTAGGGGGTAGGGAGTTGCAATCTAGGATACCCATCTCTGGTGCACAGCACTGTGCCACAAACACAAACACTCCTGGTGAGTGGACACAGCATTGATGCAAGGAGAAAAGTATGCACATGTACAAGCAATGTACTAACCATGGCAGCTATATGCAGATATAAGTTATGTTGGCACAACTCTGTAATTGTATACATGGCCTAAATATCTTTGAAAAAAAGGATGAAGGCCATAATCTTCAAACAGTCTGTGTGTAAAAACCTGTAATCCTTACTTAGACAAAACCACTGACTTCAGAGGGGGCTTTGACACAGTAAAAGCTACAATTTTTGGTGCTAATATTTTTCTACTTTTTAAATCTAAATGATCCTGTAATTCTGGTTACATGTCTTACTAAAGTCATAATCTTCATAATGCAGTTGAATATATATGACCACTCTCTCTCTCTCTCTCTCTGGTCTCTATACATATTTGTTCAGAAAATACCAATAATCTATTTAAGAGTATAAAAACGGTCTTTTATGGGAATTCTCCTTGGATGAGGGAGTCATGAGACAAAGTACTGGAAGGGTCAGTGAATACAATGGTGAGATATTTAAATTAATTTAAAAACCTAAATATAGATTTGGGTAGATTAAATAGTATGGATCACAAGCTTTTGTGCACATACAAAATCCATGTCTTCTATTGGAAGCACTGCTATCTAAAAATGATCTGCACCATTCTAAAGCTACTGCATGGGCCCCTATAACCAGGAACAAATTCTACAATGAGATGCTTGCGTTTGTACCACTGGACCCAGAGAGTTCCACAGGCTGGGCACATCCCATTGCAGGACAGAAGTAAAAATAGCCATCTTTTGATTAATAGTAAATTACCTACAGCATTTCTCATTTTACTACATTAAGATTCCCGCTTTGAAAACAGAAGCACAGTAGCCTTACTTACCTAAAGGTAGGAGTAAGAAATAAAATCCTGATCCTGCCAAAATTGAGTACAGGTCTTATTAAAACCTTAAGATTCAGATTCACAATACAGTTCTCTATGCCCACTGACTGTAGGACAAGTAGACTCAATTTGCAACAAGAAATTTAGATCACATATTAGAAGAAAGTTTGCAACTATAAGTGTAGTTAGGCACTGGAACAGGTTACCTAGAGAGGTTCTTGAATACCCATCATTGGAGATTTTAAAGAATAGGATAGACAAACACCTGTCACAGATGGGCTAGGTATACTTGAACCTAACTCAGCAGGTGCAAAGGTGAATATACTGGCTTTGACCTACTGAGATCCTCTCCTGCCCTACATTTCTATGAGCTTCATGTAAAGCACTGTGGATAGTCTCAATGACTTCAATGTGGCTACCCACAGTGCATAAAGTTAAGAACATTGATAAGTTTTTGCTGCATCAGAAATCATGTTTATCTGCTCCAAGCACATGACTTAACCCTTTATATTGTCACATGCCTAATGTAACAACATAGTAGTAAAAGTTGTTTTAAAAAAAATTCTCATTTGATATTGCTTTATAAACATGGGAATATTTTTTTTAATTTAAAATCAACTCCAGGCATAAGTGAAAGGCTCAGAGGCCCATGGGATGGGTGTACTTTGCCACTCATTCTTGGAATATAATGAATAAGTACGTAAAATACCATATAAAACGAAGTGATTTAGCAGAATGTGAATTTCTTCCATTTGTGGCTCTACTAAGGGCTCAAAATCTGAGCACACCGTGCTGTCAAAAATGTATAGTAACATTAATCAAAACTGTGTAAACATGCAGCATATATAGACCCGTAAAATTCTTTAAATTATTTATATATTGTATCCAGCCTGCTTTCCTAGGCACACCAACTGCAATATTTGTTACAAAGCAAGAAAATTCTTTCATTATACAAAACTTTAAAAATACTGACAGAGTAAGACTTAATACAACTTTCTATCTTAGTTGCTGCATTTGCCAAGCATGTGCAATGGCAAATCAGGGATAATTAGAAGGGGAGAGGATGATTCGACAGTGCAGATGCATACTGAAAAACAAATAAAGTATTGATTTTTATGATTCCTCTGACAGCCATTTAATAGGCATGGCTGATATTATTTGAATTGATAGGTGTGCAATCTAAATCATAGCTAAATGTGTCTGGAGATGGCTGAGCAACTGATGTTCAGCCTTCATGACGGCGCATAATTTTGTTATGAAATAAAATTCAACAATGTGCAGCAAAATATTGTGTTTGATACATAACTCACAAGCATGCCATTTTAGGTGCCAAAAGTACTGAATTACCTGGTAACGTATGTGGCAAATAAAGGCGGCCATGGGCAATTCATGTCAAATTGTCTTATATTCCGATCGTTTGTTTATATAGTTCTATTCACATGCATTTTAGTGTTTTAATTGAGGATACAAATGGCTTTTCAAACTACTACTACTATGCCCACGTACATAGAGGGTGAAATCCTGCTCTCAATTACACTGGTGCAAATATAGATCAACTCTATTGAAGTTAGCGGAGATACTTTGGTTTTGCATTGTGATAAATAAATGGAGAATTAGAGTCTCACTCTGTAGGAATTGCTTCACTCAAGACTAAGTACATCTATCTCTCAAGTGAAACATGGCTAATGTTTAACAGCACATTACACAACAGTCCAGAAAAGAATGCAAAGACTACCACATCAAGCTGAAAGCACAGAGATGACTTTTAGTTAAGTAGAGTGGAATTACCAGAAATAGAATTTTTTCAAAGTAGTAAAGCAAATGCTCTTATTCTAATGAATCTCAAAGAAATGGACAACTTGGGCGAGGCAACTTGGGGTCCTACCACCGGCCCAAGACTGCAGCTGCCCCTAGCTCTGGCTAGATTGTCAACTCTCATGGACCGGACGTGCCAAATGCCATTTACAGTGATGGTGTCCAGTCTGGGAGAGTTGGCAACTCTGAGCATGAAGATGTGTGTGGGAGGAAGGGGCACAGCACAGCATTTCCACCCTAAAATTAGCTCTAGCACCAACTAGCAATTGGATTATGTTATGCATCTGCCTGGTATGCTGAATAACCTATTATCAAACGTTCATTCCCCATATAGGTATATGTAAACTGAGATCAAGGTACCCCTTAACCTTCACTATGTTGAGTTAAATAAATTGAGTTTATCGCATCTATCCCTATACGGCATGTTGTCTAATCCTTCAATAATTTTCATGACTCTTTTCTTATCCTCTTCCAAATTATCATCAACTTCCTTCCTTTCCTGGACACCAAAACTGGACACTGTATCCAAATAGCTGTCCCTTCAATGCCGTATACAGAAGTAAACATTCTACTTAGATTCAAGATTTCCTTGTTTACAAATCCCTGTAGATTCTATCCCTATTGACTCTTGTACAACCAATTGTCTTGTGCGAGCTTGCAACTATAACACATTGAAGCTTAGTGAAGCAATCCTGTTGATACACAAGGAGTAGAATCTAGTTCATTGACTCTTAGCAATGTTGACTCTGCAGGCCTAACAGGAGTAAGTAGATATGTGGCCACAGAGAAAGACATTTTTGTTTAGTAACAATTTAGACTGCAGCTGCAATTTAAGTTTTGTTTTTAAACTATATTATAAATCACTGCTTACATTAGGCTGTTATCATCCAATGTCACAAGAAATAATAATGCAATATAGGAAGTACCACATTAACCCTGGCAACTGCTGTCTTGCATTATTCTTTCTGATGAAGCCAATGCCTCATATCAGTAATGTAAAAAAGCCTAAAGATTTATTTTTTTTATTTCTTTGAGCCATAACCAAATTAGGTTGAATAGTTCAGTTTAAATAGCATTTCACAAAGAAGGGCTCATTCCTATATGCATTTCTTCATCCTGCCTAATTTTGTATTTCTGTTTTATTGACTGTTCTTTTAATTCTAATATGCCCTGCTGTGATATTAAAATTGGTGCTTTTATGAACATAAAGTCAAAAGACACACAATTGGTGCTATTGTATAGCAGCTACACAGGATCTTTGCAAAAAGGTAACAATAAATAACTGAGTCAGTGGATGTCTCATGTTTATAGTGTTTGATATTGCTTGACATTTACTACATCCTTTTTGTATGTAACATATATTTGCCTGCAGGCAAATAAGTATTTTGTGTCCTTTCCCCAAGACAAACAACATTGTAAAAAGAAAAGAATTTACTATATTTGTGCTTATGTAGCTGAAACAAGCAACGTAGGTGGACACAGAGTCTTTATGGATTTCATATTTTTCTTTACAGTAAGTAGCAGTAAGTAGTTATGTATGAATGAGTATGTGTTTTGTAAACTTCGACTAAAACTATTGGCACACAGATAGTTGTGAGGCTTTGCAAATTGTTTCCAACAAAATCCAAACCCACCCTATTTTTGGTATCATTATTAACGTGAACTTCTGACCACAATGTCAAAAGTTTTGCTAAGAGATATGGGAATTTGCACCTGTTTACAGATTTACATCAATGCCAGATGAATGTTGGTGTTTTTTGACAGTTTCATGTTGACATTCTTATTTCATATTGTCCCTAAAAACTGAAAACGAAACACAGGTAATGGGGGAGGAGTGGGGGGGGGGGGGGGGGGGAGAGAGAAGGAGATGAACATACATGGATGGAAAAACTAAAAATGAAGAAATCATTAAGGCAAAATTGAAGAATTTTGTGCAATTCTTATACGAATAAACTCCTCTGAAACACCACAGTGTGTGACTAATACAGGTTGAACCTCTCTAGTCTGGCACCTTGGGGACTTGACAGTGCAGAATGAGAGAATTTGCCCAACCACATAAGGGGTATGTCTACACTACCCCGCTAGTTTGAACTAGCGGGGGTAATGTAGTCATCCGCAGTTGCAAATGAAGCCCGGGATTTGAATTTCCCGGGCTTCATTTGCATGAAGCCGGCCGGCGCCATTTTTAAATGCTGGCTAGTTAGCCGCGCAGCACGGAGTCCGAACTAGCCGGCATTTAAAAATGGCGTCGGCCGGCTTCATGCAAATGAAGCCCGGGAAATTCAAATCCTGGGCTTCATTTGCAACTGTGGATGACATTACCCCCGCTAGTTCGAACTAGCGGGGTAGTGTATACATACCCAAGGTCATTATTGTCTAGCAGAATTACCACCACTTCTACTGCTTACTAGGCTCTTAGAAGACATTTAAGGGTCTTAGAGCTAAATAGCAGCACGAAACACTGAGAGCCAGGACAATAGCTATAAATAAACTTTATGGGACCACAGAGAACTTGGTCACTCCCACAATAAGAGGACATCCAGCTAATTAAAATCATGATGGATCATGGATGTTGCTGGACTAGAATGCACTGGACTAGAGATATTCAACCTGTACCGCTTAAAATAATAAACAGATCTTGAACTGGAGTTAGAGGTATGTGAAGCCAATACCTCAAAATTTTCTACTTAAGAAAAATGTATTTGTCTATATTCACTTGTGCTACTCCTAATCAGAAGTTTTGAGGAAAAGAATACTAAGGAGGAAGATAATGTATCAAAGTGATTCAGCAACACTAATTATTTCATCAGATTAAAATTGTCCAAATACTAATTACATTTATCATCTTACCACTCAACAACATTTCAGAGTTTTATGTGACCATTTCTTATACTGACTGGGCATTAGACAATACAAGATATTTTGACTGGAAAAGGACCGTCAGATATATTCTCCCTGATGGTTTCAGATGCTGTTAGAGTTTTTCTGGCACTGACTGTTTTAACTGCACTGGAGTTTCATTTGTGATCCACAGACTCAGGGAAAACAAATACATCAAAAGCACAATGCAAAGAGCTCTTGCTTACGAGTTGCTCACTTTGCCAGAACTGGGCTGTGTACTCCTTGTTATGTGCCTCATTGAAGAAGAAGAAAAAACAACATATTATGTTCTAGGAATTAAGAGATGTTATAGTTTGTTAAGAGAACACCTAACAAGAAGAAGAAATAGTACAAGAAGAAGAAATAGTAATATCCCTGATGTATTCTGTTTGGGGCATAAGATTCTAGAAAAAGAGAATGAATCAGTTACTCATTTCACTCACAGTTATCTGGGCATGAATGAATTAAAAATATCCATAAGGCCCTAAAAGATATGCAGGATATCAAGTAGCCTATGTTGCGGGAATAGTACATTGCCAAAAAGGGAGACCTGTTCTGAATTACCAACCTTATATTCCCAATCTTAGAAATGTATGCTACTGCAGTACACTGGAGGAAGGAATTATTATATGAATTACAAGAATTACTATGACCATACCTGACCTTCTTTCATGTATAGATATGCAAATCATAAGCCATTGTAAATGGGCAGAATTCTGACACAAAGAAGTGAACATCAATTTACACCAACGGAGGATCTATCCTTATAGAATTTTAAGTTAAAACATATGGCAGTTCCCATTGGCCAAAAATCAGCCAGTGGGATTATTCTGGGGGCAGGAGCAGCATGTGAAACAACATTCCTCCCTTCTCAGGCTCACAGCTGAGAAAGAGAAACAGCTGCGGTAGCTTTTTCTGAGCAGTATGGAGGGGGCACTTAAGGCGAGCCTGGCAGCTTGGTGGGCCGGATATGGACCCTAGGCTGTATTTTTCCAGGTCTAGTGCTATAGGACCACTTGTTTAAGTTTTTTTCCCTCAAGTAAAGAAGCTCTTATTACTTCTCATGGGAAACTTTTTAAATCTCTTCTCAAATGCAAGTCATTCCATGCTTTGGTTCAGTTAAGGTTGCTTTTCTCTGAGCCTTTCTGGACTATCCTTTTTTTTCAGATGGTGTCGCCAAAAATGATAGCCATTCATTTAGATAAAGGCCTTATAATACTGCCAGCATTACTCTGTTCCAACAGTTCTCAAACTGTGGGTTGCAACTCCAGGTGGGTCCTGGAAGGATTGGGCTGGGAGTGGGCGTGGCCTCAGGCGGAAGGGGCAGGGCCGGGGCTTGCCCTCCCCAGCTGGCCTTTCACCCAAAACCCATGCAGATTACTATCAGTTTGCTTTTTTGATTCTCACTATTTAATGAACAAAGTTTTTCATTGAATTGTCTACAATGATGCTCAAGTCTTCTTGGGTTACTGCTAATTTAGAGTCTATGTGTATGAGTAGTTCACGTTGTTCCCTCCAATACACATTACTGGTGCTTGTTTTCATGTGATTTTGTTAGTAAACATGTTTCCTACCTCCCTATTTTTGTTAGCTTCTTTTAAAAACCCTTATAATACTCTCTAGATTGGAATAACCTAAATAAATTTGTTCCATCTGGAAAGTTTGTTGTCCTGCTATTTAAACATCTTCCAGATCACTAATAAATATATTTAACTAATACCAGTTTTACTTTGTTGGATTTAATTACTGCATATTATTTGAAAAACAGAAAAAAAATCAAAAGTAGCAACAAAACTGCATTTACTATGAAAAAAGAAAACTGATTTCAAAATAGGTTTTATAGACATTCTATATCCCTTATAACAATCGTTTGTACTATGAAAACTATTTTCTTTTCTGGAAGAAAAGAGAACCCATTTCATAGAGCTGTTAACATAACCTACACTGAGAGTTGTGCTGACATTTAGATTGAGATATAGCAGAGCTTCCATGGTGACATTGTTGAAGGTTGAACATGGCATGTTAGATGATATATGTCTATATATGGTAGCATTTGAAATGTCTTGTTGCACTAGAAATATCACCTTTAGCATCAGTGACAATTAAGGAACTTTTAATTTAATATGACCTCTACACAATTATTTGGATACGACTTTTTCTGTACTTTATCATGACATTTTGAATTTGCTAATTAATATCTGGAATATGTCTGAGAGCAGTTAAAGGACTTTGCTAGTGTCTTTAATCCAGGGATTTCAAAGTCTTTATCTCCCTCACAGTTTTAACTGGAATTTGTTAATCTTCTGAAATGCAGTTACTAATAGAATGACAAAACAAGCAATTATGCAACAGTAGCTGAAAACAAAAAGCACCAGAAATCGAACAGATGATACAAATAGTGCTACGCCTGTAGGCAATTATTTAAATTGAAATTTGTCAATGAAGGTAACATTACTATTTTTAGAAAAAAAAATCATGGGATATACAATGACTGCAAAAGGTAAGACTTTTGCTTTCAACATTACTACAAAAATGTCACCATTAAACACCACAATGCCTGCAGCAGTATACTGATACATCACTTGAACAGTGCTACATAGGGAAGAGTCATCTGCAGAATTATCAGTACTATTTCTCGTATTGCCTTTGTTTTTTTGTTAGGTCTCCCTTGTAAAAATGATCTTAGTCCAACCTAGGAGTCTGCATGAGAAACGATGGCACCACAGCACGAAGCATTACAGATATTAACCAAAATCTCAAATAACTGATTCTTGTTCTAAGATTTGAAACAACTTTCATGTTATGAGTGTGGCCCTGTAAATTGCTGCTCAAACCTCACAGTGCCCATGATAGCTACTATAGAAGTTTTTGGCAATACAGGTTGGACCTCTCAAACCTGGGACTCTGTGGTCCTGCAGGACCACTGGTGTTACTGAATTACGGAGTCCTGGCTGGGACCCCTAATGGCAAGAGGGCTGGTGGCTTGGAGCCCAGCAGGGGCCAAGGCAGCTCCAGTAGCAGGGTCAGAGACACGACAGTAGTGGCAGCCATGATAGTGGGGTTGGGGCTCAAGATACAGCAGCCGAGGCAGCCCCAGTTGGGGGGTGTGGGGCCAGGGATACGGCAGCCCCAATAGCAGGGCTGGAGCTGGGGCAGTCCAGGTGGCTGGGGCTGCCGCAGCAGCACAATGGGGAGGCAGGTGGGGCAGCACCGTGGATGGAAGGTGGTCTGGGGAGCCGGTAGAATGGGATCTCTTTTGGTCCAGCAAATTCCCTTGTTTGGGACTGGTCAGATTCAGAGCGATCCAAACTGTATCATCTGCCGTTTGTGCCATGATACCTCAATATAAGAACATGAGCCAAGATGGATTGGCAGCCCTTTGATTTTTTTTTTGTTGGTACAAGTTACAAATGTAATGTCAGTTTAACATAGCTCACTTTACTGTAATAGATATGGCTAGGCAAGCCTTTCTCAAAATCAAAGCAAGACAGACTAAGTCAATCCCAAACAGCACGACCCTGATAAATCTCCAAAGATATGCTCATTAAAAGAACGAGGTGGAGGGGGGAAGGGGAAGCATTTTGAGTGTTGTGGTATATGTTTTTTTTTCCAAGTAGTTTGCTTTTTATCTTTAGCTTACAAGTGGAGGTTGTTGGAAGATTAAAGCTTGGGCTTAGAGTGCTGTCAGTTCTTCCCCAGCTAGTTAGATCATTGTACAGCCATGTTTTCTTACTTTCTCAAGCATCTCATAACAAGCACTCGTTTTTGAAGTAAAGATTTTTCTCTGGTGGTTGGGTGAGCCTCAGGATTCTTCTTATTATTGTGAATTTTGCCTCTAACAAAGAGCCTCAAATGCAGAGTAATATTAGGAGAGCTGGTTTGCAGTGTTTTTTTTAAATCTTTCAGACCAGAAAAGGAGACTTATTTACTTTGGCCTGTGTTAAAATGAAACAAAGAAAATGTCCTTCATGTCTTTGTTGCAAACCTGTCTTTGGTTCTTTTTCCTCATTTAGTTCATTGTCAGAGGTTCATAGGCAAAGAGCTTTCAGAGTGATTTAATATCACAGTGTCCTTCAGTGCTCAATAAACAGAATTTCTCCTTCAAAATTTTAATCATATTGGATTAAAATCAGCAGAGCACTTATAAAAATATACATCGAAAGAGAAAATCAGCAACAGCTCTTACTGGAAAGGGCTTTTCAGAAATTTCCTTTTGCAGTAACTTTATATTCACCGCTTCTCAAAATTTGGCACTTCACAATCAAAGGCCAATGTTTCCCTACATGAATTCTTCCCATTTATAGGCTAAAAATGCCTAATAATGGCAAGAGGTTCAATCCCTGAAATCTGTGGGTTTTTTTCAAGATCTCCATAGACTGTGAGGGAATCTCACAATTTCAAAGTACTGTGTCACTACATCACCACAAGGGTATCTCTTATTTTCCTAAAACAAGGAAAGATGGTTCAAAGATTAGGGTCCAAGACAATGGAAATCCATGTTCAATTCCCTACTTCCTGTTGAGCAAGTCACAGTCTCTTAATGCCTCAGTTCCTCATCTGTAAAATGGAGATAGCAGTTCTTCCCTACATTACAGGGGAGTTGTAAAGATAAATACACTAAAATGATTATGAACTGTGGACCCATCCTGACATAGGATGTACACCAAGGACTTTTAAGCCAGCAGTTATAACATCTCTACTGCAAGCCTGCATCGAGAACTGGGAGATTCGATGCATGTAATGTATGATACTTTAACAACCTTACTCTCATGCTTTTCTTTCTTTTAGTAATAAACTTTTAGATTTTAGATTCTAAAGGATTGGCTCAGTATGATTTGTGGGTGAGATCCAGAGTGTAAATTGATCGGGATCTCTGGCTGGTTTCCATTCGGGGTAGGTGAGATTGGGTTCTAAAACCCCTCACCTGTGGGCAGGCCCGGGGCTGTTTGGGGCTCAGAGAGAGCTGGGGTGTCAGAGGGGTTTGCTCGTGAGGCTTCTGGTTGGCCAGGCTGGCAGCTGAAGCGCTCTATGGGACTGGTTTGTGGCCTATTTGGGAAGGTCTCCAGTCTGGGGCTGTACGGAGCCCCTAGTTTGAGCAATTCGCCCTGAGTGGATGCCCTCAGCTGTGCCCAGACCCGGCCAGGTCCGTCATACCACTAACAATCTTCCAAGAGCTGGTTTACACGGGGGTCTCCTAAACTCCAGGAAATTATTAAGTCACTTGAAGAACAACCTTAAAAAAAATCCCCAAAACCAAAATAAAAAACAAACAAAAAAACAAAAACCCCTATACATCTGATAGAGGCATTAACAGAACTAACAAATTGTACATGTTTGGTATTAAAGGCACTCCTGGAAACACTGCACATATGTCAATGTTTTTACATCTAGTGCAGGCTTTAGGCAATTTCTAACATTTAAAACTGACAATGTTTTATACAAAAAAATAAAAGATCTGTACCTCACAAAAGGATATCCAACCTAGGAGTAGTAAGCAGCATTTTGAAGTTAAGTCAAGCACTCAGTAATCTATGAAGACCTCTACATTTGCAATGTGGTATCTCAGATCACCCCCATTTTAATAGTATCATATTCTGACTTGTGATGGGAGGATATTTTTCATTATTAAAAGAGTATCTTAGAAATGTGGAAGGAAAAATCAGAATAACCTAAAAGGGTGAAAAATATTTAATCCAAAGAGTTAGAAAATCTAAGTCTGTTTTCCAGGAAAGGTGTGGGTGCAGAGGGACGAGATCTTGAGAGACCCGGACTAATAAGAAAATAGCTAGCATAGATGTCACTGCACAGAGCTATCTGAGCGAGGATCTAATACAAGAACAGGAGGACATGAATTTCTGATAAAGGCCTGACCTAAAAAGAAAAATTGGGCAGAATTTCTTTTCACCTAGACATAATATATGGAATAAAACACCTCCAGCAGCAATAAGTATCTACTGTAAAATAACACCATTTAGGAAGAAATCTGAAGCAACTGCTACATCAAAATAGAGAAAAAGACCTAGGTAGGTTTCCTGGCACAATTCTGTCTTATGTTCTTACATTCAGTAATTGGACATTCAAAATAATGGCAAGTATCTAAAGCTACTCTCAATAAAACACTGGTCATCTAAAGAAGTGGGCTGTGCCCACGAAAGCTCATGATACCATCTACATGCTTTGTTAGTCTATAAAGTGCTACCAGACCATTTGTTGTTGTTTAAGTTTATCCTGTACAGACTAACTCAGCTACCCCCTGAAGCTTCTCAATAAATATCTAGGATTATGTATGTGGTGAGTTGGGTCACAGAGATCCCTGCAAGACTGTCACTTGATAGGCTTTATCATGCCACCAGGCCCACCTATCTCCCCTGTGGGGCATCCCATAACATATTCTGATGAGCCACAAGTTCTGGTCTCTTACAGCAAACGCAGAACTTTATAGTATTCTCTTAGGATGGGGGAACACCTATGATGCCAGCTGAAGACAATCATTGCTTGCTTTCCATTCCTTCTGTAGAATTTCCTTAGGGCACGAAGTCTTTTTTCAATTCTTCCCACCCTATGGAAAAGTACAAAGTTCAAGATGATTCCTGGACCAGTCGCATAGTCACCTCTCTTTGTAGGATCAACCACAATCCAAGCTTACAGGAAAAAAAGACTATTCATAGATCATTGCCTTGAGTACCTGGCCATTAATTTCTTTAATTACTGCTAATGACCGTCATTAGCACATCTAGATATATAAATGAGCTTATATTTCATAATTCTAATTTCATGTACAAGAGACCGGCAGATTCAGGGGATTACATGCTTCTGAATGATAGGTCACATGACCCATTTTGTATAAAACATTTGAGTTATGCATACTCATATTCAAAAGCATTTCCATAAAAATATGAGGGTGCAGTATCACAATACATTTCTTGATGACCCTTATAATATCTGTGAAATGGTACACCAGATGAAATGATTTATCTTTAATAAATTTAATTCCAAGACTGGTAAATGTAAAAAAACTCCACTATCTAGATTATGGACAGGTGAACAAGCCCCCCTCAAAAATTTGTTCATATCATATAGCTATCCCCAAATTAAACCTGAATCATTTAAAAGATTTTGATTAGGGACACTATCCTCTCACAGACCTTCCTACCCTTCTCTAGATGGAGCATTTTAAAGTTAGAATTCCTTCCAATAGAGTTCTCTTTTTCTATCAGATGTCTCTTCCTCCTAATTTGCCAGAGAATTACTCTTTTTTCCCCCAACATTCCTTCTCTACTGCAATTCTCTGTACATTAATCTAATATTGACAGCACACATTTAAATGTATGCTCAAAATCAGGGAATCCAAAAATAAAAAACAAAAACAAAAAACAAACACCCCCCCCCACACCACCAACCAAACCACAGGAAATTAAAAGAGATTAGTCATGAGCATCAAACCATGGTTTATTAGACTGATTCAATTGTGTGTTTTAAGGTGGGTGAATTTGTCTGCATGAGAGTTTTATTGGACAGACTGATAGTTATACTCATGAAACCTCTCTTATGGACAGTGAAAGAGGAACCTAGATCTACTTCCAGCTATGAGGAAATAGGGAGAAATCCAGGCTTGAAATCTCTTGCAGTTAGGAAGTGTGTAGCTAAGCTAGCTCTGTGTAATGTGGAGGGGTCTTGTTTTATTCCCTTCTGAGAAGCAGTATTTCTTCACATGTTGTTGCTTTCTTATCCGTGAAGAGACTTGATGAGTCCCTTTGCTCCCTTTACTTCACACTCATATCCGTTATGTGGCAAAGGTACAGGGGAAAAACTGAATTTAAGTATCTTGGAGGCAGAAGCTTAGTAAAAACTTTTTCTTATGTCCAAGATTTACAAATTGCACCAGCAAAAAACCCTGATTAATGATAACATCATCATCTTGCTTTTTGATGAACAAAAGATTGTAACAATTAGTTCAATATAAAGCACAGCTAAAAGCATATGGTATAGGGCCTTCCAAGGACCAAGGAAACTCACCATGTATATCACTTATTAAATCAGTTCTCTCAGTATATTCTGGGTGTGATTTTAGTACATTTTATCCTGGTGCACAATGGAAGTAGGTTCACTGTTGTCAAAGGAATTACACAGATGTGTAAAACTGGGGTTAGCTTTGAATAAGGCTCTCTCTTTCTCTATCAATTCTATCTGCGATGTATTAAAACAAGAACTCTTTCTAAAGCCAGTTGACTGAGTGAAAATATCAGAGGCAGAGAAAACAACAACAGAGTATCCTGCCCTTAAGAGAGCCATTTCACCATTCCATTTAAATTTAAATATCAAACAGCATTTTAATTACCACCATTTAATGCCAGATCCTAATGGCTCCCTTCCATTTGTGCTAAGGAAGGCAATGAGATAAAGCTCCTGCTGTGTATATTCACAGCTCTGTTTATGGGCCTGAAAATACACATTTGCTGACTTTAGAGAGGAAATTGGGGATTTTAGTATTTATGATGCTGTGGATATACCACTGATTATTGCTGTCCTCAAGTGCCTTCACACAGCCTTAAGGAAAGAAATGTGATATTCCCCTAGTATCAGGCAAATGCTTTAACACACTTTTTTGTATCTGAGCAGTCCCACTCTCTCAAGTAGCTCGAACAGCCTGGAGGAGTAACCATAGAATTACAGGTAAAAAAGTTATCAGAGGAATGTCTGAACTCCTTCTGTGCCTGCCACAAGCCTGACATGTATGTGACACAGCAAATGAGCATTTAAGCCTTAAAGGTGATCTGAAGAGGGAGGGAGAAGAGGGAAAAAATGGCTTGAGTCCCACCTCCCCCCTTCGCTTCCTTTGATGTTAAAAGCAGTGTATTTTATTTCAGCTTTTAAATAGAAGTTATGGTATTGATGATTTTATTGTTTATATTAGAAGTCCTTCTGACTATTAGAAATTCTATGATGGTAGCAGAATTAGTGAAATGACGGCATAATGGGTAAGAAGAGTGACAGAGGGTACTCTGAAAGGAGAAGGGATTTGTAGTCAGATTGATTAATATCCTTGAGCTCAGACCCACGGTCCCATACTATCCCTTGTACACTATACAATTTGCCAGAGACCAGACTGGCTCCTATCTGACCTCACATTTCAGGAGCCACAAGGGTGACTTAGGATCCATAACTCCTTTCCCACTGAGCTTTGCCTGAGCATACCTGTGACAACTTAGACTAAGGGCCTTAGAAAGGGATCAAGAAAAGAAAAATTGATTCTGCTGGCAATAGAACTATCACCAATTTGGGCCAGGGCAAAAACCCTGTAAATTACATTTTAAATCAAGAATCCCCTGCAAGTTCAGACTGCATGAGAATGTTTAGCCAATAAATAAGATGAGATTTTCAAATCTGTCAATACTCATTTATTTTGGCCAGTTTCTATTGCTGATTCCCATGTTACCTTTCAAACTCCAATACTATGTGTACATGCACACACACATTTTAATTGGAGTACTGACAACTTGCATATGCAACATGAATCTTTCACTACTGTGAATCACACTCTCTCATACCATGTCCTTACTCTATCATCCCTCACTGAATTAAATCTAGCATAGCTTCTCTGGGCCAAATTCAGCTCTCAGCTATATTTAGCCATGCTAGTACTTAAATAGCTTCCTTAGAGTGACAAGTCTCAGAGGGATAATCATATTAATTTGTAACTTTAAAAACAACGAGCCGTCCTGTGGCACCTTAGAGACTAACAAATTTATTAGGTCATGAGTTTTCATGAGTAAAACCCACTTTATTAGATCAGTTGGAGTGGAAATTACAGAATCTAGGCTATATAGAACAGCAAAAGAAGTTACTTGTCAATTGTAGAACCAGTGTTAAAGAAGCTAATTAAATCAGGTTGGCTGCATCTCATTCATAGCATTGGATGCAAAAATGTGAATATCAGAGGCGGAGAAACTGCCTTTGTAGTGCATTAACTGATTAAGATCTTTATTCAAGCCTAGATAAATGAACTCCAGTTCAGAGGTCTGTGCGTCTCTGTAACTGGATGATAAAATTCTTTTTTAGATGAATGGCTACTTTAAATCCATTATTGAATGTCTAGGATGGTTAAAATGTTCCCCTACAGGCTTATGTGTGTTACCATTCCTGATGTCTGATTTGTGTCCATTTAGCCTTTGGTGCAGACACTGTCTGGTTTGGCCAGTAAACATGGCAGAGGGGCATTGCTCACACAGATCACATTAGTAGATGAGTAGATGTAAGAGCCCCTCGTGTTGTGTCTTATGCAGGTAAGTCCTGTGATGGTGTCACTTGTATATTGAGTTGAAAACCGGGTTTGTTGCAGGGGTAGGTTCCTGGGTAAGTGTATATGTGGTGTGAGGTGTGGCTGCGGCTGCTGGTGACTGTTTGCTTCAGGTTGGGGGGCTGTCTATAGTTTAGGACTGACCTGCAGGGCTGTCCTTAGGCTTTATGGTGCCCTAGGTGGGATTATTAAACTGGTGCCCCTATGCCTGACTTGCTCTTCCATCCCTACCCTCTCCCCTTCCCTTCCCAGAGACCCCAGCAGCCAATCCCCTCCCTCAGACTGTGCTGCAGGCAGGCAATTTTAACCACAACAATTCAGCAAATCCCACGACAAACTGGCAAAACAATTTGGTATCACCTAATATGTACTTTTCACATTGAATAGTTTTTTTATGAAAATTTTCATCCAGCTCTAGTTAGAAGGTAGAAAGATTATCTACACAGTTAGTATTAAAGTACATTTTACATTGAACAACATGCATTCACTGCTTGGTTCATTTGAGATTGTCATAGCACAGAATGCAACTGGATCCATTCAGATACTCGCGTTACTGAATGGTTTAGGTGCGGTGGAGAAAATGAACACAAACTCATATATGCCTCTTTAAACTGAGGAAGGCAATCATGTGTTTTTCTGCTCTTGGATCACAGCTGTGCAACATCTAATATGTACTGCCAGTATTATCCACAGAGTGCTTCTAAAAATCAGGTTAGTTGCTAAAAGGGTGACTATGCCTTCTGGGAAGGAATAGTAGTGGAAAATCTGAAATTAGTGTTCAGCCAAATAAGCATCAAGTTTGCACTGAGTTAATGAAGATTTCACAAAGCACTTTAAGAGCAATAGTTTGACATTTGCCTGTGCTCCTTGTGCACCTATTCCATTTTATAATGGTCCTTGGGAGACTTTCGTTAATTATTTGATTATGAAGTCATTTCAAAAATAAAAGATGCTCACATGGCTAAGTAGTAAAAGTTTAATTTAAAAGCAGCAGACCGTAACATAATTTGAGTTTAAAATTAACCTCGTGGGCTGAGGCTAATTAAACTAACTTCTGGGTCACCATGTACACACTTCACGACTTAAAAACACCACTAAAATTTATAAATAGTGTAACACATTTCGCCTCCAGGCTGTTATATTTTTTTTTAATAGAAGAACTCTGTTTAATCAGAAGAGATTCACAATAGTCTGTGCTCAGTTTGTCAAAGAGGGGCCCTAACCCTGGCTAATCTAATCTTTCAGTAACTAACAGTTGCTGGAAGCAACCTTCTCCTGGAGGTCTGAGCCAAAGGGCAGGGAGGTGGAGAAATAAGGGGCCCGATCCTCCATTATCTTGTACATTGTGTAATCATTAACAACAGCACAAAGTGCTATTACTTGCCTATTTGGCACCTGGTGTAATGAATGTGACTGCGAGCCTAGAGTTCTTTTGGGCCCGAGGTTATGACAAGAAGGGAAGGCAGGCTGCTGTGGTTCCCAGCTAATGGGAACTGTGCAACTGGCTCTTAAGAGTGGGGGGCAGCATATGGAGCCTCCCAATTGCCTCTACATGTCGGAGCCAGAGGGAGAAGGGTCACTGCTTCTGGGAGCTGTGTGAAGCCACAGTAATAAGGGGGCCTGCCTTAGACCCACTGCACCACTGAATGAACTTTTAACATCCCAGCTGTGCTGACGGGCATCACCAAGGTCCCTTTTTGACCAGATGTTTTGTTTGAAAAGCAGATACCTCAGTCTCAGTGACCCCAGCTAAAGCAGGCTGTCCGTGAAGAGCTAGGACCATGGCGGTGATGGCAAGCGAGCAAGGTGCTGAATGCCATTGTCCCTCCCCCCAGCCAGGGGATGTGGGAGAATTTGCAGAGAGGTGCTGACTGAGAGGCTGGTGCTGTCCTGGGTCTGTGCCAGCTGCCCTAATACCATGACAGGGAGTACATTGCCCCCAAATGCCTCCTTCCGCATCCACCAACTGTACTCCCCCTCCAGCTCCTCCTTCTACCCCTGGTAGTGTCCTCCATTTGGGAATGTGAAATAGGATAACTCTAGGGAGTGCTCTGTTCTCAGGACTTGGGTTTTTCAGAGCTGGCAGCAGCACCTACCACCAGAGCCTGGGCAGGATATTGGCCTTGGCTGTGTGACTGTGAGCCCAGAAGCCATGGGGCTGAGGCAAGGCAGCTCCGGGGAGCAATGAGTGATTCCACATACAGGGAGTATAGGGAGAATGACTCGGCTACTATGGCAGGTACCAAGGTGTGAAGGGGTTGCTGAGAGCCAGGTGCCCAAGTTGGATGAGTACTAGAGGGATCATCTTGGGGTGCATCTCATGGCAGCCAGGCTCCATGGGCAGAGTTCAGTTCCAGGGCGTGTTGCCAGGCAGCGCCAAGCTCCTTTGGGGCAGAGGCAAGGGCATGTCAGGGATGCAGCTTGGAGCTGTGCTGCTCACCCTGCCTGGAGAGTATCCGGTTGTGCTGGCTTGGGGAGCAGGGCAGTGAAGGCTGTCAGGCTACCAACCATTGCCCACTGATTCTACAGTGCAGAGAGTCAGGACCCCGAGCCAGCCAGGTAGCTCCCACCAGCTTCTGATCTGATGGTTGCTGGCAAGACATGACTGTTTTCAAACTGTGTAGGGTGCACCTCTCTAAATGGAAGGCAGAAATCAAGGGGCATGTGTGTCACATAACCCCTTGTAACCCTCCACATGCCACACTGCTTCTAGAGTGCACATCCTTGCTTGCCCCAGGTGCTAAAATGCTTCGTTATGGTTTTGCAGACAGATATATAGTGATGTGGATGGGGGTGGTGAGGAGGCGGGCAAGAGAGCAGAAAATGAGCTTGTGTTGGATAGTGGGCAGTAGCTCCTGCTTCCCCTGCTTAGCCCTTACCAAATACTAGTGTTTCATGCCTGCTCATCCTGGCTAATACTTATGAATGGACCTATCCTTCAGGAGCTTATCTAGTTCTTTTGAACCCTGCTGTGGATTTGGCCTTCACAACATCTCCTGGCAAAAATTGTACAGGATGACTGTGCCTTCTGTGAATTAGTACTGGCTTTTGTTTATTGAATCCTGTTGCCTTTTCATTTCATGTTTGTGTTATCTGAAGTGTAAATAACATCACTTCTATGAGGCCACCGCTTTTTGTGTTTTATAGCAAGTGATATTTGGATCTCTTTTGTTAATCCCTGTATTATTTTTTTTCTTCTTCCCCATCCTGGAACTATTTTAACTATGTTCTCACTTTATTGTACAGGATCCAATTCTTACCTTCCATTTCATAATAAAAAGGAACATAGTAATAAAATGCCAAGAGATTCAAATGTTTCATTCTTTCTACCCTGATCCATTATCAATTCTGTGAATGATTTCACCAAGCTCTCTATATGATTTTAAAAAGGGAGGGGGGGGGGAGGAAGAGAGGAAAGATTGATTGGTAAACAAGAGCTATCATCTACAGACTCATTATTTCTCATGCTCCAACTCTGCACTGCCCTTTAGAAGATAAATTTCCTCCCTGCTGCATAGCTGCTGTTCCATGGCTCAGTGATTAATTACCAGCAGCCACATGCAAAATCCACCATGATGGATTGTCTGCAGGCATCAGCATAATTACCGACCATAACCATTGACAGTTCTTGTCACTTGAGCAGCCAACCATCAGGACACAGAACTGAAAAAATGTCTTGTAAAAGTGGGTAAAGAGAGGCAATTAGAAAAAGCAAGACCCATCCACAGTAGTTGGCATGGTCTCCTAGCTATAGGGATCAACTCTTAACTGACAGCTAAAGCTGTGTGAGTAATTCATAATGAATAACTTTCTCAAATATAGTCTCCTTTTCTGCTTGCAGACAGTGCACAAGCAGGCTGACGTTTCTGTAGCTGTACGAATGATAATTATACAATAAATTTTTTACAAGAATTTTAATTCTGTAAAATACTACTAGTATCTGATAACTGAAATTTCAAGCATGTCAGTTAATGGCCACACACACACACAAAAACAGGTGGCACTGTTTCTGTTTGTTGATTGAACAATTCAGTAAGTGCCTGGACTTTGGAGCTTTCAGTGAGCAGCAAGTTCATAATTCCATTTATTTTCTAAGAAAATGTAAATCCTTTGACTTAGAATCATACTGATATTGTTTAAAGCTTCATAACTAGAAAAATTAAGCTACTGTAGATCTAGGGTCTAAATCACTCCCCACTGAAGTTAATGGAAAGATTCCCAATGACTTGTTTTGGATTCTGTTTACGATGCCCTTGCTATTCTCATCACACTCCCACAAACAGAACGTATATGTAATCCTAGCATCAGATTTTTGTCTGCCTTGTTCAATTGCCTCTCTGCTGGACCCCTTAAAATGGGTCCCTTGCTGCGTCCAATAGGATGCCATCCAATATACAATATTCTATTTTCAGTGCGAACAGTAATATATATGCAGGCTTTTACTTCTCTTGTACATTCATGTGAGTAAAATGCAATAACTTGAGTATTTGCAGAAAGTGAAGTCAAAAGGGCACATACACAGTTGAAGGGAATGGGCTGGGAAACAGTACTGGATTCTCCTAGCCTTCCTAACAACAATCCTCATAAGCTACAGCAATGGTCAGAACCATTTTCTCTTCCATAGAATTCAGCGTTCCAAAATGTGGCCTGTTAATCCACTTGTGTTTTAGATTGAAAACTATATATATATATATATATATACACACACACACACACACACACACACACACACACACAGGTTCCTGGTTTGAAGCTGGAATGCAGACACACACACACACACACACACACACACACACACACACACACACACACACACACACACACACACACAGAGGTTCCTGGTTTGAAGCTGGAATGCAGGCAAAACAGAAGTAATATATAAGCGAGGGACAGATTGCTAGAGAGAAAGTTAGTTGTATATACTTTCTATTTTTTGACACAATAGAATGAACCATATTCAAGATTATATTGGCTATGTGCCACAGTCACAGACTTAGATTTAACTGTAAAGCTGCACAAGGCAAAAATGAGATAAATGTTAAACAATGGGTACTTTTCTGACACAGTTGGGTTAATCAAGGCCAGCCACAGGATAAAAAAACTAACACACAGGAATTACATATTTAAAATACTGAGAATGATGTCAATAGTCATCAAAATGTCCCTGGACATTTTTCTGTGACTGAGGATGAAAAAATTCATCATACATGACACATGCTTATCAAAGTATGGGTGGAACCTCATTCAGAGCATCAAATTCCCCATTGATGGAATCAGACAATCACTGTGTGTTTGAATGAAATTTCTCAGAAAAATGAGGAAAGATAAAAATACCATGAGCAAAGATAAAAAATTGACAAAGTGATCACTTAATATCTGACCGCTCAGTACTCTCACTCACAGGAAGCCTACACAGCACCTTCAAAAGATGAGCCTAAGAACTCAAATCAAAAACACTGCTGGATGTTGAAAACCATGGACAAAACGGAGACACTGGTTTTATGGTTCATTACAACAATTTGTATCACATTCAACTACTTGCTAACCTGTAATTACTCATTTCATTTTAAGCAGTGTCCTACAGCATGTTTAAAGCTCTTATGCCTACCAGTTTGTCTATCACAGGGTGCTGAAGTGCCTCCTGCTGGCTACATTTGGGGATTAATTGTCAGTCTCACAGCTCTTCCTGCAGTTTGTCTGTCGATGGTCTCTCTTCTAGGACTCAGGGACCTCCATTGGGACTCAGTCCTTCAGCCAGGTCACCATACTCTTCCTCTGCAGAGTACTGAAGACCTACTAGATAACCATTCCCGGGATTCTGTGTTCCATTGCTGTGTCTGTGCCTCTTCCCCAGTGACCGCAGTCTTGTAGGTTCCAGTGCAGGGACCATATATTTTGTTTTCCCTCAAACCCTGTTGCTATTGCCCTGAACTCCTTCCTTCAGTTTCTGAGTCTCTTCTCCCTGGGCATACCAGCTCAACCTCTGCCTCCCCCGGAATAACAGCAAACTACTGACCTTTATAGCCTCAAACACCAACTCCCTGCTCCCAGAAAGATGACTGCAGCCTATTTCTTCTGCATCCTTTTTCTTCTGGCTTTATGCAAGGTCCTCCTGTACTTCCTGTCCGCTGCCCGCGTGTTCCGCCGCTTTGCTTCCTCTCCCTGGTCTGCTGGAGACCAGGGAGAGGGAGGGCCCCATTTGTAACTGCGGATCCGACACAAGTCGGATCCGCGTAACTCGGGGACTGCCTGTATTAGCCAAGATCCAATTTTTTATTGCCATTCAATAGGGATGTCTTAAACAAGAGCAATTTTGAAATATAATTATTGTGCTGACAATAGATGAGGAACAGATTAAAATGCCTAGCTCACTGTAGCATGGATAAACAGTCAGGGTCAGGACTTGTCAAGAAAGCATCATAATATGACAAGAATGCAAAAAGTAGTCTGATTTCATCTGAATGATACGGTCTTACTACAAACCTTAGATCTAACAAAAACATTGAAAATAGTCATATCTGATTATATTTATCTGCCACGTCATAAGCTTGTATAATATAGAAAAAAAGAATATTGAATTCTTCTTCCATTAAGTTAAATTTGTGTTCATGGAGGTTATTGTATATTTGTAATGGAAGGTCTGATGACTGGTCCATAATTTAAGCAAAGAAAAAATTGCTTGGAAATTAATTAAAAAAAAAACCCACAATCTCCAAACCCAAGACAAGAATATATTTATTTTCAATCAGATACAAAAATCTATGGAATGAGGTCTCTGAACAAAAGTAGAGAGGCATTACTCATCATTAAGAGTCAGTGGGCCATTTTTTAAATGTAATGGCTCCCCAAACCCTACTGTGTGAAGTTGGCTTAAAAAAAAAAAAAAAAACTTATTGGAGGGAGCTACTAGAGATCAAAGAGGCATATTTAGGTATGTAAGGTGTCCCAGTCAAAGGGACTTGGAGATCTCATGCCACTGCAAGGAGTTGCTAATGAGACAGCAGCATGATGCTGACCAGCAGACCAGGCTTTTGTAACGGATCTTATTTCTCTGACATCACAGTTAATAGTTCTGCAGTTTCACATGTGAGTTTTCAGAATGCTTGGGTGAATGCAATGTGATCCAAGTGACTTGTTTCTGTTTAGTTTATCAACTTGTTCCAAAATTTCCTCTAATGACACCTCAATCTCAGACAGGTCCTCAGATCTGCCACCTAACCAGGAGGACTCAGTGTGACGGGGAGTACCCACCCCACACTGGTCAGGAGAGGTTTGACTCAGCCCTGAGGGTGGCCATCCCCTCTTCAGCTTAGCAGGCATGCTCGGGGTGCAGTACTGCAAAAGAGAGCATCTCAGTTGGGGCTGGCAGCCAGAGGGAGAAGATGTGCTGAGCCATTTCTTTGTAAGCCCCAGTGCCTACCTAGAAGCCAGGACACTACCACTCAGACTGGAGACAGGACGCCTCTGGAGACCTCTTTGGATCTGGGAGAAAGGAACACCCAGAACACCAAGGAAGAAGTGAAACCATGATGCACCAGTGAGCTAAGACCTGAAGAGGCAGGAAGCAGCCCAGGAGCATCAATGACTACTGAGGTGAGTGAGCCACTGTGAGGAGTCAATGTGTTGCAGTTAGAATTTCCCCACTGACTCAGTGGCCTGAGAAAGCCACTAACAGGGCCCTGGACTGGGGTCTAGTTGAGTGGATGGCCCTGGACCCCCTTGCTGGAGGATACAAACCTACCGTTTACTTATTAACTCTTCAACAGACTATTACCTTAGGGTTATGGTGGGACTATTGAACTGTACTGCCTTCACCACGGAGGGCAAACTATAGACTTTGACCCTTGGATTGCAGCAGGGGGACTATCAGGCTGGGCTACCCAGAAAAAAGGGGGGCGAGCTTTGGACTTCAAACCTTGGGTGCTTTGGGGAACTACTGGACGGGGCTATCCTGTAAATAGGGGTGAGATGTAGGTCAAGCCAGGTGGCTTGAAGGCCGAGGGAGTAAAACTCCTGGGTGAAATTAGAGACTCCGTTTGGGGAGGAACTAGGCAGAGGCAATTACGCTAGGGCCATGCTGGGCTGGCCATCCCCTCTCTCACCCCCCCCCCCACCAGGGACACAGTCATCCCCAAAGCCGTGTGACACTGAGCTTTGCGAATCTCCCTCACACCTCAGGTGTGAAGACTGTGGAAACTAGGTTAAATTATAAAGGACAAATATAAACAAATTACTAGGCTGTCAATTAATGTGTGTTAAAACCTGCGATTAATGCAGGGCAGAATTAACGCGTTATTTCTTTTAACACACGTTAATAGCAGGTGTTTCTGCATTGCTTCCCCTTTGAAATGCTGCTGCCACATTTCAAAGGGGCGGCGGAAGCGGAGCAAAGGGGTAGCGCCGCATGGAGCCCAGGGTCAGCTGGAGTCTTCTCATTGTTTAACAGCACAATTATTCATGATTAATTTTTTAACACCACAATAATGAAGGGGCAAACATTAGAAAAGCCAAAGCACAAAATGAGATCAAACAAGCTAGAGACCTTCCATTAACTTCATTGGGCTTTGGATCAGGCCCCTAATTATTTTTTATATATTTGAAATGTTTCATTTAAACCATTTGATGTATTTCCTAATTAGCTACTGGTAGTGTTCTGCAGTACTTATATGATTGGCATGATTTGAGTCCCATTCCTGTTTCTTATAAGAACAGCCACAATGAGCCAGACCAATGATCCACCTAGAATCTTGTCTTCCAACAGTGGCCAGTGGAAATGAACACAACAGGTGCTCCATTTCCTGTCACTCATTTCAGGATCTAGCAAACAAAGGCAAGGAACATCATCCCTTTCCATCTTGGTTAATAGTCATTGATGGACTCATCTCCTCCATTAATTTATTTAGTTCGTTTTTGAACCTATTATAGACTTGGCTTTCACAGCATCCTCTGGCAAGGAGTTCCACAGGTTGACTATGTTTTTTGGGAAGAAATACTTCCCTTTATTTATTTTAAATGTGCTGCCCATTAATTTTATTTGGTGAACCCTAGTTCTTGTGTTACAAAGAGAAAATAGCATTCCATATATATACATACCGGTCATGATTTTATAGACCTCAGTGATATCCTCCCTTACTCATCTCCTTTGCAAGCTCATACATCCCAGTCTTAATCTTTCCTCATAGGAAGCTGTTCTATATCCTTAATCATTTTTGTTGCCATTTTCTGTACCTTTTCCAATTCCAATGTCTCTTTTGAGATGAGACAACCACATCTTCATGCAGTATTCAAAATGTGGGATACCATGGATTTATAGAGTGGCAATATATTTTCTGTCTTATCTATCCCTTTCTTAATGATTCCCAACATTTTGCTCACATTTTTGACTGCTTTTGCACAGAGTGGAAGTTTTTCAGAGAAGTATCTATGATGACTGATGCTTAATTTAGACACCTTAATTTTATCTGTATATTTATATATTGGGATTATCTTTTCCAATATACATTATCAATATTAAATTTCATCTGGCATTTTGTTGCCCAGTCACCCATTCCCTCAGGTGTCAGTGAATGTGACAATCAGCAAACCAGAGTCTCCTAGTTAATATAGTAATCTAATTCTGCCTCCATTAATACACACATTATAATACATGTTTTCATTATGCAGTCATGGAGCAATGTTGCACACTGATCACCAAACAGTATCATGTAATAGGAAAAAAGGATGTCTTTCTCCATATCGTATATCCACCCATTTCCTATTTTTGCTTGTTTTAAAACTAAATTTTAAGTTTTTTCCATTAAGACCCATAAAATGAACCATGTAAGCACAATTTGATTAAATTTCATCTTTCCTATTACTTAAGGTAACAAATAATATTTTAAGTGGTTTAAAATCACTTGGTTCTCTTTATACTGCAGCAAAAGGTCCTGTCACAGTTCAAGGTAACTGCACCTGTATTTCCCCCCTCAGTGACCCAGTCTCAGGCTGCCAGAAAATCACCCAATCGTGATTTAAAAATTTCCAGAGATGGATATTCTTCCTTTACTCTTGCTAAATTATTCCAAAGGTTACTTATATAATTAGAGTGGGTCCAAAAGTTTAGAATTTATTATTAAGATAGTTTGTGTTTTTAAAACCATTTTTTTGCTACTTTTTAATTTCAGCCAGTTTATCAAATGGTTGACATTTTTCAAAAATACAAACTTTTCTGAATGTTTCAGAAAGCTTTATGGACAGCAACCTTACCTGTACTCAAAAATTACTTAGAGATCAGCATTGTGACCTCCCAGCTACCTGTATATTTATCACAAAGCTGTTTGGTGAATCTTAAAAAAGTTATTATTGTCAAAATTCACTTTATTCAGGTTACAAAAGATGATCATTAGATGACCTTCCTCCCTCTCAATGTCTCAAAGCCCCAGAAACAGGATTTAATGTGAATTCAGCCAACAGCTGGATTAGAAATGACTTATCTCAATAAGGACAAACTCAGAATAATCAATAGTCCTTTATGTAATCTGTAGTTGCCTGAACAAAGAATAGCAAGAGCACAGGAATTCAGTGACCAACCTACGAGATCAAAGATAGAAATGCTACAGTTGAATTTAAAAAAAATACCCAGAAGGCTAATTTTATGATCATACAAGCTAAGAAAGAGTAAATCATATCTTGTGCTTCAGTGTGTCAAATGATTGCTTAATAGTCAGAAAGAAATTCCCTCTTCATCGGTGCCTACCAATGCATAGAATTGGCTAGATACAGTACATTATTGGGCTGTTGGTCTGAATTTTGTTTTACTTTCTGGGCTGCAAGAGATTTACTTTCAAACATTAAGAATGGTCTGATTTCCAAATCAGGAATCCATATATTTATCAGACTGATCTGGAATGATAAATCCTATGTCCCTATACATTTTTAACATTCCATGTTAGGAATGTTAGACTCCAAACAAATATTTCTCGCTTCCTTCAGGTGTCCATAGTTCTTGCACTATACACATATAGTGCTCTATAGGTTTCCTAAATTTGTCCTACTATTTCACTTGTGTACAGGTGCCCTATTATGAGGGTATTACAGGGTGCAGTCACAGAAGACCCCCTGGGGTAATTCCTAGGGTGCTGACAAAGCCATTGACACTTGCCTTCCTGCTCTCTGGGGCTCCTTACTACCCTGTTCTGCTGGGCCAGTTCACCATTCCCCCCCAGCCAAGACACAAAACTGAGATCAATGATCCCTGAGAAACAATGTTCACACAATCTCTTCAGGTCTAAGGAAAATGCAATTTAGGGCCCAGCTTTCCCAGATACCACTCCCCAAAATGGGATCAGAATCCCCAATGAATTATTTAGGTAAGCCCCCTTTAACAATGAAAGGAGGATGTACACACTGATTGCTTCCCCAGATAATTATTTACACAGGGCTTGATAGACAATAAAAGTGATTTTATTAAGTACAATGTCAAAGCTCCTTCCCCACTCTAGCAAGATGAATATAGAAGTGGGGCCCACAAAAGTACCCCAAAACCTTATCTTTCCAGGCTTTGATATAAAACTTCCCCCAAAATCTTAAAAACCTAGATTTTAGGGATAAAAATCCGCTGCCACCACCCAAGTAATGGTAAGAAAACCAGGGAAGAGATCACTTGGGAAATCTCACCCTAAAGTAAAACCGGGACACAAAAATTAACCAATACGAGGTTAATAAAAAAGAAAGAACTTTTATTATCACCACAATACTCCTGTTACAAGCATAGATGAAAAGAGCCACCAATTAATAAACTCAAATTTTCCCATGGGGAACAAAACTCAGTTACAAAAGAGAGGAAAACCCATTTTTAAATGCACAGACATGAGATTCCCATTCTCAAACCATAAACTTTATGCTACTTACAGATAGTGAAGAGTCTTTTCCTGGAGAGAGACATTTTGTCTGTCCCCTTCAGTATCTGGAGAGAAACTGCCCAGGGACAAAGGAGGGAAAACCCCAAAATTCCTTTGTCCCAGTTTGAAATTCCTACCTACATTTCTATTGGCTGCTGGCTATGTGGTTAGGTAAGGGACATAGTTAACCCCTTAGTCCCCAGGCTGTTGGCTAACCCTCATGGTCATGACATACAAGCAGTAGGATTTAATTGGTAGTAAGTGAGAACAGCTAGAGAAAAATAGATTACAAACTCAAAAAAAGAGAAAATGCTTAGCTAATTCTATACTGAAACCTCTATACTGAAACCTCAGTACAAACTTATTATCAACACACCCTAAAACTGTTTCTTTTCCAGTTAAACCTTCCATACCAGGGCTGTTCCTAACCCTAGGGTCTTTGGTTCCTTCCCTCGGGTGTTTCCAGACAGCCCAGAGATAAAGCCTGCTAGCTTCCTATTGTTTTTAAAGATTCCCTTTTGGTGGAAATTCTGATTCTACATTCCACTCTTCCAGAGAGGTGGACAGTGACTCTCTCAGTCCAACCAATGCTAAGACTTATGGACAAAAAGCTTTTTGCATATGATTGCCCAGCATTGGAAACACCCTTGATGGCTTTCGATTTACACATTTAAAATCATGAATCATTTCATACTCCACATGTCTAACTTTACACACAAGAATGATACATACACCAAAATAAGCTACGCAGATCCAGCAGATTACAACATGAAGATTGATAGGTTATATCAGATCATTTGTCCAAAGCACCTTTGAGTTATGCATATATGTGTCCACAAGTCCATTTCGTAAAACATGGGGAGGGAGTCATCACAAAGGGTTTTCACTGACATCTTGCTTAACACAAGAAACACCATGCTTCATGCAGGCCAACCAACAGGGGAGCAAAGTGGGCAATTGCTCTGGGGCCAGGTATTCAAAAGGGCCTGGGGCTCCTAGCCTCTGTCACCACTACTACAGGAGCAGTGGTGACAGAGTTTCAGGTCCTTTAAACTGCTGCTGGGACACTTCCCTCTATGCTGCAGACAGCTCTCATGACTGGCTTGGGTGTGTGTGTGTGTGTGTGTAGGCATGTAGGATTGCCAGATGGTTTAACAAAAACTACTGAACACCCCTCCGTCCTCCCCCCCCCCCAAAAAAAAACACCACCACACCAGGAAAAAATTCTGTGAAGGAAAAAAGAAGGGCAGGGGGAGGAGAAACCATAGTTGTCAAGCAAAAAAAAAGGGGGGGGGGATTGGCCGGCAGGAAGCAGGTCTGGCCAGGAGGAGAGAGAATTGGCTGGCGGGGAGCGGGACTGACTCAGGTGTTTGCAGATCCTGGGACACTGCCCATCCCGCGCACGGTTTCGGTGGAGCATGAGCAAGTCCGGTGCTGGGGATTCCCTCTCACCTCAGCCCTGCCTCCCCCTCTTGTAGTTGCGTACTGCCTGGCTGTTAGACATGATCATGCAGCGTGAGCTTGTCTACCAGACGGGCAGTTTGCAACTAGATATTGATACTCCTAATAATAACAACACTTACCTAATTAGAAAATATCGGACATTTATATGTCCAGTATTTTCTTAATTTTTTTCCCTGGACAGAACCCTCAAATATTGGACTGTCCAGATCAAAACTGGATACCTGGCAACCCTACATGCGGCTTCTGAGCTGCAGGTTAGCCACGGCTGGTGTAGAGGGAGGCATCACATGGCCAGCTCCTGGGTCTCTGCTAGTCACGTGGGCCAGAGCAGCATGCACGCCGCTCTCACCCCAGCACTGTGACTCTCTAGCATGGTGCCTGGCAAGTGTCTCCTCCTGCTCCCCTTTACTATGACTCTGCCACACTCCTCACTCCCCCACCCCCGCCAGACACAGCAGGGGAAAATTGTCCCCACTGGGCTTCTGTCTGATGTAAAACGTCCAGTATTTCCTGTTTTTTTTTAAACCGGATGGAGCCTGCAAATACCGGACTGTCTGTGTGAATATGGGACACCAGGCAACCCTATAGGCATGCCATGGCACACTACAGGCAGGCATGAGGACTGGCTGCCTGCCCTGCCCCTTCTGGGCATGTGGAGCCCCCGTGCCTCGCACCTTGCCTAGGGGCCTGAAAAGTCTAGCCTTCCATGACTGTACAGAAAATTAGAGCAACTTTCTCTTTTATTTTTGGTCAAACTTGCCCAGGTTTTTGTACCCAAATAATAATAATGGACAAAAAGGAAGGCAAATAAACCCTTGTATGCATCAGCAAGAGTCAGAACAAGAGTCCTTTCTCTACAAAAACCATCTGACACCACCACCATTTCCTTTCTCTGTCTTTCATACTAAGCTTTATACTTCAAGGACTAGCAGCAGGTGCCAAGTAGAGACTACTTGCCTATGATCAAATAATCTGGTTCACCAGCATTCAGATGAGTGCAGCGTAGGAATCAATCACAGTCTTTCAAAATCTACAGAATTTATAAACGAATAAGAGGATCTTACATTTCCCATGGCAAGTTTAAACATTCTTTCATTCCTGTCCCCAATTCATTTTAAGAATAATGATTTGCACAAACCACACATTTTTAATGAAACTTTTCCTTAACCCCTGCCAAACAAAACAAACTGAAAACCCCAAACAACCAGCTTTTGTTGAAAAGGCTAAGGACTCTCAATCTGACAGTTAAATAAACCACACTTTACACTGATGCTGTTTTAGTCTCATGTAATTACCACTATCTAACATAAATACAGTTCTAGGGTACACCAACACTACACAGTTCAAGCTGCAATTCATTACAAGAAACAACCCATCTCACCTCTCCTAGAGAGATGAATTGAAAATAACAAATCAGAACGTCTCACTGTAAATGCACCAATACAGCTGTTCTAAAATCCAGAGTGGGATTTGCAAAACATGGCCAGTGTAGCAGCAATAAGAACTGTGGCATATATAGGTATCTATGATATTAAAAAAAGAGAGAACAGAAGCTGGACAGAACAGTAAAGTACCTAAGATTTAAAAAGGAAGAAAAACCTGAACACCATCCTCATCCTTGCACTGATGCAGTAAAAGTTTGCAGGTTACACAGGTTCAGGGCAGCAGCCCCAGGTCCTGTGTTTTGGGAGCTGCTTTAACCATGCCTCAGTCCTCTGGCCAGGTCACTACAATCCTCTCTTTCCTGGGTCTGACACTGTCTCTCTAGATAGCTGTGCCTCTGCCATTCCAGGCAGTTCTCCATTCAATATACAAGGCTGTGCCCTTTCCTTAGTTACTGATAGAAAAACCTGGTCCCATTCTCTACTCCAGCTTTCAGCCTGGAGATCTTATGCTCCACAATTTGTTGCTATTTCCTTGGGCTCTGTCCTACTCTCTCTTCCTACCCTCTGGCACCTCTGAGTTTATCACCCATTTGAATTTCCTCTACTCACCATGACTACTTGGAACTCTAACTTCTAGCAAGAAATTACAGAAGGCTATTTTTCTCCTGCAGTTCTGAGCTTCTTAGTTTTATCAAAGCCACCCAGCAGGTGAGCTTCATCCTCAATTAAGCTTTACTGACCTCTGGCTTACTACCACATGCAGCCTGAGTTCCACTGGCCCATATAGTCTAACTTAACCCCTTCAGGGCTCATGTGGAGTGAACGCCACAGCACAAACAAAACAAAACCAAGCAACTATTTTCACCCTTGTATTCTTACTGCTCTTGTACCCATGATGCTGCTAGGATTTTAACCTGACCGGTGATGTTGCAATTCCACAGTACAACTGCACTTGGCCTTTTGTTATAAGAGGATTAGTGCACAACAACAGTGACGGATTTTAATGAAGTGAGGTGTGTGATTTAAAATCTCAGGGAGACACTTGCCAAAAGCAGGCTGGGGGCTTTCTGGTGTCCCACAAAAAGCAGTTTGTCCCATCTACAGCTGTTTTTCTACCATGAAGGCACTTTGCCACTTTCACAGCCTCTTGCTGGAATTGGAGCAAATTCTGATGAAATTGTAGTTTCATTTTCTAGATTAGAGATACTTTTCTCTGCCCCCTGCATTTTCTCCATTCGTTCATTAATATTGTTTGCTATCTTTTCCGCAAACTAATAGCAGTATCCAGAGACAGTGCATCTGAGATTCCCTGGCGGCTGCTCTCTGTTGTGAAGCACAAGAAGGTGGTGAATCTTGCTGTGGAGGGGCAACTGAGGAGTGTCCACATTCTCCAACACTGGCCCTGAGATACTTCTGTTAGCAAAATATCGATGTAAAGCATATGGAGTCTGGACAGAGATGAAAACAAAATAGCCTGAAAACAAATATAATTGCTATTGGTTTCATCCTTCTACAACACTGTACATATGCATTTGATGTCACGGAATCCAAACACCTCTAGGGATGGAGACTCCACTACTTCCCTAGGTAACCCATTCCAGGGCTTCACTACCCTCCTAGTGAAATAGTTTTTCCTAATATCCAACCTGGACCTCTCCCACCAAAACTTGAGACCATTGCTCCTTGTTCAGCCATCTGTCACTACTGAGAACAGCCTCTCTCCATCCTCTTTGGAACCTCCCTTCAGGAAGTTGAAGGCTGCTATCAAATCCCCCCTCACTCTTTGACTAAACAAACCCAACCCCCTCAGCCTCTCCTCATAAGTCATATGCTCCAGCCCCCCAATCATTTTGGTTGCCCTCCGCTGGACCCTCTCCAATGCGTCCACATCCTTTTTGTAGTGGGGGGCCCAGAACTGGACACAATACTCCAGATGTGGCCTGACCAGAGCCGAATAAAGGGGAATAATGACATCTCTGGATCTGCTGGCAATGCTCCTCTTAATGCAACCTAATATGCCATTAGTCTTCTTGGCTACAAGGGCACACTGTTGACTCGTATCCAGCTTCTCATCCACTGTAACCCCCGGTTCTTTTCAGCAGAACTACTACTTAACTGGCTGGTCCCCAGCCTGTAACTATGCTTGGGATTCTTCCGTCCCAAGTGCAGGACTCTGCACTTGTCCTTGTTGGACCTCATCAGATTTCTTGTGGCCCAATCCTCCAATTTGTCTAAGTCACTCTGGACTCTATCTCTGCCCTCAAGCGTATCTACCTCTCTCCCTAGCTTAGGTGTCATCCACAAACTTGCTGAGGGTGCAATCCATCCCCTCATCCAGGTAATTAATAAAGATATTGAAGTAGATCGTGACTTTGTGATTGGCTACTATCCCAAACCAAATCTGCACAAAACTCAGACTTTTGATTTCAATGGATTGCAGAGAAAACCTCAGTTTGTGAATTTAGCTTATTACAGTTCCTTTGCAAATGCTAATGGAGTCTCTGTAACTATAAAGGCAGACTGTGTCTTCTGAAATCAATCCTATAGCAAAATCATATCCAGTGAAATAAACAACACTTCCTGTCATGCAAAATAGCTTTCTGTGCTTAAAACTTTTGTTTTAGTCTTTTTCTTTTGGAACCCTGACTATTTAAAACCACATTGAAATCTCTTTCTTATGTGTTCCTGAGCAACAAGAGCTAGTACCTTCATAAATGGAACAAAACAGTGCTACAAATCGTTAGTAGCAACTTTAAAATATCTGTTATAAAAAGATTAACAAAGGGAAAAATTGTATAAGATTTATATGAAGCTGCTAGCCTCTCTCATAGCACAGGCTCATTAACAGGTCCCAGTACACAGTGGATAGTTTGTAATAATTTTTTTACTGAGAAAGAACTGCCATATAAGAATGGGAATTTGCAAAGGTTCTTACTGATTGCATTAGAAGGATGCAATATTTTAATGGTAATACCAGGTACTGTAAAGTTTCTATTGTTCATGATGGAGTTACAGCATAGTGATGGCAAAATACTAAGCATATTTATACCACCATAAAATGGAAGAAACAGAAACTGGTAGGAGAGAGAAATATGAGGGGGTGAGGCTCAAAAATAAAAAATCTCAGACAGATCAAAAATACCTAGAGAAACTAATTATACGCCAACTTAGTAATGCACAAGTTTTGATTGAAATCCATGTGTGCTTGAAATTTAATTAAGGCATGGGTCAACTTTCAAAAATTGACTGTATTGTGTCTCAGTAATTCCGACATGTACGTTCTCAGTTTAGCAGTCTATGGAATTTTTGTTTAACTGATAATATCATAAAGTGACCCTGAAAGTTAAGCTCTATTCTTTCATCTTCAAAATTCTGCTCACAAAAATTATGCTCTCAGTGGACCCCTCAATATTTAATAGGGTCATGGAAGTGTAAATTAAGACATCATTTGATCCTGCATTTGGAATGTAGGGAACAACTGCTGAGGCTCAGAACCCAGAATGGAATCCAGTCCCACTCAGAGCTGTGCTGGCTCTCTAGTTCTCAGAGGAATAAAAAATAGTCAACAGTTTTTATTTAAAGGAAGAAGCTATGGGAAAGCTTCCCATAGCTTCTCAGAAGCCTTCTGACTCAGAAGACATCCATCCATGGGGAAGTCTGTGCAGAAGGCCTTGTCATATCAGTCTGCATAGTGAAAGAAGGAATAAAAATAGCTAATATGACCTTCATCTCTTTGCTGTTTGCACTCTCAAGGGTTGGAGCTAAGGAACAAGCAGCAGCGATTCCCAGGGTCAGCCTGGGTGAAGCCCTAAGGCAGTGCTAACAGATTACATCATCTCTGTCGCCTTTTAATTCACAGACACAAGTTCATTTGTGCATAGATATATCCTAATTTGAACCTGCAGAAACATTTCTTTTTCTTAGTTAATACACCTTTAGTTAATCAGTGTTGGCTTTAGGGTGAGATCTAAGTACAAACTGATCTGGGGTAAGGGACCAGTCTCTTGGGACTGGGAGCAACCTGAATGTTTTGTGATTTTGGCAAAAAAGACCATTTATCATCAGCTTCAGCTTGCCTGGGTTGCAAGATAGATTGGAGAACCCAAGGAAACTCTACGACTTAGTGGTAAGACTGTTACAGTCATATATGGGATCACATTTGTTAGATCACATTTGTTAATGGGTTGATGAAATTTAATTGTACAAGTCGCACCTCTAAAATCTGGGATTCTCTGGTGCAGTAACATCATGTTCCAGGATCAGAAAGTCCCATTGTGCTGCAGGGGCTGGAGAACCAGGAGCCAGTGTGCTCGGCTCAGTTGGGCTGCGAACAGGGACTGGGAACCAGTGTGCGGCTCAGCTGGGTTTTGGAGGCGGGAGCCAGGGCATGGCTCAGCTGAGCTGGGGAGAGGCCAGGAGTTGGCATGTGGCTCAGTTGGGCTGCAGGGGTGAGCTAAGAAGTCTGGTGGGGGGGTATCAACAGAAGGGATGGGGGTGGGAGCAGCAGGGAGGCCTGAAATGACTTCCATTGGTTTGAAAAAGAAAACAACCTTCATTCAGGACCAGTCACATCCCGATGGTGCTGGACCAGGGAAGTGCAACCTGTAGAATTGATCAGTTTGGCATGTCTGCCTATTTTTGACAGTCTGCCTTGAGATTAGTACTCTTGCTTCTGAGCCACTCCGGATAGCATGACAGGTGAACAAACAGCATTCAAAGAGATTATTAGCACAGCATTAGAAGTGTAAACAAACACACAGCTTAGAAAACCTTAGACCAACAGAACAGTTACCACAAATAAATAAATAATATAATCTAACGAAAGTAGCTGTTTCTTAAAGCAGTGTCTGAAACTACCCAAATTGTAGCATTAGGAACTTGTAGGTGAGTGTAAACCAAAGTGAAAATGATTACTGATTTCCATTGTCTAGGCTGATAGAAACTGTAAAATACATGAAAAATTAGGCAAGAATATGGGCAAATTAATGTGTTTGTTTACAATATACTAAGTTGACAGTTTCCCATTAATTTTACATTGTTATGAAATACATGGAAAAATTCTAGTCAGCCTCTCCATTTACTATAGTTATTTAATTATTTATAAAATACCCCCAATTAATGTACAGGAAATCAATTGGCAGAACAAAAGGAAATGATGTCTGGGTTTAATTTTTAACATGCATAGTTTATGAACAAGTAGTCCTGTAGCACCTGTCACAAGGTCCTCACTCAGTCCCCTTACCCTGGGATGCCAGCTGGATACCCTCTCTTGTGCAATCACCTGTGCTTTTCATTGTCCATACCAATTTCCTACCACATTCTACTTACTAAGCTTTGTTCCAGCAACAAACTCAGCTACCTTCTAGCTCCTCCCCTTCCACATCTCCTCTGATGGCTTTATCTATTCCTCTGGCTAAAGAGGCCCACAGCTGTTTCCCATTAGCCCCTCAGGTATAGGCCTGCTCAGCTGGCTTCAATTGCCCTTTTCAGACCCACTGTAGTGGTAGAGCTCTGACTTAACCAGCCTGTCTCACATTTTAGAGATTAACAAATTATATAGATCTGTGTACAATCATGAGGTGGGGGGAGGGAGCAACACCCACTTCCTCAGTTTATGAAGTTTAACATGTTCTGGGTTTACTATGCTATTATAATCTCAAATTCGTATTGCAGCATTTTGGCAGCTAATTACGTATAAGAAGACACAAGGCATGGAATTAAGAGAAGTGGTGTGCTTCACAACTAGTTACCATGAAGATTGTAGCCCTCTGATAGGCCCAGATTCACCAAAGTGCACAAGAGCCCCATTTGCGGGGAGGGGGGGGGGGGCCTCTGACCACTGGGCAACAACCAAAAAATGGAGAGGTTCTATAACCTTGTGTGCCAATTCACAATGCCACCCACTCAAATTTGACACGGCCATCCCTCTGTCAGGACCATTACTTGAGACAATTGGTGCAGAGTGGGGCTGTGTGAATGCAGACTGGCAATGGGAGTCAATGGAGTTGGGCACCTAGTATCAGGAGTAGAACATGGAGCTTGGAGTGGGGGCAGGGAAGGGTGTTATGCTCATAAGTGGCTAGATGGTCCTGTGGCAGCTGGTGAGAGGCTTGGGAGTGCAGGAGGGAAGAAGTTGGGAGTCAGTGGAAGGGATGTTGAGGTATGTAGTGAGTGGGATGTATGTGATGGCTGACAGGATATTTGTGGAGACTGTCAAACTAAATGAAGCCTCATGGAGGGTTGTTAGTGTATATGTGAGGTGAAAGGGAAATTTGGGAGTATCTGTCTGTGTGGTTGGGTTGCTGCGTGTGGCAGGGATATTTTGCTGATGGCTGTTCATGTCATGCAGAGCCAGCAGACAGCTATAGTTTAAGGAAGATGTGTGTGGGGGGGAGGGGGCAACTGCATCCCCCATCCCATAGTACACAAAGCCTCAAAATTATTTATCCTGGGCCTGCCCTCTGACTATGATTTCACCTTCACTTGTAGGTAAAGCGGGGGAAGGAAAAAAAGAAAAGCGCGTTAAAGCAGCAGGCTCCACCTGAGCCACAACAGGAAAGATGCCTCAGCAGGAGCAGGATTTGACACTCAACATGCCATTTCTGATATGATAGATGCTTTTCTGTGGCCTGTAATCTGCAGGCTCATTAAGAGCGTCAGGGAAAGCATGTATTTTTTGCATGAACTAATATACCAGAGCAGACAACTGCATAAAGAAATAAAACATTACATGTATGGACAAGAATCTTCCTATCGAACTCTAACTCAGCTAAAAGTTTAAAGTGAAGTTAAAACTCATTAATACGTTATACACAGCTATGTAAATGTACATTATAAATGTGTAGAATTCAAACACATATTTTGTATGTATGCCACCCTACTGTAGAGAGAATTGTATTAGAAAATGGTCCTAAATTCTTCAACACGGACACACTGCAAATGCTTTTACAGGAAAAGGATAACAGTACAGAAAAATCACAATGCTCCTGGAACAAAGAGATATAATCTGTATGTGTTATGTTTAATGAAGCATAAATGCTCCTAAATTCAGTTGATTTTCAAGCTCTAACACTTAGGTATCAATCTGGACAATGGATGGGTAGTCCACTCAAAATACAAACATGGCTTGTAAGCAATCCAGATACAAAATCTTTATCTTACTCCGTTCTTGCTTCTGAGCACACAAAACAGTTACTGAAGGGGCCTAGCACTAATAAATTAACAGTGCAAGTATGTTGAACAAGTTAAGTCTGATGAAGCAGAAGGCTGCAAACTATTGCCAAAATGAAATCAATTTGGTTTTACCCTTACAAAACTTATGTCTGAATACTGCTATCATCTTCCTTTTTTAACCTAATTTTCCCTGAAGTAACTTTTGATGCTATTTTCATTCAGGTCTCACTCAGCAGAGAACTAATAAATTTTTTTCCCCTAATAAGCAAGTTTTGTAAACTGCAATTCGCTCTGCTCAAAGAAAAAGGAAATTTGGATAACAAAAGCTCTCACGTACAAATACGTCATTGGTAAAATGCTTTTCTAGCAAAGATTGTCTTCACAGCCTCTTGTTTCTGGAATAGTGATAGAAGTGTAGCCGTGTTAGTCTGGTGTAGCTGGAACAAAAAACAGGACTATGTAGCACTTTAAAGACTAACAAGATGGTTTATTAGGTGATGAGCTTTCGTGGGCCAGACCCACTTCCTCAGATCAAATAGTGGATCTGAGGAAGTGGGTCTGGCCCACGAAAGTTCATCACCTAATAAACCATCTTGTTAGTCTTTAAAATGCTACATAGTCCTGTTTTTTGTTCTTGTTTCTGCTTGTAACCAGCACAGGGCCATCATATGGAAAAAAACACTTATACTGTGACTGTTACTTAAATAATGCGGGTGGCAACTGATGTGTGACATTCTACAAGTCTTAGCTGAAGCAGAAAAAAGAATTCTTGCATGGATATTAGAATTAGGGCATATAATCAATTATTCTTTGTATTTAGTAACTTGTTTGATTGCAGTGAGGTTCCAGGCAGGCACAAGGAATCCCCCTGGACAGGCCTGACTGTACAACTGAAGTTTTTATCTAATCTATTTTATGGCTCATACTGTTGCACACACTCACAGTATCTAAGCACCCTCAACGTAAAATCAAAAGCAATAGTGATCAAAAGCTGTCAGTTGACTAAGCACCATGTGCCCCTTCAGGGCAAGAGGAAACTTTGTTTGCTTCTCCCCCCAGCCCTCAGGCCAGTTAGGACTCGGAGGTGAGGGGAGGTGTGAAATCTTCTCCTGCCCTGCCCCTCTCCAGCAAGGAGCGCACAGCACTTCTAAGCACCGTGTACTCCTTGCAGGACAGGGGCAGAGTGGGAGGAGATTTCGTGCGCTTCCCCCCACTCCCAGGCCCTCATTTAGTTAACTCTAAGCACTGCACACTCCTCCCTCCCTAGGCCCTGATTGGCCTAGGGGTGGGGGAGCAACAGGATTTCTAGAGGTCCTTTTACCCACCCCTTGACTTAGAACATACATAAATATATGCACGACAGATATAAATAATCATAGTTTCTATTTATTTAGTCATAGTTAAACTAATATATTTAAATAAGTAAACTGGGAGAATGAGCAAGACAGTCTCCAGAAGGTTATACCTCACCAACTGCTGGGTCTTACTTAGGGTGTTGGGCCAGACCATCTGGTGTAAGGCAGCATCGGTTCATTGATTTCAGTGGAATTATACTGATTTATACCAGCTAAGCATCTGTCCCATTAAACCAGGCATGTCCAAAGTCCGGCCCGCGGGCCAATTGCGGCCCGTGTTCCGGTTTAATACGGCCCCCCAGGTAATTTGGCAATATCTATCTTTTATGGCCCCCAACGAATCCATATGTATTGAGATGAATACATTGTAAAATCTCAGTTAATGTCAGTTGGTCTAAATCAGTTATAAATATATTTGGACACAACATGTATACTTGGTGTTATGTTCCTGTTCATATTTTTTGAACTTAAAAGTTGACAGACAACCTTTATTACCAATAATATGTAATGTACTTTACAATGTTCCTGACATATATTTCAGCTTCCTGGATTTTTTTTTTCATCTGGCCTTCAGATATGAAAGGCAGAGTGATTTAACACCTGTTTAGATTTGTCATCCATGTGACGAAATGAAAAGTATGCCGTTTGCAATACACTTTGCATAAAATAGTTAATTTGCATTTAATTTTAATGGTTCAAAGAATGTCAGGCAAAATGGTCGGCCCTCACACATGTTCACTTCATCAATTCTGGCCCTCGTTGAAAAAAGTTTGGACACCCCTGCATTAAACTGTAGTGGTAGACTAGGGATATAAGTGACAAGTTGAATAATCAACTACCCGATAAGCCTAGGCTTATTTGGTAGTCGAGTCACTGCTTGACTAGTCTCTTTTTCCTCCCCTTGCTGCCTCTGTCAGAAGGGATCTGGAGCCGGCTTAAAAGCCTTCCCCCCAGCACCATCTCCGTGGAGGAGATGGGGGAGGCAGAGGCACAGCAGGGGACTGGGCGCAAGCCAGGACTCAGCTGTTCCTGCTAGTGCCCAGTCCCAGACACTGCGCCTCTGCCTTTTAAATGTAGTAAGAACCTATTGGCTCTTACTACATTTAAAAGGAAAAGGCGCAGCACAGAACCAGGTGGTTCTTACTATATTTAAAAGGCAGAGTTGCAGAGAGTAAGTTCCTGAGACTGGGAGCTCTCCCCCCTGCATCTCTGCAGTTTCCCCCATTATCGACTAATCCAGAAGTCAATGGAAATTCCATCGACTACTCGAATGGCTGATTAAACACAATTTAACATCCTTAGTGGTAGACTAAGATTTTTTTACAATTTTTGAACTTGATGACTAATGAGGGGCAGATTAATGACCTTAAAGCTCATTACAATGCTGGCAGGAGTGATGTGTGTGTGCGGGCGCAAATGCATGCACGTGCTGCCTTTTATGTTGCATCCTTGATAAATGTGGGGTATTCCCCTTTCTGCTGAAAAAGATCATAACAATATAAGCATAACAATAAGAGGAGTTATATAGAATAAAAGTGACATTTGCTCACTGATCTGAAAAATGACTAAAAGACAAGAAGCCAATTGTATTTGTAAACATCCCCTTAGTTCACAACTGGGATAAAATCCTCCTCCTTACTGTTTCTAGAAATAGCGTAATATTGTGAGTCCCATTAGTGCAGCTACAATGGTCATCCTTTAAATTTGCCAAATCCTTCAATGAACAGTGGTTGAGATCATCTCTTGCTCTCCAGACTGGCAGAAAGAGAGTAAGGGAGAAGACTTCAGCCTTACTCCCATGCAGATTATTTCTCTCTTGGAAATAATTTTACTAACTATTAATTTAAAATAATTGATCAATCTTGTAGCATTGAAGGAATTCCATATAGTAAGTATTCTGTAGAGAAGTAAAAGGTAATAGTGAAGATACTGGGATAAACTTACACATTCACAGAAAGTAAAATTGGCTATTACTAACGGTGGTCACTGCTATTAAAGCTATAAGGAAAAGCCATCAAAGATTTTCAACAAAGTAGTTACATCACCAAAAATATGCAAATTACCTCTACAGGTCAGGTCTAAAAGTAAGAAAATCTTTATCCTACTTGTTCTTCTATGTTGAAGATTTAGCTTTAACTGTAAGATAAGAGGGAATGTGTCATTTGCTCCAGTTGGAAATTTTCAATAATCTCTCTCTCTCTCTCTGTGTATAAAACAGTTTTTCCTGCTGAACTGAATGACATCATCACGCTGCTCTCATGCTCTCTGGCAGTGAAAGCCCCATCTCCTATGTTGGGGTCGGCCCTTATGGCTCCTGAGCCAAATATGGTTGTTTTTAAGCTCCAGCTCAGCCACACCTCCTGCTCCCCTCGCATCAGGGAGCCTGTACTGGTCTCCAACCTAGGGTTGCCAGATGGCTTCAACAAAAATACCGGACACACTTGACATTACATCACAATCTACATTACATCTTATTTAGAAAATACCAGACATTTATATTTCTCATTTATGTTTTCTCAATTTTTTTCCCCGAACAGAAAGCTCAAATACTGGACTGTCCGGTTCAAAACCAGACATCTGGCAACCCTACTCCAGCCTCGCCCTCTACCCTGTGAGGCTGAAGCGCCAGTATTGGGTTCCTGCAAGTTGAGGTGGGGAGAAAGCCGTGAGGCTCCCTGCTGGATCCAGGTTGTGGGAAAGAAGCGAAGCTAGAAGCGGCTGCATGTGCTGTAGCTTCCCTTCCCCCTTCCCCAGCTGAGGAAACAGGAGAGCAGGGATGCAGTTCTTGGAGGCTTTTCCCGCTGCATGGCAGAGTGGTGAGTGAGGAAGCTGGGGGGAGGGGTCTCGGCAGAGCAGTGAAGAGGAAGGAGGTGAAGGGTCTCTGCTTGTGGTGGCAAGGCTGGAGCATGAACTCGCAGTGTGGCCCCAGCCCCCTCACTTACCACCCTACCGTGACCCTGCACTCAGCTGCCCTGCTGAGACCCCATACTCCCAGTCCACTCATACCCTCCAAGCCGAGACTCTGCACCCTCCACCCCCTCACATACACCCTGCTGTCCCAGCTTGCTCACTCAGGGTATGTCTACACTGCAGAGTCTTCTCAGGAAAATAGCTGTTTTTCCAAGGAAACTTCAGTTACGTCCACACTGCAATCGTATTCTTTTGGGAAAAAATTGAAAGAACAAAGGATTTTTTCTGACATTGGTACATCTTTTTCTACAAGGAAGAAACCTTTTTCCGAAAGAAATCTTTCAGAAAAAGGTGCACGTGGACGGGGAAAAGGAAGTTCTTTTGAAAGAAGGGGGGAAAGCACAGGTGCCCTGATGGCCACTCCATCCATAATCACAGCTTAAATGTGAGATAGCGTCCACACTGAATAGACACTATCTGTCGAAAAAGCAGATCACTTTTTTGATGCACTTTTGCTGTGTAGATGCTTTCTTCCAGAAAAACTTCTTCCGAAAGAAGCCTTCAGTCTAGACATAGTCTCACTGCCCTGCTGAGACCCTGCACCTTTAGCCTACTCACTTATACCCCCAACCTGTGATCCCACACCCACAGCCTGCTCGTACACCTGCCCCCTGGCCAGACACCTACCTCCACCCTGCTGCTGCACCCACCTTTGCTCCTGCACCTCCCCCCTGGCCAAATACCTTACTCTCAGCCTGCTCCTGCATCCTCCCCCTTGGCCACACACCCTAACACCAGTCTGCTCTTGCACCCTCCCTTGTTCCTGAAACTCCTGCCTGGCCAGACAACCTATGTTCTCCCAATCTGGTCTTCCACCCTCCCTTGCTCCTGCACCCTCCCTCTTAGCCCCACATCCTCTCCCCTGGCCAGACTCCCTACCCCCAAACGCACTCCTGCACCCTCCCTCCTGGCCAGACTCTGCACCTTTACCCCCCCGCATCTCACTTTGCCTCCCATCCAGAACTCGCACCCTCACCCCCTCCTACACCCCACCTCCCACCCAGATCCTATACCCCATCCCTATAACACTCGCTGGCAGCGCTGTCTCACACACTTAACCCTTCATTTTTAGCCCCACTGCAGGACCTAAATATACTAACCCTGGAACCCCAGAAGAGTTAATCTGGCCTGAGGCCTTGAACCTCATTTCTTCCTGCCCCTCTCCCCACCATTGGGCCAGGGAATCAGGGGAAGGAGGCGTTTCAGTTGAGAGCCACATCAGTGAGGGTTGGGGTCTTTTGGAGGGGCACCGGTGAGCATAGTGGCTGGGAATGGGAGGGGGGATTCGCAAACATAGCAGTCAAAGGGGGGGTTGGTATGTAGTGAGCAGGGGGCACAGCCCCCGAGCAATTTCTAATGAGCGATATTTCTACTTAAAAAAGTAAAGAGGCAGAAATGGATGTTCTTGGGTATTATTGCTGTTTAACAGGATTTCATGTGGGAATATTAAACCAAAATGGTACAAATAATTAATAATTTGGACAGGTACAGTAAAATCCAACTTTAGATCTAGACAGGATGTTATGCAGAACCTTTGTTCAGTTACTGGAAGAATAGGATTAATAGAGGAAAAACATTCATTACAGTCATCAGACAACTAAAAGTTATGGATTTAAAAGACACGGACATACTTGCCATACATCATAAAACTAATTGTGAATAGCAGGGCAATAAATGTGTAACAAAACTCATTTTGTTCACTTCAGAGACAAAAATAGCATCCTGAGTTTATAAATCATGCTGAATCTGCACAGAACAGAGGATTCTCAGAACAAAGTAAGGAAAGCAACAGCAATTTTAACACATTGGTTAAAAAAAGGCACAGAACTGGCCACATGACTTATATTTGTCTTCCCTGCTAAATCTAAGGAAGTTGGGAGATGCATTGGAATGAAGTGGGGAAGGCAGGCAAGGGTTAACATTTTTCTTATTTTGTACAGCATGTTTTTAGATAACACTTTAAAAATATAACCATTATCTCCAGTGACTGGCACTATACCTCAACATAGGCTGGGCAAGAGCATGAAAATAATGTATTATGACATTGTGCTAAGCAGCTTTTGTGCAAACAATAAACTGAAGTTAAAATAAACCATTTATAGTACTGTTTGTAGACAAAATCCCTCAGTTTTTAGATTCCATTTGTTTTAGCTCCACCGCCCAACGTCTTTTTTTATATCAAGCTGCAGACAATTTGTACTATCTGATGAAGTGACTTACTAAACTGTGCAATAACTAGCATTACTTTGAAACAACTTAGTCTGCATCTACACAGCAGGCAGTTATTTCAAAATAATGTTGAAATACTGTCAAGCTGGAGGACTTATTACTCCGACTCCTGTAACCCTCATTGTATGAGGAATAAGGGAAGAGTGCTCTGTTTCAAAGTAAGTGCTGTGTAGACTTGCTCCCAATTTTGGAAGAAGGTGTTTCGAAATAAACTACACAAAAGGGACATAGCTCAATTTACGTAGCTTATTTCGAGTTAAGCCCTGCTGTGTAGACACACCCTCAGATAAAAAATGCTAAATTAATTAGAACCAAGAGACAATGAACTTATAATTACTAGTAATTGGAATGTGGAAATTCTCCTTGGAATATGCATGTTTTATAATTTTGAATCACATTTGACCTCATTGATTTTGTTTAGCCAGGCCCGTTAATCAAATGCATCCAAGAGACACGCTCATGATCTTTCAGAATTCAAGGAGAAGAGGAAAGTCACGGGTAGCACAAATTGATCCACATTACCTATCTTATTAAGGTTACAATGCTGACAATGCTTCGCTCATCTTATTCAGAATTGCAGTTCACCTGGTTACAACTGGCCTGCTGTTTTAACACTTAAAAGCAATTTACCATACTAATTGCCAACAGATTGCAAAGACAAAATCTATTATGCATTGAAATAACATGTAGTACACACTATGTAAGATACATTGGAGCTTTTTCTTCTACCTGCCTGCAGCTACACAACAAATTTCAGAACAGAAGGGAGATGGGGAACATTCATGCTTAAATTCGACACTTTATGGCTAAGTTTAAACAAAGACATTAATTATCTTACTCATTACAAAGATAGCTTCCCCAATTATCTCCTCTAATATCATTAGCTCACAGACATTTACCTTCCTCCCCCCCATCCCCCTTCTGTTCTGAAATGTGATTTATCCTTTTCATATGTGTTCATTTTTTAAAATTGTATCCTTTGGTATATATATATGGTTGTGACAATTTTCTTCCACTATTTGATCTGAGGAAGTGGGTCTGGCCCACGAAAGCTCATCACCTAATAAACCATCTTGTTAGTCTTTAAAGTGCTACATAGTCCACTAAGAAAAAAAAAATCAGGACTAAGCTGAGTATCCTACTCTTCTTCCTGCTTCTCTGGTTATAGGAAGTTCTGCATATCATTCCTATTATGAGAAGTTTTATCAACGAGGAAGGTGTTGCAGAATGCTTTTAACACATCCAGAATGTAGAAACATAGATTAGACTAAGTTCCCTGGAAGCTCTTTTCACAGCTGAAACTCATGTTTCATGCTTGGCCTGAGCTGCATTTGCCCAATATCAACTGTATGGGAGGGATCTGAATGGAGATGCAGTTGCTGATGTAGCTGAGCCTGGTCCTACTGACCTATTTGAAGATGATCACTATTTTTCTGGATGGTGCGTTGACAGCAGGATAGACTTTGCATGTGAAGGCATGGAGTTGCTGGGTACCGAGAATGTGACAGTGTATGTGTGCACCTTAAAGAGCTAGTAGTTTAGGTAAGAGCAGAAATCTACCTCACAAGATCTTCCAAGGTTTATTGCTTGTGAAATAATTTGAGTCCCATCAACGAATAGAGCTATATGGAATCACATTTATTGCCATTAAAATTAATAAGGATTTAATCCTGCATCGAAGTGATTGAGTAGGATTCCACAAGCCACATTCCATGTAGCCTTGCAAGGTCCAAACTGAGTGGAACTATTTGTTGAAAACTATTTGTCAGTATTCCCAAATCAGGTACCATACCCTCTCTCTGTATTACACATGGCAAAAATAACAATCATTTAATGGCATTAAAGATCTAGTGGGCCATCAGTTATTCCTGAAGCATATCTCAAGGAATTAGTAAAATACAATATGATTATTAATCTACATTACCACAAATATAGAGATAAGTATTAATGCCTTTGTAAGAATATCAGAGACTACACTATAGTAAATTGATATAATCGAACACAAATAAATCAGGTTACAATAAAGACAATTGAATAGGAATGTATGCAGAACTGAAGCAGTGTCAAGCCCAAGTAATGTGCCCTGCTAGCAAATCCATTAGTTTCATGACTAGAGACCATGAGTATGCATACTAATAGGATGGTGGGTACATTAATTATGTGTGGCAATATTTATATAGCTAATACACTCATTTATTTCACCAAACACCACAGTTCTGTTAGCTATTCATTTTGAAGTTTTCACCTAAGGCTAAAAGAAAAGGCTGAAGCAAAATAACATGCTTCAGAAAATCAGGTAGGTTTCCTGTAATTTTGTGAAACTATTAGAAAAAGCTGACTCAACTTCAGAACTGCGGGTTGCTTCATAACTACAAAAGTTTTGTGGATCTCTCTTCTTATAATGAGCACCACCTAATTAGCCAAATAACAAATACAGCCTATTATAGCACAGGCTTAAATTATGAACTTCTCTGAGTCAGTTAATTGAATACTTAAATCTTCTGCAGGATTGTCTATTTTTTACAAAGCTGATATGAGGAGGCATTTCACATGGTTTCATTATTCAAATCCTTTGTACCACCAGGGTAATTAAAAAAAAATCCTTTATAGTTCATCAAATTACTTCTCTTTTATGAGGTAATATTTACCAAGGAAACCAAACAGAAACAATCTAAGAGTCAAATCCGGAGGAGTTATTAAGGGCTGTACTCCATTACGTCTTCTCATGGTGAACATTACTTGCACCAACAGTACTATTGACATTTACTGGACGAGAGGCCGAAGAGATACTTGACATAAGTAAGAGTTCTAGAATTGGACACAGTTTTTATTCAGTCCTTAAATGGACAGATTTCCATTTAAACAAGTGTATAACGAAATGAAAAAAAACTGTTAGTGAATTCTTCTCAGTGGGCTTCTACTTTCCTAAAAGAATTTTGTCCATTCATTTCAAGTAGAATCTCAGCTTCAGGAGTGTAAACAGAAATTTAACTTTAACACCTTTTTTTGGCCACGGGAGGGATATGTTCTGTCAGGGGTGACCAACCTGTTACAAAGAGCCAAAATAGTGGTGGATACAGCGCAAAGAGCCAAGGGAGAGAAGTTGTTGAGCAAAAAAAACTAACCAAAAAAACCCCACCCACTGCCCCTTTAAGAGCTGCGTATGGCCCACGCAGGCTTCTGTTGGCCGCAACATCAGATCTCGCTGCACAAAGCGATGCCCTGCCCAACAAGGAAAAAAGGTCAGAGCAGGGGACCAGGAGCCGCAATTTTTCCTTTGAAGAGCTTCATGCAGTTCGCGAGCTGTGGTTTGGCTACCCCTATTCTATGTAATCTCCTGCCCCCTGCTCCAGGAGGGGCTCACTCTTCCTGCCCCCAGCAGGAACTTGCTCTTCCTTTCCCCCTCATCCTATAATCATAAGGCTGGAGAAGTTCTATGCCCCTTATGATTACTGGTTTCCACTCTTTGCCAGTGATGGATTAACTGTTCTGGGAGCACGAGGCTAGTAGATTTTCTGAGGCCTTATAGGCTCCAGCATCGGGCCAAAATGAGGGGCTCAATGTTCAGGAGAGGGCTGCCAGGGAGCAGGCTGGAGGTACAGGGTCTTGACAGGAAGAAGGGTGCTAAAGTACACTAAGGGTATGTCTAGACTACATCCCTTTTTTTGAAAAGGGATGTAAATTAGACGTATCGAAATTGCTAATGAAGCGGGGATTTAAATATCCTGTGCTTCATTAGCATAAAAATGGCTACCACTTTTTTCAGCACAGAGCTTTGTTGGAGAAAAGCAGCAGTCTATAGGCTGATCTTTTGAAAAATAAAGCCTTTTTCAAAAGATCCTGTAAACCTCATTTCACATGGGATTTTCATAAGGAAAAATAAAAGGCTTTTCTCACCTTCTTAAGGAAAAATAAAGGGCTTTATTTTTCAAAAGATCAGCCTCTAGACTGCCGCTTTTCTCTGACAAAGCTCCATGCTGAAAAAAGCGGTGGCCATTTTTATGCTAATGAAGCGTGGGATATTTTAATACCTGCTTCATTAGCAATTTCGACATGCCTAATCTACATCTATCAGCAGAGAGATGTAGTCTAGACACACCCTAACTGTGGTTGTGGGGGGTTTGAGAGAGAGGCAGGGTACACGAGGCAGCAGGGGATTCGGACACTTCCCTGGCACAGCTTCTGGAATATTGGGGGAAGAGGAAGAGAGAGTGGAGAAACATTTGGCTTTGCATGGCCCTGCACTTGCAGGGATTGTCCCCCACTACTCCCATTCCCAGCCAATGGGAGCAGCAGGAGACCGTGCCTGCAGGCCATCACGACTAATCGCGATGCACATGGCTCCAGCCCAGGAAGGGGGGAGTGTAGCCAGACAGGAACCCCCCTGTAACATCCATTTTTGTTTGTCTGGATATGCAGGCTCAGTGACCGTGAAAGTTGTAGACAGGCTGTAAACAGAGATATGCCAATTGCTGACCAAGAGGCTGCCGAGGAGTGCCCTTGACTAAAACCCATATTGATACGAACACACAGCCATCCGCGGAGGGAAGAATCTCCCGCCTAGCAAAGAATATCCGGCACTCCTAATTTAGCTATCTTCCTCTCTTACAAGTGTAAATTATTTGAAACTCCCTTGTAAGAACTGGTGCCACAAAACGGACCAGTACAATTTGGCATCTTAAGATAAGAAAGAGGAAACGGGCCCCCAGGGATATAAAGATGGGTCCAGCAGCACATTTACTCTGAGTGTCAATCTACCATCTATCTGCTGGTCGGGTTAGGTGTTTGACCTCCCGAGGTTCCATGGGGACACCCACCTCGTATCAGTCTTTCCTAGGAATTGAGGGACCGGCCCTGGCCTGACACGCTGGGACTGAGAGGCACAGAAGGGGGTAAAACTTGTATGTGGATGTGGTCCTTTGTCTTAACTGTACACATAGACTTAGAGCTCTTTAAAGATTAAACTGTCACTTGGTACCATTATTTTTATTTTCTATCTTTATTTTCTTTGTAACCATTTTTAAGATCTATATTTGCTAGCAGTTAAGAAAGAGAGCAATAGCCATTGTAAGCATATGCTTTTATAAGTCTTTTTAATAAACCTGTAACTGTTTAAGTTTTTAACCTGACTCCTTCAGTTGCTGTAACAGAACCAAGCACAAGTTAAAAGAACTTCAGCCGGTCATAAGGGACAGATATAGGAAGAGCTTGGGCATTTTGGATCGTGTCACTCCCAGGTGACGGATCCGTTGGGGCATCTCTCAGTCTTCCCTAGACTGCCCGCTGCGAAGGGATCCTGTATCCTAGCAGCTGAAATCTGAGATGTAATAAGCTCTCCCTATAAACTCTGGGGCGTCTGTCAGCCTGTTGGCTGCCCTCCGCGATGGGACCCCGGTCCTAGCGGTAAAGACACGGACGTTAAACCTTTTCTCAGTAACACACACACACACACACACACACACACACACACACACACTGCCCTGACCGTCGGCTGACAGGGAGAGGGAACAGTAGTGCACAGAGCCATTTCCCCACTTCTTCCAGGCAGAGCTGCAGCACCTAGGGGCTTTAGTGGCTACATCCCAAGGCCCTGGGCTAAGAAGGCCCATCTTAGCCCAGGGGCCCTGAGCTGCAGCCCCTAAAGCCTCTTTCATAATCTGGCTCTGCTCCTTGCACATACCCCTACGCATCCTGATTTTCCTGGAAGGGTTTTTGAATCATGTGAGCAATCAACAAGGAAGTGGAAAGCATAGGAGATTACCAACACAGAAAGAACAGCTCTCAAGAGCAGGCATTAATCTGCATTTTCTATCTCTTTAGATAGACATATAATAATGAAGCAACCTAGCTAGAAAATAAAAATTGTTGACATAGAAAAAAATAAAATACATTTGTGGGTAATGGTTACTTCCTAAATATGAATCCCATTTGTATTCCCTGCATACCACCTTCCTGTCAGCAGATGACAGCTGATCTTTTTGGTAGAACTGGAGGAGAGGGAATTTGGTAGAAATGTTACAGAGGAGAAGCATCAATCCCTTTCTCCTTCCCATGTTTGTACCTGTGCGTCTCCATGTTCTGAAGTGAAAGGCGCTCTCTCTCTCTGATCAGTCTCTCATAATACCCAATCCCAGAAGAGCAGATAGGTATCATGCACACAGTTCTTGAAACCTGTTTTATAGTTTCCTGAAAAGGAATAAGTGCATTGGTAGAATACTTTAAAACAGGTGTAAGAAGAGTTAAAGATGAAAGAATATGACAATAATTCATGTCAAAATCCAACCATCCTTCACTGAAGAAACAGAAGCATAAGTAATAGAAATGGAAGATAGGGCACTCTATTTGACACTGAAGGCTCTTCTATGTACAGAGCTCTTTGTATTAATTGTGAGAAGTCTCATGATATATTTTCAGGGAGAACTAATATGGGATGAGATCTAGTTAGAAGTTTTAAACATTTAACTCTCCAATCTATAGAAGCGAATCTTTAATTAGCTACTTCACTACAGCATTCTGTGCATCAGTGAGTCTAAAAGAGGCAGAGTGAAAGGGGAACTTATTTTTCTCCAGTGGGAATTGCTTTCTCAAGAACTTTGCTAAGCTTGACTTTAAAACATCATTATATTTTAACCTATTTGTGTTTAATTGTATTTTATTACCTAGTAGTTGATTTCTGGATTTTTAAAGTGACTCAACACTGAACGCATTCAATGTTGAGTCCATTTTAATTCTAGTAAGTGGTTTTGTTTCTAGTATTTACATATATATGTTTCAGAGGGGTAGCCAGGTTAGTCTGTAACAGAAAAAACAAACAATGAATAGTCCCACTGCACATATATAAAACAATCATTAATATGCAAGTTCAAAATTGTACTTAAGGGGTTAATCTCTGGGCTGAATATGCTCATCCACTGAATGCTAGGCAGAATTTGTCCCAATGATTAACACTCCAATTCCTGGATTTTGAGCCTTTCCTGTTTAAAAAAAAATGTATTTTGGAATGTCACCAATCATTTTTATATTAAGTCCCATGGCAAACTATCTGAACTTTCACAGCATGTATGCCTGATATAAAGCTGTGCTAATATTATGGAAATTATATATCTGTTTATTCACAGTATTATGCTCACTCTGATTTGTCTGTGCATTCAGGGATTACTTGATGGTGCACAAGGCAGATACTGCATACTTTCCATTATGTGCACTATGCACCACTGCATTAAACATCATTTATGACCTTATTAGGCTCTACAGTAGTTATTACTTCTGTCATTTGTAAGACCAGTACTGAATTTTACCAAGCAGAAACAAGTCTTGTACCTCTACATTTGCATTTCAGAGGCCTCATTTCTTGACATCTACGTAAGTAAACAGAGATTTTAAATATTAAAAAACCATTGAGTATGACTAAAAACTTAAACACCTACACAGTGCCTCATTACAGAATCTTTGAGTGTGAAATTGAATAGTAAACCACAATATTTTCTATCAGAATGAAGTTTGTCCAACACTTTTTTGTTAAACTGCAAAGAACCTTCTTTAAAAATGCAATCTTAAGAAAAAACACACACATACTAAAATTTCTCTTTTCTGTCCTTGCCCAAATAAATTGGATAAAAATATGATTTCATCAGGTAAAATACAAGTTAAAGAAATTTTTTAGTTAATAAAGAGTCAGCAATTAGAGATAGTCAGAAATTTTCTGACAGAAAATGGCCTTTGAATAAAATAAAAATTTCTGTGGGAAGATTTCAATATTGCCAAAACAAAAACAAAAAAAACAACACGTTTTGCATCAGGAAGATTGAAATGTCATCTGCTCAACTGGCAGGCTTTTGTTAATTTCACTTTCTGCTTGCAGGAACAAAGCAAAATTGATGAGCGCCTTCTAGACAAGCAGCCAGGAAGATGTAGCCAGGGTGGGAAGAAGGCAAAAAAGCTGAGCATTTCGGTAGGCCAGAGGCCTCTCCAGCAGCCAGGCGGTTGGGGGTGGAGAAGGTGGGATGGTGTTGAATACTTAAAGTCTTGGGCAGCCTGCCTGGAAAGCTCTTGTTAAATTTTGTTCTATGCTTCCATGGAGAAAGTGAAACTGACAAGCACCTTTCAGGCGGACAGCATGGAAACTGAAAACATCCTTTTCAAGTTCTCCAGAAATGTAGTTTATCTGAAAACTCATTCCCACATTTTCATGTTTTTGTCCCATTTTGGGACAAAAATGTACAAAATGGCATTTTCCCCTCAAATAATGGTTTTCAATTTTCTAGCCAGGTCCAACAGGAAAACACACTTTGCATCAAGTTGGAGCATTGGGAGTTTACATTAAAGGATTCCATATGCCCTTTTCCCACCTGTTGCCATGAATGTTAACATCTTACTTACTCTGAATGCAAGTACATTCAGAATATGGTATACTGACTTCATTCTACAAAGTTTTAATCTCGGAATATATTTGGTATATCACTAGGTACTTGAAGACCCACACACAGACACACACATAATAAACACATAGATTCACTGGTGCTCTGTAAAAACCTTACTTTATATCTAAGAGCTGAGAATGGATTTTAACTAAGTTGGAATTTAGGTATTAAGAGAGACACATAGGTTCATGTGTGTTAATGCATGCCATATACATGAATTGTGGACAATATAGCCCTTTATTCACAAACACTGATTCCCTTTTTTAATTTTTCAAAATTTGCTTTGATAGTGTTTGTACTCCCCGTGAAGGTATTTTAGCAGCTTAAGTATACTGCCAGGAATGTCTGTGAAGCAATGACTTTGAACTGAATGCTTTCTATTAATATTCCAAAATATTCAGTTCAAATTCATAATAAATATTTGCATTGGAAATCTTATTCTAAGAGTTATACTTGTCTAATCAGAAAATAACTATACTGTACTATGTGACCTATGTGTCTGCTGTAAACAACTTGAACATTAATTTTGGAATATCAGCTACTCAAAGCAATAGTGATATAAAGCAGGTTATGAACAATTTTCAAGGACAAAATTTGTCATAAAACATTCATTAAATAATTTTCAATAGTCAATAAGTGATACAACAATCATTGGTGAAAAAAAGCGTGCGCTAAATTTTCCAAATAAACTGTTTGTCATCAATTACTTGTTCATTTTCTTATACATTATTAAATGTAGGGTTCTCTTTGTATGTAGATATCATTTTACTGGTTTTCTAGTGTAATAACAATAAGAAAAAAAATTAAATTTCCAATAATGTGTACCTTGAAGCAGTATGTACTATAAATTTTATAAAAATAAGGCCAATATGGTTCATATTTTACTGTGCACAAAACCATTACAAAAATGTGATTACTTTTCTAGATAGTTCATTAAGTCTTTTAGTTATTACATCAAACTGTCTGTAGTTTGAAATATAATCTAGCAGTACACTGTGTTGAACCCTCAGAATGTGGCCAGCAGTGAAAACCTGGCTGTGTCAAAACACCATGTCAGTTCATGGAAAGAGGAGATCATGACTTGACTCAACATAAACAACAAAACATACATTGAAACATTACAAAAAGGTGGGCCCACTGAGCCAGTGTGCACTGTTGAAGGCTGAAGGCTTGTGGACTTGCCCAAAAAAACTTCATTGTCATCTTAATCCAAACATTCTGTACTGTGGAACAGGGCTAAACATTACAGAAAATGCCTCGTATGCTCAGGTAAAATAATGTTGTAAGCTGTTTTCGTACAGATTTCTGTGAGGTGCTGCTGACCTTTCTAATTTTGCTGGAAGAAAATGAATCTTGATCTCTCATACTAATGAAACAATAAGAATAAGGCCATTTCTTGGCTATTTCAGTGATACATTGTCAAAAACAAGGTTTATGAGTTTGGGAATGTGCATTCATGCACAATAGGGAAAAGGCCACATTTGCATTAAAATTAATTTTTTAATTGTTTTTTATATTGATGCCTGGTGAATTGGATCTATAAAGAGCCATTTTTAAGTAGAATGAAATTTGATAAACAGTGTAGCTGTGTAAACAGTTTTAGCAATTATAAAGTAATTACACACTGCTCCATCTCTCAGTAACATAAAGAAAAGAAGAAAGTGAGATGATCAATTTTAGAAACTCTGGAGAATTCATTGTATCATAAAGGCCAAAGGAGCTTATGTATCACAATCTGGGCAAAGTAGGTGTGGTGGAAGTAAAATAAAACATAATCCTTGTCAACAGTGTTAAAAACAAAGTAGTGAACCTGACTTTCTTAGGGACATATACAGAAACTAATTGGCTTAACATCTGGAGTATTGTTGTCTACCCAATTAATCTTTGATTTTTGAAAAGAGGCAAAAGAAAATTCTGCAGACACAAAATATTCTTAGTGTTCTTATCTGCAAGCAGCTGGCAATCAGACAGTTGATATTCTTTTTTTTTTCCTTTCAGAAAATCTGTCACTCTTCATGTTGGGTCATGGAGGACCCACAGTCATCAAGACCTTGTTTAGCTCATTTGTTTTATGAAACAGAAGGGCAAGAGTTGACTTGATCATGCTCTGTAATTACTATCTGAGGATGTGACTTTGCATGGAAAAGGCTCTTTAATCAAGCAAAGGCATAATAGGACCTATAGGCTAGAATTTGAAACCAAAATTCTGTAAGAGTAAAGGTTTAACAATGAGGGTAATAAACTATTAGAACAACGTACTTAAGCATGTGGTGGATTCTCTATCACTTTGAGCATTTACATCAGATTTGATGCCAAGATAGTATTCTGAAAGATGAACTCTGGCTCAGTGATCCTCAGACTTTCACACAGAGAGTTTCTGATTGCAACCTCCCTTATAAATTAAAAACACATTTTATATATTTAATACCATTATAAATGCTGGAGCAAAGTGGAGTTTGGCTGGAGATTGACAGCTTGCAGCTCCCCAGCTCCTATGTAGTAACTTCGTGATCCACTGAGAGCTCCCAATCTCGAGTTTGAGAACCCTGGTTCAAGCTCGACCATAAATTATTATCTGAATGCAGAAATTACTAGGGAAATTCTTTGCTAAGGGCTATTCTATGCAGAAAGTCAGACTGGAACAGAACAAATTGGTCCTTTTTTGCCTTAAATTCTATGCATAATCCATTTCCTAAAGTTTAACGTTCTGGCACAACAGACCACTATTTTTCTTTCTTTTGCACCCATTAAATCAGTAAGCAGGAGGTACCAGTAAAGCAGATGGTGGTCACCTTCTCCCACTCTGTTATATAGAGCTCCTGCACACCATCCCACTGGCAGATGTGAGCACCATATCTTTATACTTTCATGTTGTTATTAATTACCTTTCTAGATTAGCAATGACGATGTCTTTAATTAGCACATACAAGTGGGGACTACTTCAAGAGTAAAATTTTTGAAGGTTGATTCATCAGACAGTCTAGTGGTGGAAAGTAAATGCTTACTGAATCACAAATAAGAATAAGGGAACAGTAATATTATCAAAGAATAACAAATAGACTGTAATATTAGAAACAAGTCTAATTACTACATTTTGAATATTTAAATGATCAGAAAACAAATCTAAGTGCCTTCATCCTAGAATAAACAAAAGATTTCCTCCCTCATCCTCCTTTGTTTAAAAGCAAACCAATGAACCTAATTAACTATATTGTTTTTATCTTCTAAATGCAAGATGCTCTGCATCTTGTTCATCACCATACTTCATACATCTCACAATTTCATTATATTTGACATTTTTATCATGAAAACCCATGATTCCCTCCACAATCTGCCACAATACAGTTTCTCTAAAGATCTAATTCTAAGCACAGAACTGTCCTAATCCCACCATACCTTTTCCTCAATCACATTTTGTTTAATTGTATACTCATATAAGACTCCTGTTGTTTTCTGGCAGCACACCTTGTTTCTAAGACTTCCACTTTCAAATCAAGATTTTTATTCCTCAGGTGACGTTTATAAAAAGGTTTCCTCCACTGTTTGAAAATCAGATGCATTAATTATAATTTACAATGTACAGCCTTATTTTTATTCTATTCTTAAGTGCATAAATATAAATAAAAAATAAGTGACAGCTATGCGAACGACAGGGAACATTCTCTGATATTTATAATTGCTCTTACTAGCACTGACCAGAGATGTTAATAACGTGCTTATTTAATTCTTTCAGCCAGTGATTTCAAAAGCTAATTGTTCTGGTTTCTAGTTTTGAACACTATTTTAAATGTAGTTAACTAAGGTTAAAAGCAGCGTGGATGACTGGTGGAATTTGTAGTGTGGTATACAGATAGTTACCAGGAAGTCAGTCAAGGCCTGGAGGGATGTTGCAGAACACCAACTAACCCATCAATAGACCTGAGGGACTGCAATGTTTAATACTAATTAAATGCTTGTTTCTGTGAGCTATTGAGTACCGTATCTTCCAGCGTATAAGACGACTTTCGATGTTAAAAAACATCCCCCCAAAATCGGGGGTCGTCTTATACTCCGGGTATGCGGCTTTGCAAAGCCTCGGGGGAAGCCGGCGGCGGGGCATCCCAGGTGCGCCTGAGCTGCCCCGCCGCCGGAGCCCCTCCGCGGCTTTGCAAAGCCTCAGGGGAAGCCAGTGGCGGGGCATCCCAGGCGCGCCTGAGCTGTCCCGCTGCCGGGGCGTCCTCAGAAGCTTTGCTCCCGGTGTCCCTGGTCTGCTGGAGACGGTCCCCAGCAGACCAGAGGCACCGGGAGCAAAGCCGAAGCGGCGGCGGGGTGCCGCGCTTCTGAGGCTTTGCTCTGGCAAAGCCTCAGAGGCGCAGGACCCCGCCGCCGCTTCGGCTTTGCTCCCGGTGCCTCTGTTCTGGTGGGGACCGTCTCCAGCAGACCAGGGACACCGGGAGCAAAGGAGGCGGAGGGGTGCTGGGGTATAAGACGAAACCCTATCTTTTAACTAAAAAATTAGGGGGTCGTCATACGCCCAGTCGCCTTATACGCCGGAAAATACGGTACTCTTACAGAGTTGAGCTCTAAAAATTTGAAGGTAAGTTAGAAACAACAACAACTGGGTTTTTAGGCATTCAACTGAATTTCATGGAACTCAATTTTCTAAACTCCAGGAAGGAATCAAGTGACAACATACTTATATAATGTCATACAAAGTTATAACAACTTCCTCTCTCAAAACCACAGACTTTCTGGGAGTTCAGACATTACAAGAATTACAAAACAAAGACTCTGAATGAGAATAGTCATACAAAGCTGGAACAAAACCAGTTTTGTCCTGGTAAAAAAATCCATTTATCAAGAGCAAACGTATGGGTCAAAACCAACAAGCCTGCATAGTCACAATACCAGTTTCATCAGGAATCTAGAGGATAAGCTCTGTAGGGTAAGAACTGTCTACGCTGTGTGCTGGTAGAGTGCTTAGGTACTGATCCTGGGCCAAAACAATGTTGTCCAGGTTGCAAAGTACTTGAAAGTTAGAAAATTCCAGATTTACTAGTTCAATTTGGCTTCTTTGCGCATCCAAGCCGTGCACTGAATAAGGCAAAGGCGCTGTGGAAATAATTATATTCATAGCAATTTTTAAGGATAAAGGTAAAACTCAGTTGTAATTTATGTCTAGGAATACCATATCACTTGTAGAGCCCTGTGTGGATACAAACATGTCGATCCACATTGGCTAGGCTCAACTCAGTACGTAATCTGCAATCCATGATCCTGATTTTACTTGCATCTCAGCAAGCAATCTGAAGGGGAGGAGGAGGAGGGAGAAAGGATAGAGGAGGGCAGGGCCTTTCAGTGAACATGCAGGTAGCATCAGAGCAGTCACTAAGGCCAAGGGGCAGTACAGACTGGGGCCAAGGGGCAGCACATGGGCAGGGTGAGGGTCTTGAGAGGGGGTGCAGGATAGAGGGAAGAGAAGAGACTTGCATCATCTGCTGTTGCTGCTGAGAGTTTGTGAGCAATGGTACCTGACAGCAGTAGCAGCTTCCATCAGATCACAGCAGGGAAGGGGAGACAGCCTTGGAGCCTTGCCCAATCCAATCCCCATAGCAGAGGGGGACCCTGCTATCCACGGGAATGTTGCCCCTTTGCAGTTTGAGCCCCAGCCTCACAGTGCTGGGCTCTCCTGCCCCCCTTAGAGCAAGGTAGCTTATTACTTTGTCCTCCTCTCCCAGAAATGAGTCTCCTCCCCCACACATGCTCGGAGCTGCCACTAGCCTGTAGCACAGAACAGCGGGGTGGGAGACAGCATATGTCCTAGAGCCGTACTGGGGTTGGGACTCCTGCAGGTTAGTGCTCACCAGGCACACAGCCCTTCCTGCATGGATATTTAGGAGCTTGTTGGATCCCTTTCCTGCTGACAATGCAGGGTCCTGACCTGGTGCCCCGCCCTCTGCCTGGTAGAGTGGTTGGGGGGAGAGCCCTGCATGGGTATCTGTTCCACTATGCATGAAAATGGTCTGTGGATATGAAGTGGATATGCAGAGTGCTGACCCTGAGCCCTAAGCAGCCAGTATTTTCTTCCAGGAGCAATGTTTTTTCATAAGTCTAGTTAGAATTGTATAGTAACACAAAATATTCACCTGCTCCTTATGATTCAGATTAAAACATATTATTGTTTCACGAGAGAAAACTGATTTTTGAATAAATCATACACGACTCAATCTGTAGAATTCAACTGGGGCCTGTCTTCATCCAAACCCTATCCTAGCAATCTTTGTGCAGTAAATATTTGCTTTCAGTGTTGGAGCCACACTGCTCCCAAGATATTAGATACACAAAGAGAATGAGGCAATGTGCTCAACTTGTGCTGATAAAAGAGGCAACATGTATCCTGAAAGTTTGTGTATTTCACAGCAAAAGTTGGTTCTAATAAAAGATTTCATTGACTTTGCCCCTGTAGTAAATACTAGCAATCAAGTGATCAACAATGGAAACAAAATCTAATGTAAGATTTTATTAGGGGTTATGATGAATAAACAGTTCGATCTTGCTTGGGAACATCTGTACTTAAGTAGCTTTATTTAAAAAAATCAGATAGAAAACCAAAAAGGGATCATTTTACCTACAAACCAAGATTAATTGTGTTTGTAGCGCAAGCCAATGCCCAGGGATGTCAACTGATTGGATTGGTCTCTCGATGACTTCTACTATGGATATGAGAAGAGAGATTGCAACAGAAGCCCTTATTGACATTCTTCTGATTATATATTCCAATCCTGAACCTATTTCATTACAGTTCTCTTTGGTGCCATGAGGTACGACTGTGCTTCCCATTCCTGCGAGTGCAATATTTACCAGCACACGGAAGCTGGGTTTTTTTAAAATCCAAAAACAATTGGATAGTTTAACTTGCAATACCTATTTGACTTTTCATAATCTTTACAAAACATAATTTACCAGCACCGAGAGTTTTCATTGTTGTTTGCCTGACTGTGACTTGATTCTCCTTGAACTTATTAAGGAATTAAAACAAACAAACAAACAAACAAAAACAAGAAGTTACTCACTCTGTGCAGTAACGATGGTTCTTCAAGGTGTCCCCCCCCCCCCGTGGGTGCTCCACTGTGGGTGTTGGGTCCCATCCCGGCACCGCAGTTCAGAGATCTTTTAGCTGTTTGCCGGACCGCGCATGTGCGGCGGCCATCTTGTGGCTTTTTGCACCACACGGTCCAGCTCGCCAGTTCCTCAAGACCATCGAAGTATGAAAGACATAAGCAAGAAAGACTCCGAAGCGGGGAGGAGGGTGGGTTGTGGAGCACCCATGGGGGGACACACCTCAAAGAACCATCGTTACTGCACAGGGTGAGTAACTTCTTCTTCAGGTAGTCTCCCCATGGGTGCTCCACTGTGGGTGACTTCACAGCAGTAGCCTAATCTAGGTGGCGGGTTCGGAATTAATGGTTCTGTGCTTATGTTAACGCTGCTGTGGCTACCGTTGTGTCAGTCATTATAATATTTTGTGGAGCGTAATGCTTCGCAAATGTCGAGTTCGAAGACCAGGTTGCTGCTCGGCAAATGTCTTTAAGGGGGACTCCCTTAAGGAAAGCAGTTGAAGCTGCCATTGCTCTGGTGGAATGAGCTGTAACAGTGTGAGGAAATGATTTATTTCTTAGTTCGTAACATCGAGTTATGCGGGAAAACAATTATTTGCTTCTGGGAGATGCTCTAGGGGTGGGACCAGTTTGGCATAGTTGTTGAAGGAATGGTTCGCTAACAAAGTGGAGTAATTAGCCATGCGGAGCGACAGGGTGGTGGAGGAATAGACTTTCCTGCCAAAGATGTCTAAACGCTTGATGTCCTTATCCGTTGCGGAGGTCTTATATTGAGGCACTTTCGCTCTCTGTTGGGCTGCATCAAGGATGAAAGAATTGGGTCCAGGATGGTTGAATAAGAATTCCACACCGGAAGCAGGAACATAATATTTCCTGTCCGCTTTTTTGTTTGTGGGCGGAGCAGAGCCCGGTGTTTGCCAGATGGAATCAGCCATTTCTAATATCACGTTGTCCAATTGCAGCATTATTTTTGCAGACTGAGAAGGATGTAGATTTCTCAGCAAATGGTGCTGCTTATGTTGAACCTCACCCACTTTGACGTTATGTGATTCGGCAACCATTTTAAAAAAGACCATGAAAGTCTTTTATATCATCAGTAGGGGAGGCATCACCCTGGAATATAGCATCATCAGGGGATGATGATGCAACCTCCATCGGGGACTGACGATGAGAGTCCTCTGTATCAGGAGGGAGAGGTACCTCCTGTTGCTTGGAGTCAAGCCGCATGTGTTGATCACCTGAAGGAGTCGGTGGTCTGTCAGGCTGTGGCGAGATGGAGACAGCTGTAGGTGGCGCTGGAGCTGGTGATAATGATCTAGCCGCTGCGTAGGAGTGTGACCTGGGCGATCGATCCCTGGGATTATACGGATGGTACCATCGGTCATTGTGGTAAGATGTATAATCATAGTGCCTTACATAATGGTGTCCATAATGTGACGACCTGTGATACGATGGTGACCGAGGCGACCTGGAACACCGTCTGGCATATGAAGACGATGGAGAATAACAATGACGGTAATAATACCGTGGAGACGAGGCGTGTTAAGAACGCTGCATGGTGGGTGAGTGGTGGTGAGGCACCCTGGGCGAGCGCGGCTGTGGAGAAGGCGGCTCCGATGAAAATGTGTCTGGTCCTGGGCTGGGGGACAGAGAAGAGAGGCACTGAGCTCTTTCTCTAGGTCTACTGCACCTCTGGACAGGAGACGCAGAGGGGGTTGATCTTCTGGATGGCCCCGGTGTGTTGGTGAGTGCAGTAGTTGGAGGTGCTACAAGTCTCGGTGCTGGAGGTGGTATTAGTGCCTTGGCTCTCAGTGCCATAGGCGGCGTTGGTGTCCTAGCTCTCGGTGCTGGAGGCAGCATCGGTGCCTTTGCTCGTGGTGCCGAGGATGGCGTAGGCACCGTGGCTGTTGATACTGACTGTGTTCTCGGTACCGATGGTGACGAAGGTGCCGAGCTTCTCGGTGCTGGGGGCGAAGATGGTGCCCTGACTCTTGAGTCTAAAGAAGATCTCGGCACTGTGTGAGCCGGTGCCAGAGACGGCGTCGGCAGGGTTGCCTTGTGCTGATGCAATGGGCACTCAGATGGGCTTGGCGCCGACGTACTTCAGGCATGTTTGTCTTTCTCTGGCCTGCGGGACCTCGCTGAACCTGAGGTGCCCGGCTTGTCCACCAAACTCTCACTTGCTGGTAATGAGCGAGACGGGGAGGAAGGTCTTTTCTTATAAAAAGCCTTCGTAAGGACACGACCAGCGGGCTCTGTCAGAGGGTCAGGCTGAGGTGCAAGAGCCTTGTCGAAAAGCAGCATTTTCAGCTGTATTTCACGTTCTCTCCGAGCTCGCGCTGTGAGCTTGGAGCAGTGAGGGCACTTCTGTGGAATGTGCCCTTCACCTAAGCATTTGATGCATGCAGAGTGCCCGTCCGAAGCAGGCATCAAGTCCCTACAAAGAGCGCACCTCTTAAAGCCTGGGGATCTAGGCATTATGAATTACTAAATAACTAGAACTATGAACTTTTTTTTTTTTACTTTTAAAAACTGTACAACTAACTACTAAAATAACTATAACTATGAACAGTAACTAACTAAACTAACTCAATCCTGACAGGAATCAAAACCTGGCAGGAGAGGGAGCAGTTTCTCCATCTGCGTCCGTGGACGGTTGAGAGGAACTGGCGAGCTGGACTGCACGACGCAGAAACGGCATGAAAAGCTGCAAGATGGCCGCCGCGCATGCACGGTCTGGCAAACAACAGCTAAAAGATCTCCAATCTGCGGCACCGGAATGGGACCTGACACCCACAGTGGAGCACCCACAGGGACACTACCCGAAGAAGAATCTTTCATTTCCATCAGGATTCATTTCTAGGAATGAACAGAAAATCTTTATAATGACAAGTAAAAACATGACTGCAGCACATTTAAATATCAAAGCCGTGTAGGCTTTCCAGTCTTCCAAGAAAAATTAGTATGTCCCTCTCCAAAAACAAATAGCTTGTTAAATATGGCTGAGTGGCTGCCTGATTACTAATAGGAAGCATACAATTAATGTGCAGGAGAATCAAAAGGAAATTTACCTTACTCATTGCTTTTTCTGATAGTCATTCATGCTAGTTAAGGGCGTGATCCAGCAAAGTGTTGAGTATCTTCAACTCTCAAATGAGCATATGCAATTGCATTTTGCCTTATAGGACCCAGCCCTAAATACTAACAAAGTGTGAAAAATCAGTGTTCTTTTGGAATTAGGGGGAAGATTTAAAGATACAAAGCAAATCACTTTGAAGTCAAGGGCAACATTAACTCACATCTACATGGTAAAGCACAGAACATGATTACCTCAGTTAAGAGGGTGCACAAGCTTTAACTACTTGAAGAAAATCCTTAGTGCAGTGGTATGTAACTTGCTGCATGTGGGCTGCATTCAGCCCATCAAGGTTCTATGTGTGGCCCACAAGACATTTTGTTTACAATAGCCTACACCCAGCCCTGCTAGATTCCACTGGTTTCTGTGTGTGTGTGTTTTTTTCCCCCTACCGGTATTACAGTGACAAACATAAAGCAAGGGAAGGTGAAGTGAGGTGTGTGCTGATTACACACAGAATTGACAGAGAAACGTGCACTCCCTCTGAATCCAAATCAAAGCATTGCTACAATTCATAGAATCATACAACTGGAACAGACCTCAGAAGGTCATCCAGTCCAGCCCCCTGCTCTAGGCAGGACCAATTCCAACTAAATCAACCCGGCCAGAGCTTTGTCAAGCCGAGACTTAAACACCTCTAGGGATGGAGACTCCACTACTTCCCTAGGTCACCCATTCCAGTGCTTCACCACCCTCCTAGTGAAATAGTTTTTCCTAATATCCAACCTGGACCTCTCCCACCACAACTTGAGACCATTGCTCCTTGTTCTGCCATCTGTCACTACTGAGAACAGCCTCTCTCCATCCTCTTTGGAACCTCCCTTCAGGAAGTTGAAGGCTGCTATCAAATCCCCCCACACTCTTCGCTTCCGCAGACTAAACAGACCCAAGTCCCTCAGCCTCTCCTCATAAGTCATATGCTCCAGCTCCCTAATCATTTTGGTTGCCCTCCGCTGGACCCTCTCCAATGCGTCCACATCCTTTTTGTAGTGGGGGGCCCAGAACTGGACACAATACTCCAGATGCGGCCTCACCAAAGCCGAATAAAGGGGAATGATGACATCTCTGGATCTGCTGGCAATGCTCCTCTTAATGCAACCTAATATGCCATTAGCCTTCTTGGCTACAAGGGCACACTGTTGACTCATATCTAGCTTCTCATCCACTGTACCCCCAGGTCCTTTTCTCCAGAACTACTACTTAACCGGTTGGTCCCCAGCTTGTAACTATGCTTGGGATTCTTCCGTCCCAAGTGCAGGACTCTACACTTGTCCTTGTTGAACCTCATCAGATTTCTTGTGGCCCAATCCTCCAATTTGTCTAAGTCACTCTGGACCCTATCTCTGCCCTCAAGCGTATCTACCTCTCCCCCCAGCTTAGTGTCATCCGCAAACTTGCTGAGGGTGCAATCCATCCCCTCATCCAGATCATTAATAAAGATATTGAACAAAACCAGTCCTAGAACCGAACCTTGGGGCACTCCACTAGAAACCGACTGCCATCCTGACATCAAGCTATTGATGGCCCTCTGGGCCCGGCCTTCTAGCCATCTTTCTATCCATCTTACCGTCCATTTATCCAATCCACATTCCCTTAACTTGCTGGCAAGAATATTGTGGGAGACCGTATCAAAAGCCTTGCTAAAGTCAAGGTATATAACATCCACTGACTTCCCCATGTCCACCGAGCCAGTTACCTCATCATAGAAGCTAATCAGATTGGTAAGGCATGACTTGCCCTTTGTGAAGCCATGCTGACTATTCCTAATCACTTTCCTCTCATCCAAGTGCCTCAATATGGATTCCTTAAGGATCCCTTCCATGATTTTTCCAGGAACCGAGGTAAGACTGACCGGCCTATAGTTTCCTGGATCATCCTTCTTCCCTTTTTTGAAGATGGGCACTACATTTGCCTTTTTCCAGTCATCCGGGATTTCTCCCGATCTCCACGACTTTTCAAAGATAAAAGCCAAAGGTTCCACAATGACATTTGCCAACTCCCTCAGTACCCTCGGATGCACTAAGTCCGGACCCATGGATTTATGTACGTTTAGCTTTTCTAAATAGTTCCTAACCTGTTCTTTACCCACCACGGGCTGTCCATCTTCATCCCGTCTTGCGCCACTTGGCGCAGAAGTCCAGGAGCCAATCTTGTCCGTGAATACAGAGACAAAGAAAGCATTGAGTACTTCAGCTTTCCCCACATCATCAGTCACTAGGTTACCTCCTTCATCCATTATGGGCCGCACACCCTCTATGATCACCTTCTTCTTGTTAACATGACTGTAGAAACCTTTCTTGTTATCCTTCACATTCTTAGCCAGTCGCAATTCCATTTGCGCTTTCGCCTTCCTGATATCTCCCCGGCATTCTCGAGCTATACCTTTAAACTCCTCCCTGGTCATTTGTCCAAGTTTCCACTCTTTGTAAGCTTCCTTTTTGTGCTTAAGTTCACCAAGGATTTCCCCTGTAAGCCAGTCCAGTCTCCTACCATGTTTGCCTCTCTTGTTACGCGTCAGGATGGTTTCTTTCTGTGCCTTCAATAAGGCTTCTTTAAAATACTGCCAGCTGTCCTGGACTCCTTTCCCCTTCATGTTAACATCCCAGGGGATTCTGCCCATCAGATCTCGGAGGGAGTCAAAATCTGCTTTTTTGAAGTCCAAGGTGTGTATTTTACTACTCTCTTTTCTTCCTTTGGTCAGGATCCTAAAATCTACCATCTCATGATCACTGCTTCCCAGGTTGTCACCCACCTCCACTTCCCCTATTAGTTCCTCCCTGTTTGTAAGCAGAAGGTCAAGCTGCGCACAGCCCCTGGTCGGATCCTTTAGCACCTGTGTCAAGAAGTTATCCCCAACATTCTCCAAAAACTTCCGGGATTGCCTGTGTACTGCCGTATAGGTTCCCCAGCAAATGTCAGGGTGATTAAAGTCCCCCACGAGAACCAGGGCCTGCAATCTGGAAGCTTTGCTCAGTTGTCCGAAGAAAGCCTCATCTACCTCATCCACCTGATTCGGTGGCCTGTAGCAAACACCAACCACAACATCTGTGCAAACACCAACCACAACATCAATGCTGTTGTTTGCTCCTTTAAACTTAACCCATAGACTCTCAACAGGTTTTTCTCCCTCTTTATACTGGAGTTCAGAGCAATCGTAGTGCTCTCTTACATATAGTGCAACTCCTCCTCCTTTTCTCCCCTGCCTGTTGTTCCTGAACAGTCTATACCCTTCCATGACAGCGCTCCAGTCATGCGAGTCATCCCACCAAGTCTCTGTTATCCCAATTAAATCATATTTCTTGGTCTGGGCCAGGGCCTCCAGTTCCTCCTGTTTGTTTCCCAGGCTTCTTGTATTAGTGTACAAACACTTCAGGTAACCAGTTGATTGTCCTATCTTCTCCATTCGAAACATGGGTCCTCCTTTCTTGCCCCTTCCTCTCTGTATTTCTTCCCGGTATCCGACTTTCCCAGTCCCCTCAGGGAGTCAATTGACACACTCCACAAATTCTAGGTATGCAAACCCAGTTAGCAAAACTACCCTATCCTGGGAGACCATCTTGGTTACAATAATCTTGTGACACTGGGATGAAGAGCCACTTGTGCAGCCCACTCAGTTTAAGTTGATCATCACTGCCTTAGTGTTTCTTAAATGCCATCTTTATGCACTTAGATGCATTAAAAGCAGGAAAGAAAAAATAATGGAAAGTTGTAAAATATATACAACTTGGGAGACTAAAACCCATGTACAGTATTTAGGCTTTTATTACATTATGTATCAGACTGTAATGCTTCTTTATGAGTCAATCTGGCATGTATGGTAAACAGACTTTATTGTGGTTTTAAAAAATACTCAAATAATATATTTGAGGTATGTGAACTGGGAGGAGCAGTTCATTTAATAAGTTAATATGTGTTTCAGCACTTTAATCATCACATAGTAAATATATTATAACAATATAAGGTAAAAAGGACACTACCAAATAAGGTTGGGGAACCTCAGGCCTGGGTGCTGGATGCGGTCTCCTGGCTTGCCTGGATTTGGCTCAGGGCTCTGCCCTAGCACTGGGGAGACTGCTGCCCTACCACAGGGCTGGAGCACACAATACCTACTAGCCTGGGCCCCTCCCCCCCAAGCTCTGTTGTTCATGGGAAATGTGGGGAGTGCCTTTCTCCTTCTCAGGGACCACACGGGTGAAGGGCTTTGTATTTTTTCTTTCACTTGTGTGTGGCCCCTGACTGATTTTTCTGTGGGTCAGCAGCTTCCAACCCAAAAAAGGTTCTCTACCCCTGGCTTAGACCAAGTGGTGTGACATATTTCTAGCATTTGTATCTATTTTAAAGAATGAAGGATTTGCAGTATTTTAAAAACAGAGTACTTATCGCTGAGACATTAGCAACTTAATAGTGGTAACATGGGTGCTACTCAGTACAGGAGTTGTGTATGTACACGAGTGTGAGGAACAGCACATTTGTAGATAACTGAAATATAGCAAATGTTAGAAATATAGCAAATGTTAGATGAGATCTTTTGCATGAGTTCTTACCCATTCCAGACATCCTTGTCTCCCTCTGGCATTGACCTGAATAGTTTTATTTGGATTCTGCTCCTATATAATAATCTTCAGCATTCATTGTTCTCTGGAATTTGCTGCTTCTGAACCTCAGTCTATTTTCCTATACACATTTATATAGGAATTAATAAACTTAGTAGACTTAGTTTATTAAATATTTGTTCCTTATTGCTCTATATTAAGGGACTGATGCAGAATAGTTGAAATAAACACTCTTCCAGTACTCTTCGTATCTGTTGCAATTTATGGCAGCTTCTTCATAGAAGTAAATGGGCTACTCTATAGCCAAGAAGAGCTCAGGGCACTTTAGGCATTCTCTCTGCCATCCACGATAGGTGAGAAGCAGCCATTACCAGTTTGATTACCTTAATGTATCCTTTCCTATCATCCCCGTCCTCACACTATTGAAAGCCAATTAGGCCTACTATAAAACGAGGTTTGACAGGGAGCTGTCATAAAAATGGGGATAAACAATGACAATATCAACCTGCTAAAATGACCACTTTGAAATATTTGCATTAGTTTCTATTACTTCAATAGCTCTAAATATTATTTCAAGACATAAAATTGGATTTCTTTGTGACCTTAAATGTCACAACAACAATCTAAAGGGCAGAACAAAATCTAATAAATTTGTACAGATATAAGTGAAATGTAATAGTGCTGGTGACATTTCTAGTCATCATCTTGTTCAGTGTTATGCACATTGCTGGGCATTCCTAGGTAACCGGAATCTGTGGCATCTGCACAGTTTTGTACAGGAGAGATTGTTCGGACCACAAACAGTTGATTGTGCAGTGACTCTTACTGGAACAGACACAAAGAACATCTTGCAGAAACTCAGATGCCATTTGCCCTTGAAGAATACAGGAAGTTGTTCATCAGCATTTTTCTCTCCATGTTGCAATGGTGATCCGGTTTACCTATGCATGAAGACATCCAAATCTATGTTTGTCAAGATGCTCCTTTGATACGATGTTCAAAAGTGTCCTCATAAGTGGTCACTGACTTGTCCTTTTTGATCATCAGATTGAGGTACAAGCACTTCTGGGTCTCTGAGGGTCTTCTTTTCTTTGTCACTGTGGTCACACAGCACTGCTTATCAACCTTTTTGTTGCCGAAATTTCAGCTGTCTAGATATATTAAGTGACACGCTCCCTTGTTTTGACAACATTAAATACAGATTCCTGTCCTCCCAATACCTGAAGAATACACACTCATTTCCTGTTGATGCACGTACAGCAGTGACTATGTTGCAGAAGTCGGGAGTGAATGCACCACAAATAGCATGTGTATGAAGTGACACTTGTCAGTTGTTCTGGCAATCGTGCATGTTTCAATCCACATTACCTGTGTGTTCCATTTGTGGAAAACAATAAACAGAAAGGACCAAAACATCTATATTAGGTGAACCAATTATTATGTATTATTTGACACAAAAACCCAAAAGCCATATTGGCACATACTCAAGGATGCTTCTCCATGGTGTACTGAACACTTCTATAACACCTCTACTTGTAATAGGTTTTGACACTTCTCCACAGAAAAAAACTATAGCAAGGAATGTTTGTTCTGGATGTGCCCCTACACATACAGGTGCATTTTGAATTATATACTTATAGGAATTTTACAATCGATTGCTTGTTGGATTCTACATTTAAAGAAATTTTCCATAGAGGCACAAGGTATCCACAAATCACCTTGTATTTCTTGCTTCTAACCTTAGAGCCTGTTCAGTGCTATCTTTCTGAAGTTTTCACACTTACTGCCATTATATCTGCCAACATTTTTTATTACAGAATTAGCTTTGTCAAATTCTTTTAGGACCTTTCAAGGATCAAGTACTTAGCAGCCAACACTCAGCAGGCAATTCATCAAAGTTATGGAATATATCTCCAGGCCTCATTTGTATGGCATTTTGGGTGTACAACGTGATCTTTCTTTCTTTGCTTATGGATTCTTTCAAGTCTGAGCTTCCAGATGATGCCTTAATGCAGTTTTGTTTGTTCTTCTTATGGTTCCATCAGGAAGAGGAAATAGGAAAGTTGCCCAATAGAAGCTGTGGCTAAGAACAATTGCCATTGAATGATTTTTGTATCTTTCTAAGGGCTGGGATTTATGGAAAACAATTTCTGGTCTGTTAGCTGCTATGACTGTTTCTTTCTTGCTAGACTTAAATCTGGTCTTGGTTATGCCTGCAAAATGTTTTCATGTCAGATTTCTTTACTGGGCTGAAGAAGTTATATGTCCCATCAGAATCAAATGCACATCTCACAAATCTCTGTTTGTTCACCACCAGCATCTGCTATTTTCGTAGTGATTGAAGAGTATCTGATGTTATCTGCAGTCCAGAAGATATGAGGATCAGGCTCCTTGCATGTGATTCAAGGTGAATTGGGTTTGTGATATTATTGTTGACATGGTTAGTAAGAGCTGTAACTTGCTCTCCATCCTACTTCAGTGAAGTGGCAAGGAACTCATTTGTAGACTGTCATCTCTAGTTCTTGTTAGGACACTTCTTTCTCTCATAACTTTGAATAATCATAATATGAAGCTCTGCATTGTCATGTCTAACACTAATACCGACATTTGCATAAATTGAAAAAACCCTACTTTCTAGATATTTCAAAGGCTAATTTCCACTGGTGTTACCAAGCTAGAAAACAGGAAATAAGAATTTTAGTGATAATTATAAACTGTGAAATAAAGGTATAGTAATACAAAGTCATCAGAGTACAGTTATAGCAGCTTTTCAAAAATTGTCCCGTTCGCATATTACTGCTTCTGGGCACATGTGTTGAGTTAGAAGTCAGTAACTATTTTAATTAGAATAATTTGTGTGGGAAATCTAACAGGCTTGAAATGAACAGTAAACACTTGATAAGTCCCAAAGATTCAAGAACAAGTTGTATACACTTTAAACTGTGTCTATATTCAACCTTTTATTAAAGAATTGAAAACAGCAAATCACCAGGAATATATTCACAAAATTGTTACAAAATATGGAAAGTCACTGGTCCTTGCTACAATCAACATTGCTAATAAACGTTGCTTATAATTCATTATAACTATTTATTCCACTGCATTTGGTGTTTTTCTCTCTCTTAGTAGGTCCTGATAAATCACAATCTTTATTTTGGTGCTTTGTTATCAAACAGATCTGGGAGTGTAAGTTATACAAACTTCTTAATAAAGATAAATGAACTTTCGCTTTAGATGGTCTTTCATTCTTTAACAAACGTTATTAAGATTTTTAAAAATTATCTCGCATTTATCAAATGGACTTGTACTATGTTATATTGTCATGTTGTAATGATTGTTAAAACACAGCATAGTTACCTGCAAAAAAGGAGGGATCTGGAAATAAAAAAAGAAAATCTGAATTAAAGCTTATGTGGTGCAGAAGTGTTAAAAAAAAGGCATTTCAAAATAAGGATTTTATTTTTTAACCTTTCTTTCAATGTCACTGACTACTGAAATTGAACAGACTCTGCATATGAACATGTGAGCAGATATAGCAGTTGATTTCAAGAAATTAGGTTTACAGAATGTGATCCATCAGAATCCTGTAATTTTCCTACTAGCTAACAAGCAGCAGTTAAAATTTTGCAAAATTACAGTATAATGTTTAGGGAAATAAAATGAAGATGAGATAAGAAAAATTATGGCCAAACATTGTGGTTAGCTTTCATTTGCTTGTTGGATGTAAAATAGAGTTGTAAATCCAAATCTGATGCAAAATAATAATAAAAACCCTACAGCCTCTGCTAGCTCAGCTTTCAAGCTGTGGTCATTAAAAGAATCTCAGGCTTTTCGGCAGTGTTGTTTTGATGTATGAGATCTCATCTTCATAATGATGAGAACTTTAGCCTCTAAAAAGATTAGGAACATTTCTTCATTGGTCAATTGCATTTTATTGCCAAGATATGAAATTAAACAACTCTGATACACATATTATATGAGAGGATGTGGATATGTTAGACTATATTCATGTTTCAAAAGACAGCCCAAACTTCCCACATACAGAACTCAAAGGACAATTTTTTTTCTTTTTTTCCCTAAAGAAATTAGAATGAAAAGGGGTTATGATGTTTAAAATAGGTTTATGACCTGAGAGGCTATTTTCATTCTTAGTAATAATATTGGTCTATAGACATGGGCCACATAGCACTGATAGCATAGAATCTGATAACTAGTTAACTAAGATGCTTTCCTTCTCTCTTCTGCCGTTCCTAGTGGCTAATAATGGTAAAATAGTAATAATTGAGATTCAGTATATAATAAACATGGATTCCAGAGATGGGGTAGCTGTATTTCAGCTGGGTAAATATAAGTTGATGCACAAAGTACTGTAGCCCAACACACACTGTCAAAGAATGGTGTATTAAGTCTGATGCCTGAAGGGGTGCACTCAGAGGGACTAGAATGGGGATGCAGCTAGTTCAGTAACACTAACAGGGAATTAAGTATAGAACAGTCACTATAAAAATGAAACATCAATCATATATGCAACTTCTACAATTCCTATAGTAAGATGTTTATATTTTATATGGAAATGCTTTTTTATGTCATACCAAAAATAATTACAAATGTGAATTTATGTTCTTGGTTTTATGAAGTGTAAACTCTGCCTACGGTGTGACTCACTCTATTCAAACATGATTTAGTCTGTACAGAATGCCATCTAGCTCTGAAGGAAAAAAAGTCACTACTTGTAGCAATTGAAAACACAAAGAGTTCAACCCTCCCTAGCTCTTTCAATGATTAACAATTATCCTTAGGAAAAAATAGATATCAGGTACCTGAACTAAAGAGCTTGGTAATAATTCTGTGACTCCACATCTGTCTAAAGACAAAGACTATGCGGTAGTTTAAATCCAAACAATTAATGAAAATCTAAAGGAAACTCTTGTTTATAATTCCAGGCATGTTCTCCCTAAGTCTTTTAAGACAATGCACACAAATTATTTTAAGGACTAATGTTGTACTCCTGCATAACCACTTTTGCCAAGTTCTGTAGTTCCTTGCAAGCATTAAGAACGCATTAGCCACAAATTATTACAATAAACATTTTTCCTAAAACAATATTTGGAACTCTGTTGGAACTAATAGGCTTTCTGAAAACTATCAAGATCCTTCACCTCCTCCAGTCTGCGAAGTGATGATAACCTGAACAACATAAGGTGACAGCATAGCAGCCAAAGTTAACTTGCTTCACTAACTGGCAAAGATCTATCTATATTTAATCTTCAATTGTTACACATAAGTTTGCTTGCTCAAAAGAAACATTCTTGGATTTGTCTCTATGCTCTTTCAAAATATATTTTTCATAAAAATGGTTTTCCTTGATAAAAACAAGCTAATTTCTTTGCTTTTGAAAGTTTTTCACCCCAACGCGTTCACAAACCAAAAAAGGTAGTAATTGCAGGAAATCCGTGGATGAAATCAAACCAAGATGAGCAATGGAATTGTACTTGCCTTTCAAAAGCAAGATAAAAAAAACACTAGTCAAAATTAAAAAGGTTTTCCATTCTCTCAACAAATAGTATGGCCCTGTGGTAACCAAAACTAACCTCAATTCAGTAGATATCGGACTAACAATCACATGGTAAAAAGTGTGAGTTCAGAATAATTATTTTGTACTTATGTTTATATCTATCTCGTGACATTATAGAAAAGTATGCTTACTGGCAAATACACTCCTAACTAGATCATAAATTAATGGAGACAGGACTCATCTGTTATATTTATAAGCAACTAGCTGGAGTTACCTGGCGTTGCTTGGTCTCGCTCCCCGCTGGCCGATTTGCTTCCCTCAACCCCCACCAGCCATGCTTCCTGCTGGCCAGTTCTCCTCCTCCTGATCTCCCCTAGCCAGCTCCGCTGCCCCTGACCCCCCATCCCCAACCAGCTCTGCTTCCCACCAGCCGCCCCTCTCCCAATCTCCCCCAGCCAGCCCCGATGCCCCAGAACCCCCCCAACCAGCCATACTTCCCACCCACCCCTGCCTCCTGACCAGCCTTGTTCCCCTCCCAGCCGGTTCCTCCCTCCCCCCATCAAGTGTGGCCATTTTTTTTAAGACTACCTGGTAACCATAGCCGTGGGGGGCAGGGCGGGTACCCAAGCCATTGTGCGCGTGGGGGTGGGGCGAGTCCCAGATGGCACTTTGGGGCTGCAGGCGGCAGGCACGTGACCTAGGGTGGGCAGGGCTGCCCCTGCAGCGCAGTATGGCGGGTTATTTTTGATTTTTACAGGTTGAGATTGGGCCCGATCGGGTCCAAAAGTACCTTAAAACCTTCTCCTGGAGTAAAGGGTATCCCATGGAAAGTTTGGTTGCAGTAGGTCTTATAGTCTCCAAGTTATTAGAGAACAAACATACAAACATTCTCCTTTATATATTAGATATGCAATTACATAGTGTTATAAAACAAATACAGGCAGTCCCCGGGTTACATACAAGATAGGGACTGTAGGTTTGTTCTTAAGTTGAATCGGTATGTAAGTCGGAACTGGCGTCCAGATTCAGCCGCTGCTGAAACTGATCAGTTTCAACAGCGGCTGAATCTGGATGCCAGTTCTGACTTATATACAATTCAACTTAAGAACCCCAGGCGTCCTCAAGTCAGCTGCTGCTGAAACTGATCAGCGGCTGATTCCAGGAAGCCCAGGGCAGGGGCTTCCTGTAGTCAGCCACTGGTCAGTTTCAGCAGCGGCTGACTTGGGGACGCCTGGGGCAGAGCAGCTGGGGTGCTGCTGGGTTGGTCCAGCAGCGCCGCCGCTCCTCGGCGCTACTGGACCAACCCAGCAGCCCCCAAGCTGCTCTGCCCCAGGCGTCCTGATTCAGCCGCTGCTGAATCTGACCAGCAGTGGCTGAATCAGGACGCCTGGGGCAGAACAGCTGGGGTGCTGCCCGGTTGGTCCAGTAGCGCCCAGAGCGGCGCTACGGGACCAACTGGCAGCGCCCCAGCTGCTGTACCACAAGTGTCTGGAGCAAAGCCACAGAGCACGGGGGCAGCGGGACAGCCCAGACGCACCGTGGCTGTCCGCTGCCCGCGTGCTCCGCGGCTTTGCTCTGCTTTGCCCCCCCCCGTCCTCCTGGTCTGCAGACCAGGGAGATGGGGGGGGGGGCAAAGCAGAGCCAAGCCGCGGAGCGCGCTGCCAGCTGCCAGCCCAGCTGTATAGAACAAATACAGTACAACCAATGATTCACAGCAGAATAGTAACCAGTGTTCCCTGTAAGGTGAGTGCTTTGGAGGCTACCCAGGAGAAATTCATGTGCCACTCGGCTGATTAGCAGAGTGCCCATAGTCTCCCACAGCTGATGGTGTATATCTGCACATGCCTTGGTGCACATAAATTTTAATCCGCACATGGATAGAAAAAAGTTGAGGGAACATTGATAGTAACTAGACAGAGGTACATATACTATTTATTAAAATATATAGAGCTATGTTCCGTGTTCTTTGCATCAACATGTCTTCACTTCTAAGCAGTTGATCGTGCAACCTTAATTTCTTTTAGGTGATTTTAGGTATAATTATTTATGATCGGAAGCAATTATAGACATTCATATGATTTGTGTGCATACTAAGCCTACCTCCTTTCTAGCACTCATGGCAAATCTGACCCAGGCTTTTTATTATGTTTTATCCTAACCCATTTATATCTGGCTAGTTGGGACTACTTGGTAATGTTACCTGAAACTGTGTAATAAAGCTGGCACATCACAATCTAATTCACCATCAAAATGACTAATGGGGCTACAGGAGAAAGTAAAACAAGGAATTTTTTTTTCTCTTTGTCCAGCACGAGTCAGGAGGAATCCATATCCTTTCCTTGTCTCTTAATCGTTGTCTTTTAGTCTTAATACCTGCTCCTGTTCACTGCTTTTTAAAATATTACATTTGTCAAAAACCTAATTAGGAAATCACAACTATTTCCTGCTCAGAAAGGGTACATCTAGACTGTGTTGCTCTTTTGGGATACCAGAAGTATCCCGAAATAGCAACGCCATGTCTTTAAAAGCACCTGCTATTCCGGCATACCTGTAACTCTCATTCCATGAGGGTTAAGGGATTTATCAGAATGGTGCCTTATTTTGAAATTGGCACAGTGTAAAATAAGCGGTTTAGATTTAGACTCTGAATAAGCTATGCAATTTTTGTAGCACATACAGAGTAGCTTATTCCAACAGAAGGGTGCTGTCTAGATGCTCACTTAGAAGCATTTGTCTTCCTCTGTAACATTATAGAGAGCTTTGCAGAGGGAAGCAGTGATTTTCCTTTGAAGTCCTTTCTAGATAACTAGTGTGTATACACACACACACACACACACACCCTCTCAAACCACCAATTGTGTAATCCAAATGCATGACAGACTCAAAACCAGAGAGTTTGTAATTAAACAAGATATTGAATACCAAGAGTAGGTCATCAATATAAATTCTCTGTGATGTCTAGGGTTGCCAGGTGTCCAGTTTTGAACCAGACAGTCCAGTATTTGAGCTTTCTGTTTAGGAAACAAATTGAGAAAATATAAATGAGAAAATATACATGTCTGGTATTTTCTAAATAAGATGTAATGTAGATTGTGATGTAATGTCAAGTGTGTCTGGTATTTTTGTTTAAACCATCTGGCAACTCTAGCAATGTCAGGAGATCAATAAGGCCCTGCAGGGGATGATGACTGTACCACCACACGAGCATGTTCCCTATCCCCAAATTTTTAGCCAGGGCAAAGACCAGATCTGTAGTGAAATTACCTGAATTAAGTTCATGGCTGACATGAAAGCCATGCAAGCCTGGTCATCTGCACAAATCTCCCATAATAATCAGCCATGGTGCTTAGATTAGTTGAATCTAACTATCTCAAGTCAGAAGCTTATGGAGCAGTGACCTATACATGATTAGTAGTTGCACCCTGTTTTTATCCCAATATTCATATACCAAGTACTTGAGCTCAGAGAAGGACATCCTAGGAATAGATCACCTTTTGCATTCAATCAAATGCAAAAAGGAAAGGCCAGTCATCCTCCCTAGACTGGTTTTATGTTCATGACCTGAATTATTAGTTTAACAGCTGTTACTTTTTCAGAAAGCCCAAGGTAAATCCTCCAATCCAGTCTTGATATACAAGCAAAAGCTTATGTTTAATCAGATCACGGATGGCACTGGCATGATTGTTGACTAGCTTTGCATTACTTACATTTCACCAGTGTCTAAAGCCATCTCATGATAATAAGAAGCTTGTTAATTTTAGAGCTCATAAGCTAAGTGAGCATTTTACAGCTCTCTATTGTACTTGTGCTAAATGATGTCACTCTAAAATCAACCAACCTTACTCTCTACTTAGTTACTAAAATAATGAATATTTTGTGAGAGATAAGGTCACAGAAAGGGCTGCCAGAATGTCAGAACATCATAAGGATTACCTAAAGTAAAAGAAAAACAAAAACAGTTTATCTGACGTCTGCTCCTAGACAGGTACTAGATTTTGCCCTACAGTACAGCAGATATAGCATCTGATTTGGTTAGCCTTTGGCAGCTATACTGTAGAGCAGGGCTACTCGACTTTGGAAGTCCCAGGGGCTGCAATGAAACTCACAGAACATTCCGAGGACTGCAACTCAAGTGTGGTTGCATATACATGCAAATATATATGCAGATATATGCATATAGTTTATTTCACACTGATGGGCATGAATACAAAGATTAAGGCAAGACTACACAACACACAGGCCCCATTTAAGTCAGTTCTGCTGATGTTAATAAAATGCAATATTTAGCTGATTTCCACCCATATGACCGTACTTTTAATGAGCAATGACAGTCCAGGAATTAACTACTAAAATGCATATGAATAAAAGACCATTATATTGACTTGCCATTGTGGAGCATGTTCCCAGTGGAGGCCATGTTCAAAGGATCCCACTCGTGGGCTGCATGTTGAGCCCTTCATAAACCCATACCACATTGTGGGCCACAAATGGCCCATGGGCTGCCTGTTGAGTAGCCTTGCTGTAGGGTGTGAGCAAATGCTTTGTATTCATGGGCCATTTAAAAAGGCATCAAGAAATAGAAAACTTGTTTTTTAAAAGTATTATGATAAGGGAGTGAAAGAGAAAGAAATTGGATAAAATACTTGGAAGGAAATGAGAACTAGTTTTGTTTAATGCAGCAAAACTAAAGAGCAAATAATCAACACTGTAGGCTTGTCTACATGGGGCAAAATCCCACAGTACCTGAAATGCATTAGCTACTTTAGCTTAATTTCCCAAGTGAGCACTCTTACAGCGCACTAAGAATACCTTTGGGTGTACTAACTTAATGTACTTTGGCAGTATATTAAACTAAACCAACAGACGGCACTAATAGTGCACAGTAACAGTGTCTATAGGACAAGTTAGTGTGGAGTAGCTAGCATGCTGGATAATTTTTGCATGAGGGTCACTTCATGAATTTTGATATGCAGTCAACGGCTGGCTTTACCTCCCTGGAAAGAGTGGGGCCTCATTGGAAGCGGTGGGGCTGGAGGCTACAGAGAGAGAGAGAGAGAGAAAGTGAGTGAGTGTGATAAAGACACAGAGAGATGGACTGTGAGGCAGACTGAGTATGTGGCACAGATGGAAAAGTGTGTGGCAGCGTGTGTGTTTGTGTGTGTGTGCATGCGTGCACGGTATTGGAGTACGAGTATTATATTTGTATTTTAGGTTTAATAACTTAGTAATGTAAGGTAACACATTTAACATTTTATTAATCAAGCCCTTTAGTTAAATATACATTTCTTTGTTTTAAAGTTTAGTGAGTTTAGTAAGTCAAGAGCTAGAGTTTTGGTATTGTGTCTATGTTAATGAGATTAGAGGAATGCTGAAAGCTGGAGTCTTAATTGTTTGATTTACAATGTCTTTTGTTTTGCCCAATATGAAACACTGTTTATGCTTTTCTTTGAAGGTCCTTGTGAAAATTGTTTGTGTGAAAGTATTACGTATGTGTCGAGATAGAAGTGCGAAGGTTATCCCCAGAGCCAGATGGCCAAGAAAGGAGGGGCGAGGTGTGGGTGAAGACAGACTTGTCAGCGTCAAAGGAACCATCAGTGAGTACACATGGTTAAGGATTGGTCAGATTGGCAGATTGATGACTCTAAAGTGGAGTGAGCACCCCCAAAAGACAATTGATTACAGAATGAGCTTTTTGGAGATGTTTTAGAAATGATTAACATAAAAAAGATAACACACTGGATACATACTGGCACAGTGAAATACATAGACTTCAACAAAGAACAAGGATTATAAAAGCAGGGTGCTTTGCTATGGAACTTTGGGTTCGTCTTGCCACCAACTCCAGGAGAGCATCAGATTGCAACCGACAAAGCCCGGCTCCCCCTATGTGATCAAGCTGGCTGGCCACTAAATTGATCCAGACTCTGGACTGGTAACTATAACATTGTCTGGCGGGACTGTGTGTATGGTGTTTGTGTGCGTGAGTGACTGAAAAGCATATGCTAATGTTGTATTTTCAGTAAATGCGACGTACTGCCTTTTCTCATATAAAATATCTTATGCTTTGTTTAAGCATAACAACGGCACAGACTGGGTTTGACAGACTGACACAGAGAATGTGCACAGGCTGCTGCTGGGTAAGTTCTCTTTAAGACAGTGAAAGCTATCCTGCTCTGGTCTCCCCAGCCCCCGCTCTGCAGAGATGGGGTATCGGGGAGGCAGGGCCAGCCCAAGCCATTGTGGTGCCTCGGGTCTGGGTGCATGGTGCATAGGCGGGCCCTCCCCCACGGCGCATGCGCTGCCAGGCCAAGGCCACTGGTGTGCAGCCTGGGGCCAGCCCCCTGGGGCGCATGGCACATGTGCTGCCTGGCCCGGCCACCACTTCTGGCGCACAGCCCGGGGCAGGCCACGCCTGGCCATGCAGGGCCCCGAGGCCATGGGGGGGAAGGGCGATGCTGGCTGGCACCGTGGGGATGGGGATGGTGATGAGGGGGCCGGTGCTGCGGGAGCCGGGCGTGTGGTGCCCGATGGCAGCCATAAGGGACACTGCACGTTCCTTACAGCTGCTATCAGGCACCCTGGGCAGCTGTCCGGCTCACCCATCCCTTAGTCCGGCCCTGTGGGGAGGGAAAGGGGGAGTGTGTGAGAGAGAGAGCACGCACAAGCACTGAAACCTTAGAAACAGGGCACTGCCTCTTAAGACAGGCATTCCTCTGAGTCACTTACCATCCGTGCTTCAGATTGGAGCAGCTCCACTATGTCACCCTCTGTGTGACCTCCGGCCTGCAGAGATGTGGGACAGAGGCAGGGGAACACCCTCTGACTTCAGCACTCCCCTTTCACCTCCATCTCCTTCTTCTATGCTCTGCATAGCTAGCAGGAGAAGCAGCTTGGCTGCAAGGTGGAGCAAGTTGAGGGGAGGGGCAGCTAAGCGCACACTGCCAGCGGTAAGTATGCACTCTGCTAAACAGCTGGGCGGGCCAGATCAGACCTCCAGGCCTGATTTGCCCACCCTGTAGTATGTGTAAATTCACATCCTGGCTTACTATTTACTAACTTCCTCATGCAGTCAAGTCTTCAGTTAAGCCAAACACCTTAAGCAGCTTTAACCTGAGATCACTGCACTGTGGAAATTAGTATTACCCTTAATCCTTTACAAACAGATGCCAGATAAAAAGGAAAGATGCCTGAAATGAACAATCTGAAGGTACTTTGCAAAAAAAAAAAAAATTTAAATTAAAAACTATTTCTGTAGTAACATTGTTTCTAAAATTCTTTCAGAGAAAACGCAGGCTGTTTTCCTGAACTTCGTTTTGTAACACTCATATATGCCTCCCCACAAATACACCACAATATTCTGCTTTGAATTTTACCATTGTAAATTCTCTATAGTCCTTACAACTACTTCAGATTTTCTCCAGCATCACGAGGAAAAGAATTAGGTTCACCTTCCTGGAACAGGTGGGAAGTTAGGAAATTACTAAATAATATTCATTGAAATAGTTACACAATTACAACATGGGGAAAACACCATGCCACAGACATTCACACTGTCATATTCTCTTATCATAATTTGATTTTGACATCACCACAAAAGTTAATGTGCATCCATATGACAAACATTGTCATACTTCCTGTAATTCTAATTCCAGGCACATGGTTCTATCATCATTGAAAGTGAATTCAGTGTTCCAAGTTTAAAATACTTCTCTTTGTAGGAGGATGGTACTGCATTATTATTCCCTTCTGTGGAAAGAATGAAAAATGTAGCTGGAAGCCCTGCCATCTGTATGGAACTGAGTTCCTGGCTCTCAGACTGCAAATTCTCAGAGATACTCACAAGTACCGATTAGGACTACTGCATTCCTGCTGCTGCAGGAAACACTGCTGAAATTCTACAGAACCTTACAGTTGCCTGCAGTTAGATGTCTGTCGTGGTTTTACAAATGAATTCACTTGTGAGCAGACACTGATTTAAATTGTATTCAGAGAGCTTAATAATCTTGAACTGATTCTTTTCATGTTGTCCTAAAAGTAAATTTGCATAGTCGTTTACATATTCTCAGCAACAATTTGCACTTTACATAATACTAAATAGTAAATTAATTATATCATTTTAGAATCAATTTAAATGTAAACATACAGTTTACAGAATAAAGTGAATATCTATCTGAACAGCATGAGAAATAATATATGAATGCCAACCTTAATTAATATTTATCCTTTATCTACATTTAGAAGTAAAAACAAGTCAGACTTTTATGAACCCCAGAGTGTTAAGATGTGCAACAAGTTACAACAATACAGCAATGTTCTACACTAAGGTTGATTTAGACCCTCAACAAGGCAAAGTCTCCAAAGCACTATATCCTATGAATTCTAAATTGGAAGGATGATATTAATCTAAAGATTATTCTACAAATTATATGATGTTTCAGACTTCTTCCCTCACACCAGAGACTCAGTGACTTGCAAAACCAAATAACTACACAAAATGAAGTAAGTAGGCAGACAGCTGGAACCCCTATGGTGCAAGATTCACTCAACCAAAACCAATAGCCCATGGCATACCTAGAAAAAGCCATAAAGAAAACTAAGCCAAATGACAGAATGGTGAATCTAAAGCAGCTAATTAACCCAGATTATCTGCACATTTTCCAAGAGTGACCTAGTGTAGCAACTTCTTAAGCTTCCATTTGAGATAAAAATCACTTAGGATACGTCTACACTAGCCCCCTAGCTCCATCTAGGGAGGCTAATGAGGGAGACCGGAATTGCAAATCAAGCCCGGGATTTAAATATCCCACGCTTGATTTGCATGTTCCAGGCCGGTCGCTATTCTAAGACTCATTTTCTTAGAGGGCAGTTACTTCGGGCCAGTCAATTTCTAAAATGGCGACCAGCCAGGAACATGCAAATCAAGTCCGGGATATTTAAATCCCGGGCTTGATTTGCAATTCCAGTCGCCCTCATTAGCCTCCCTAGATCGATCTAGAGGGCTAGTGTAGACATACCCTGAAAGCATAGTGTACTTACCCCTTTCTCTGCTTGACAAACCAGAACTAAAAACTTCTCCCAGCCCATTTGAATACTCCAACGTGGCTTCATGACACAGGGACATTGCAGATGGAAAGACCTAGCTTAGAGCAAGCCTATATTTGACTGCATTCATGCCCAAATATAAGACATCTTTCGAAAAAGCTGTTTATTGGTGTTGTGTATGAGACAACCCCACCACAATATAACCACTCAACATTTAAATTATCACCATTCTAGTCATGATAGAATAGAGAGTGGAAAGAAATAATATAATGTGTTAGATTTTAAAGTATTTTTTTCATTGGATAGCACTAGAAGAGAAAATGAGTCTTAGAAATATGATGGCTGAAGAGAAGTTTATGAATGTTCATTATATTAACAACATATTTAGGAGTCTCAGACTGCCCAAGAAAACACACTCACCATTATCCATTGACTGACCTAAATACATTAAACTTCCAATAATCCGGCACCTTTAGGACCCAGGGGGTGCCGGATTATCAGATATGCCGGACTATCAGAAGGGGGGGCTATGAGGGGTCTGGAGTAGGGTGGGAGGGGATGCCACCCCAGATCCCTCATAGCCCCCCCCCCTTATGATAGTCCGGCTCTGCCCCAGGCGTCCCAGATTCAGCCGCCGCTGGTCAGTTTCAGCAGCAGCTGAATCGGGGATGCCTGCAATAGAGCAGCTGAGGTGCTGCCAGGTTGGTCCCGCAGCGCCGAGGGGCGGCGCTACGGCACCAACCCAGCAGCACTCCAGCTGCTCTTGGGGATGCCTGGGACAAAGCAGCTGGGGTACTGCCCGGTTGGTCCTGCGGGACCAACCCAGCAGGACCCCAGCTGCTCTGCCCCAGGGGTCCCCAATTCAGCCACTGCTGAAACAGATCAGCGGCTGATTCCAGGAAGCTTGGGGCAGCCTGCCCCTCGGCGCTGCTGGACCATCCCGGCAGCACCCCAGCTGCTCTGCCCCAGGGGTCCCCAAGTCAGCCGTTGGAATGGGAAAGAAATCCTGGGTGTGTTTATGTAAATACAGTTTGCCTCTGCTTTGCTTAGATATTCAGCTCTTACAATGGTATTTTGCTCGCTGCAACCAATTTAGCTGCTGTTGGGTCACAAATAGTGTCAATACTAAATGCAGAATTGTGAGATATGATCACCAATGGTTGCAGTTATTTTGTGAATGAAGAAGTGTCATACTGTCTAACTCGGTGCAAAGGAGAGAGCCTGTCAGTGTGAAGAACCTCCGATGGACAAGGATTCCCCTGCTAAAGCTCTGAAGTGAAATGGGGAGGGCAGGACTCTGAATCAGCAGGCTGCATGCACTCCAGGCGTGAGCTGCAAGTCTGTTTTCTCCCCCCTGTTCTAATGATAGAACTACAACAGGCTCCATAAGGGCACTCTCTTATTCTTTTTAATTTACTCCAGTGAATGATGGAATTTCTTGTGGTTGGACTGTGCTTTGGGCCAAGAGCTGAAATCAGTAGGTTTGACCCACAGCCAAATCCACCACCAACCAGCAGAAGGTGTGATAGGTGGCCAGAAGAGCGGCAGCAATGAGGTGAGATGAACAGCCGGCAAGGCAGCGGCAGGGAGCAGGTGGAGGGTGAGTGACCAGCAGAGTAGTAAGATGCCTCCTTACCTTCCCCTCCTCCCACTCAGGATGGGAGGTAAAGTCTGCAGATGCACCTCTAAACTCTGGGTCTGCCCTGACCAAGGGCAGCAACTGAGAGTGGGTTGGGCATGTGAAAGAGACATTTACATTACTGGACTTAAAAACCTGAGAGGCAAAGAACATTGCCCAACCTACTTGAGGTGGGACTGTTACTCATGGGTTTTGATAATGAACTCTGTGGTGTTTTTTCAAATTCATGACACGTTTCTTCCCTCCTCTTTTATTAAAGGTTTCTTTTCTACACTCATACTCTTTGCTTGCGAGTAGAGAAGCATTGCCTCTCAGAAGCATCAAGGGCTGTTGCGTGAATTTCCCATGTCACTGGGTGGGGTCTTGAGCCAGTTCTGTATTGGATGGATGCAGAGGAACCTCTAAATATTGAACCCGGCTCTAGCTGCTGCTGGTGCTTCCTGACAGAAGGGTTACACTTAAAAAAAGAGCGATTCATAAAGAATAGATTAAAGAATAAATCCATTAAATTATGAGGGTTAGTCCCACTACATAGGAGAGCTTATTTTTAAAATGGTATTTGGCATTGTGATGGTGTTTTGTGCCAAAACTGGAATGCCAGACAAAAAGAAAAGGTATCAGTCTGGAAACAAAGTATGCGCCTTCCCTGACCTGTGCAATGGACCTATCTGCTGTTAGAGTAGTATATTAACATGAGACAGTTAAGGACCCACTTGAAATCAAAAGATTGTGTGAAAAAGTGGAAATACAGGCAAATTAATTAATTAACTCTAATCCTCTCTTCTGTGGGTTAAGTAATGCATTCTTTACTCTTATTATGAGTCTGATCCAAAGTTGAGTAGTCAGATTTCCCATTATTTCACCAGCTTTTGAATGCACTATTTGCCTTGCAATATATTTATTATTATAAGAAGTATTATCAAACACAATCATCTTGTTCCCATTCTAGGATTACAGTGATAGGGAGGGATATATGCCTTAAGTGCTAGCTACAGATATATATTTGATCTATACCCCACCCAATCATACATCTTCAATAGTATTTAAATGAGCACAATGTTCTATCTACTGTAACCAAAGAAGTTAAATTAAGACTACAGGGATCAATCACAAAATGAGAGAAAAAATTTGCATACGTTTATAGCTGAAAAAACCCATTTGTCACTTAGGATGAGTCACTTTCAGTGAAAAATAGAATTTTGATGAAATAATTGCACATGGGCTCATTTAAAATAATTTTATTTCTGCTTTAGTGAAGAAGGCTTTAGAGCAGATTTCTTCATTATTAAACATGTCTTTCTTTAAGAAGCTTAATTTTATCTTCCAAATACCTGCATTTGTTCAGCTATTTTAGGTATTTTCTGTGTTGAATTTGTAGCTTTTTGAATAGAGAACACATCCCATTTCCTCTTTAATATCTAGGTATATTTTTTAATTAAAGTAATAATGGAAAATTAAGTTTTGTATTGATTCTTGCTAGTTCTCTTTCAGAATTAATGCAGTTGAATGTCAGTCTAAAAATCTGGTAATAAAGAACACAATATAATTGCTTCCTTATAAAACTGTAATGCATAGAACCAAATAGAAAGAATTCCAGTGGAAATAATGAATGGTAGCCATTTACTTTACTTTATATTACACCGACTGCTTCATATAATTTCATTTCAGCATAATATAGAGAATTCTATTGTCTATTCTGCTGCCATTTCTCGAGATATTTGAAATACATTTAATTATACAAGGTCACATCTGAACAGGCAAGGTTCTCTGGAGAGAATGAAATTGAACTTTTCCATATCAGATCACTTCTCTCTCCAGAAATGAATTCTTTATTACCCTAAAATTACATGATATTATCCTGAAATGACATGATATGTCTTATTTCTCATCTAGCACATTCCTGGAATTAGGCTTGAGTATAAAAGAAAACTAATGGTTCTGAGAACTGGCTGCTGCAAAGGATGCACTCTTTCATTACTTACACTTAATAACTGGCAGTCCACAGGAGGAAAAGCTATAAGGAATAAGCCAGTTGCATTTAGAGATGGGAGTTATGGTCTTTTCTTTATGATGTAGCATAAAAAATTATGGCAAATTATAACAGCTGTTATGGATGAGTTAAATCTGCCAAAGTTCTGTTTGTGTTAAAGGGTTCCATTCCAAATTGTAAATTAAGAGAATTCTCCAATTGTTCAAGTTTTAAAAGGCTTAGAGACACTGTTTGCAGAGAGATGTCACAATTTTAAAAAAAATCACAAGGGTGCAGAGAAATGGCACTAAAGAGCAACATTGTCTTTTTCCCAAAATTTCCTTTAGACCAGGGTTGGGCAAAATATAGGCTGCCAAGCCACTAGATATGGCCCACGAACCACCCTGCCAGGACCCTCAGGCACACAGCTGTGCAGTTTAAATCTCAACCCATATAGCTCTGGAGGATGGGGGAAGTTTTATGCAATCTCCCTGCCCCAGCTCAATCCTCAGCTACTATTGGCCTGAAACAATCAGCCAATAGGAAATGACCCCAGCCAATCTCTCAGCTCCTGTTGGCTGGTTGTTTCCAGCCAATAGGAGCTGAGAAATTGGCTTGGGGATGGGAGCAGCACAAATCTCTTCCTCTCCCAGAGCTGAGAGCCACATAGAGGGAACAAGCCTGCAGTTTCAAGCAGGCCAGGGAGCCCAGCCTGCCTTGAAGGTGCCGCAGCCTTAAGTGCCTGCCGGCCAGAGCATGACTCTGGTACCCTAGCCCCTCCCAGATCCCAAATCCCTCCCTCAGGTCACTATCCAAACCTTCTGTACCCTCCTACCCCAGGTCACAACTCCCTCCCAGACCCTGTACCCCCCTTTACACTCCTCCCTCAGGCTAGAATCCTCTCCTGTACCTAAACACCCTCCCAGAACCTGCAACCCATTCCCCTTACCCCAAATCACAACCCACACCCTCTGCAGTCTGCACCCCCCCTTTTCTTCCTTTCCCAAGTTACAGCTCCCTCCCAGACTTTGCACCCTCTCATAGTGCTCACCCCCCAGGCCAGAATCCTCTCTTGTACCCATGCCCCATCTCTAACCGTACACCCCAATCCCTTGAGCCAGGTCACAACCCCCTTCTTTGCCCAAACTTCCTCTCAGACCTCACACTATCTCCTGCACCCCAATCCCTTACCTCGTGCACCTTTCTGTGCCCAACCTCCACCCTAGACCCTGCGGCCCCTCCACAGAAATGTGTGGCCCTTGACCGCTTCCCAAAATCTTAGAGTAGCTCCCGCCAAAAATTATTGCTCTCCCCTGCTTTAGACAGGGAATGTTTGTTCACTGCAACTGACTAGATGAAGTAAGATCCAAAGCATCAAGGTTTTATGGCTCTAAACATTAGCAATTCCATTCATTTTCATCAGGAGCACCTCATTTTCTTGTCTAATTATTAAAAGTGAATGCATGTGTGTATGTATGAATAAAATGGCTATTCCTTTTTTTCACTGGAATTCACTTAGATATTATTTATTACATTTTGATAAGGAAACAGTTACATTGGTGCTGGATAACCAAATGTTTAGACTCAGAGTTAATGCAATTAAGTACCAAACAGAACTAGCAAGAGTCAATACAAAAATCTCATTTATTATTACTGCTTCAGTTTCCAAAACTTATCTGCTCAGTCCTCCAGATGATTTGGAAAGGGTTTATTTTATTTTGGTTTAGATTTTTTTTTTTTGCATAGGAAAGAAAGAGAAGTTTTAAAACAACAAATACATAAAAGCAGCTGCATTAATACTCTCCACAGCTGTATATACGTGCAACTCGCACAGCTAGTGGGTGCGGTTCACTGTCCCATCTAGTGGCAGTTACACTACTTTCAGAGAGAATGAGTTTGCTCCATACTACAGCCTTAAGTAAGACCCTGTCCAGCGCTACAATTGCGGGCTCATCTGGAAATTTATCTGGGTCCTTGAAGCTTGGGACATACATAGTTCCCCTAGCTGAGGAAGTAATTCACAAACCTACTGGGTGGGGCTCTCTGTCCCATGTAGTGGCACTTAGACCACTTTCAGAGAGTGAGAATGAGTTTGCACTACTGCCTTAGCTGATAGCCAGATGGCTTTCCAGCTCAAACAGTAGAGGCTCATGCACTAAGCTCTAGATGTCCTTGTGCACATCTGTAATGGAATGCCATTTTAAGACAGATTTTGGAACAACATCTTTGGCCCTAAAATTGAGACACTCTTGAAGATGCATTCACAGGAAAATTTCTAATGAAGATTTTTTTGTAACAATTCACAAATAAAACAGAACGTTGAATGAAAAACCCACATTTAAAAAGGATAAGAGACATTGATATTAAAGAATCATAGCATGCTCTTCAAACACGCCCTCCCCCCCACCGAACAGATTAAGGGGATAATACATACTGACTTCTAACTCAAATATAAACATGAAGGATTGCGATATGGTAAAATTAAAAGTTGTTAGTTATATTTTAATCACTAGTAATTATGGATAGAGTATGAGTATGGATGAGGTAAATGCGTAGTCCAAGGCTTTGCTGGCATAAATGTGGTTTTGCTAATTTTTCTTTTACATAGCATTGTTGCTGTAGTAAGATGAAGGCCTAAAACATCAGCTCATGCAGCACAGGCCTGGTTTGAGGCCTGAGGCCTAGCTAACAGCAGACAAAACATGGCTAACAAAGCCAAGCTAAGCTGTGAGCAAGAGGCAGGCCCCTGCTCACAGAACTTAGCACAAACAGTGCAAAACATTAATTGGGAATAGGCCCAGATGTAGAACAGTAATTGGTACTGCTCATAAGTGGAAAGCACATGGTACCACCAGCTCATTAAAAAAGACCTTGGTATCTACTCCTCCCAGATACAGACCCAGGTACTGGGTAGAGATGATCTAATCAAACTAGAGGGTAGGGTGCAGAGTGATGGGTGGTATTTAAGTAGCATCAGTGGGTGGCAACCTGATACATCAGCAGTGAGGTGTGATTTATTTGTACCTGTATATAAAGGGGTGATTGGGGGGGGGGGGGTTGGGGGAGAGAAACAGTCTTTGTATGACCTAAGGGGCAGTGGAAATTTCTCACTGATTGAGTCATTCCATTATTATGGGGTACATCTGTGTAGTGGTTCAGTAGCCTACTGACAACTATTACTATACTTCACTTAACAATAAACCTGGCCTGGCACCTTCGATCCTTTATCTGGGTTGTGGTTTGGGGGCTCTCTTGGGGTCTGCTGTGGAGACTAAGTGCACAAGTTGATACAGCACACATCATTGAGCACACACACACGAGCAGCCTTCTGGTTATCATCATCAACAAAGCCAGAGACTTGTGAGGACACCTTGGCAGTAAATCCTGACCACTTCCTGAATAACTGCAGCTGCTATGTTTAAAATGGTATTATTGATGTTAGAACAAATATAAGCTTTTGTACTGAAAGGTCTGAAGTAAGAGACATACACAAACACGTAACAGCAACTAACAAACAAGTAAGCAACCCTCTTTCTGGCAGACCAGGGCAGGATGACACAAAATGATGATTCAAAAACAGCAGAACCAGGAGGAAAAGTGCAAGAATTGGGTAACTTAAATTTGTTATGCATCATGGATTACAGAAAAACGAAGGGTCAGTGTGTTAAAAGACAAGTGGAAAAAGATTAAGTAATCTGTAATGAGTAAATGTGCAAAATGTCTAAGCCAGCATGGCCACAAAATAGAGATACATTGGTTAAGAAACTGGGACTGAAAGATCATGGAACATAATCTTAAAACTACGAGAAACCTCGATAGGTCACCTAGTCCAGTCCCCTGCACTCATGGAAGAGCTATATTTTTCTAGATAATCCCTGACGTGTGTGTCTAACTTGTTCTTAAAAATCTCCATCATTTGTGGAGAGGACTTTTTGGTGCCGCATAATGTGGTAATTAGAACCCATTTACCAGTTCAGTCTTGTCTGCCATTATTTGTCTGGCATATGACTCATAGTATCAAGACAAGATAAATAAGACAGACACAATAAGGGACAATAATTCAGTCTGCAATTGTATAAAATGAAAACTGAGCAAGCCTAAAATTGGTAGATTTGTGACTCAGTTTACCAACTTTTCCCTGAACAATATAAAACAATGAATGGTTGTAAAAACAGACTGGAAGCATCTGCTCTCCCTGTTGCAAAACATAAAAACAAGTGAATATTCAATTAAATTAAAACATAGCCAATATAAAACCAATACAAGGATTTCTCCTCCCTCCAAACACTTGAAATGGATCTTATTTTCCCAATATGCCACTAAAAATTTAACAAAATTCAGTGAGGGATTGGGGGGGGTATGTGAATATCCAGAGTTAACAGATAATGCTAACAAATTTTGGAAGCGGTTTTAAACCTCATGTTGCACGGCTTAAGCTAATCACAATAAAAACTGTAAGAAGAAGAACTAGGAAAAGCCCTAATCTGAAAGACAGATTACCCTACATCTGCCAAATCACAGAAGATTAAGGTTGAAAGAAACCTCAGGAGGTCATCTAGTCCTGCGCTTCAAAGGTCAAAGTGCTGCAGGGATCACAGGGCCATGTTCAGCTTTTCTAAATAGTCCTTAATGTGTTCTTTCACTACTGAGGGCTGCTCAGCTCTTCCCCATAAAGTGCTGGCCATTGCAGGGGAATGGGAGCTGACCTTGCTTGTGAAGAGTGAAGCAAAAAAAGCATTGACTACTTCAGCTTTTTCCACACCATCCACACTATGTTGTCTTACCCACCCTGTAAGGGTCCCACACTTTTCCCTGACCACCTCATTGTTGTCAGCATCTAAATACTTCTTGTTAACCTTCAGGTAAGCAGGGGCTGAACTGCTGCTTGCTATCAGCCACCTAAAAGGAAAGAGCTGCCCTGGGCATGTGTGCGCCTACTCCAATTGTTTAGCTCTGCAACTGTTAATTGTTGATATGTAAATACAGCTCATGCCAGGAGGGGGAAGAAATCCGAGGTGTGGCTATGTAGATCCAATTCAGCCAGGGCTGATGGAGGATCAGTGTTGGAATGGAATATGGTGTATTGTAACTAATTTGGGGCTGTTGAGGGGGTCACAAATCACGCTACCCCTAAATGTAGAAACTGTAAAACATGACACCAGTGCTTACAGGAGAGACACCATCATTGTAAGAGGTCTCCAAGGAACAAGCCTCCCCCCTTCCAGAGTTGAGTGGAATGAACTTGGGGCTAAAGGGCTTGAGTCAGCCTGCTTCACACCTGCCAGGTGTGAGCTGTAAGATTGGCCCAACCTGCCCCTTTCTCCCTTTGTTTTAAGGACAGACCTAAAGCAGACTCCATTAGGAGTCTTTTTGCTAGTCCAGTGGAAGCTGGAATCCTTTGCCAGTGTAGGTGGTGGCTAAAGAGTTGAAATCACTAAGAGCTGAAATCACTGGTTTGACTGGGAGCCAGACCTATTGCAGCCAGCAAAGCAGCGGCGGTGTAGCCCGGACAGGAACCCCCCTGTAACATTCATCTTTGCTTGCCTGGAGCATGCAGGGCACACAGAGCAATAAAATAGCATGGTCTTTGAAAGCCTTGGAGCACGAGGCTCAGGATATGCGGGCTCAGTGACCTTGAATGGCTGTAAACAGAGATATGCCAATTGCTGACCAAGAGGTTGCCGAAGAGTGCCCTTGACTGAAACCCATATTGATACAAACACACAGCCGTCCGCGGGGGGAGGAATCTCTCGCCCAGTAAAAAAAAATGTCCAGTATTCACAATTTAGTTCTCTCTCTTACAAGTGTAAATTAAATTGAAACTTGCTTGTAAGAACTGGAGTCACAAAGACAGACCAGTACAATTTGGCATCTTAAGATAAGAAAGAGGAAACGGGCCCCTATGGGTATAAAGATGGGTCCAGCAGCACATTTACTCTGAGTGTCAATCTACCATCTATCTTCTGGTTGGGTTAGGTGTTTGACCTCCCAAGGTTCCACGGGGATGCCCACCTCGTTTTCGTCTTTCCTAGGAATTGAGGGATCGGCCCTGGCTTGATCTGCTGGAGTCGAGAGGCACAGAAGGGGGTAAAAATTGTATGTGGATGTGGTCCTTTGTCTTAAGTGTACACATAGACTTAAGAGCTCTTTAAAGATTAAGCTGTTACTTGGTACAGCTATTTTCTATCTTTATTTTCTTTGTAACCATTTTTAAGGTTTATATTTGCTAGCAGTTAAGAAAGAGAGCAATAGCCATTGTAACCATATGATTTATAAGCCTTTTTAATAAACCTGTAACTGTTTAAGTTTTTAACCTGACTCCTTCAGTTGCTGTAACAGAACCAAGCACAATTTAAAAGAACTTCAGCCGGTCATAAGGGACAGGTATAGGAAGAGCTTGGGCGTTTGGATAGTGTCACTTCCAGGGGACAGATCCGTTGGGGCATCTCTCAGTCTTCCCTAGACTGCTCGCTGCGCAGGGATCCTGTATCCTAGTAGTTGAAATCTGAGATGTAATAAGCTCTCCCTATAAACTCTGGGGTGTCTGTCAGCCTGTTGGCTGCCCCCTGTGATGGTAACACACACACACACACACACACACACACACACACACACACACACTTTGCCTAGCGGTAAAGGCACAGACGTTAAACCTTTTCTTGGTAACACACACACACACACACTATCCTGACCGTCGGCTGACAGGCGGGCAGCGGAGTGGATGGTGGGAATGACTGGCAGGCTGCGGGCAGCACAGCGCGGCTGGTAGGAGCGGCGACAGGTGACCAGCAGCGCGGCGCGGCACAGCCGGTAGGAGTGGTGGAAGGCGACCAGCGGAGCATCCGGTGGAGTGGAATGATTCAGCTGGTGGAGCGTGGCAGAGTGGCTCGCCTTAAAAGACTGCAGCAGAACCCTGCAGAGAGGGGGGGCCATCGGCCTTGGACCACGTAAGGTGCCCCTATCTAACCCCCCGCCCCCATTTCCACCCAGGTTAGGAGGCAAAACCCTACAGGTGAACTTTTGGTCTCTGGGCAGCACTGACCAGGGACAGAGACTTTGGGATGTCAGACTGGGTGATTCTTGGCTGGGGGGGGGGGGGGGGGGGGGGCCCTTAGCTCATGTTTGGGCTATGAACTCTGTTTGTGGTATTTTCCCAAGTTAATGCTGTATGACTTCTCCCTCCATTTCATTAAATGTTTCTTTCCTACACTCAGACTCTGTGCTTGCGAGTGGGGAAGCATTGCCCTCAGAGGCACCCAGGGGTGTATGAATTTCCCAGGTTACTGGGTGGGGGCTCGAGCTGGTTGTGTGTGAGATGGACCCCTAGATATTGAACCCAGCCCTGGTTGCTGCCGGGTCTACCCGGCAGAAGGGTTACATTCACATTCCTTGATTGCAACAATTCCACTTGTGCCTTGGCTCTCCTGATTACACCTCTGCCTGATCAAGCAATATTTTTCTTCCAGTCCCTTGTCATTTGTCCAAGTTTCCCCTTCTTGTAAGCTTCTTTTTTGGGGCAAAGTTGCTTTCACCTTCCTCTGAAGCATCCTATAACAGTCACTGTTAGAGGCAGGATAAGATCAACCACAGGTCTCTGAGTTGTAGACATTTTTGTGTGTTCTATGTAAAAACTCCTTATTCTATATTTTTCTTTAGTTACAATGTTTGCTAGACTAAAATGACATTTCTGGAAATAATTCCAAGGAGAATTAGATACTTCATGAAAAGATGATATAATGGTCACAATCTAGTTTGTCCCGTTCCAGCGTAACTGTGTCTGGAAGGTTGGGAGTGTGTCAGAATATCAGTTTTCAAGTAACTCTTACCTACAGTCTCAGAGGGGTAGCCATGTTAGTCTGTATCTTTAACAAAAATATGCTACAGGACAATTTTTTTTTGTCTCTTACCTATAGGCAAAGCAGGCCTTATAAACATAGCAGTACTCTTCTGATGGGGAGAAGCTTCCCCCCTCCCATTTTGCTAAATCACACATTTACATTTAAAAAATGTCAAACTTTTGAGTGTGTGTTCAAGCTTGCACAAAACAACAAATGGCTATTTGGCCAGTTTATAATATGTTCCATAGTTAAAAATCTTTTTTTTCTCATTCACACATCACAAAATGTGCATCTGCAAAACCATACATTCATTATTTTCCCAATACCAAGAAAATTCTGGAGGAGAGTCTGTTTTGAAGATTGTTTGTACGCATGTTACTGTGTGTGACTTTCTAGCAGACACAGCAGTTGGTGACAAAACCAAAATTTTTCTCCATGGAAAACTGTGAGTTTCCCACAGTAGTCACAAGGAGATAGGACAAGCAGAAATCTCTGTCCAGAAAAGTTAAGAATACCTAGGCAGACATGTTCACTACATATCTGTTCTGTATTTGGGAAAAGCCAGGTTATGTAATCATACCATGGATGAAGATTAAATACTTTCTATTCCAATAGTAACTAATGAGGATGTTATACAGCAGCTACTAAAATTAGATATTTCAAACTCAGCAAGTCAGGATAACTTGTGTGTAAGAATTTTAAAGAAGCAGGTCCAGGAGCTCTCTGGATCATTAATGTTGATTTTCAATAAGTCTTGGAACACTGGAGAAGTTCCAGAGGACTGGAAGAAAGGTAATGTTGTGCTAATATATTAAAAGGTTAAACGAGTGACCCAGATAATTATAGGCCTGTCAGCCTGACATCAATCCCAAGCAGAATAATGGAATACATTATATGGAACTCAATTAATAAAGAATTAAAGGATGGCAATATAATTAATACCAGTCAATTTGGGTTTATGGAAAATAGGTCTTATCACTGATAAAGGCAAATGGTATTGATGTAAAAAACTTAGATTTCTATATGGTATTTCACTTGGTGCCAAACATGTTGATCAAGAAACTAGAAAAATATACATTCAGCACAGCACACATTAAATGGTTTAAAGGCTGGCTAACTGATAGAGCTCAAAATGTCATCATAAATGGAGACTCATAATTCAGCGGGTATGTTTCTAGTGTCCTGAAAAGCCCTACAGTGCCTAACCTTTTTATCAGTTTAACCTCCCTGGACTTTAACCTCCTTGGACACTCAGTATGGTCCTACAAGTTGCTGTTTTGTTTCAGACCAATTCCACAAGCCAAATACACAGAAAAGGATTGGAATGCCACTTCAATCTCAAGCTTAACTCTCGTGCAAATGGTCTAAATCAGGATATCGGATGGCTCGCACATTATCAAGCCACCTAACAATGAAGGTGCCAATGGTTCTTGATGTCGATGTAGAATCTGGTGTTAGTACTCTTCCTTTCCTAGTGCATACTAATGGTTCTTATCAGCCTCTTTTAACTATTTAGTCTTTAAGTGTATGTCTCAAAAAATGAAGAGTAACGTTAGTTCGAATCAAGGGGTTTGGTTCGAACTAACACATCTCGGTGCGTACTTTCACTTTCAAAACAGCTGTTGATCGGAGTAATGCACCAGCGAGATCATGCTAATGAAGCACGGGATATTTAAATCTCCGCTTCACTGACTATTTCGAAGGCCTACATTTGCATCCCTAGTTCGAACTAGGGTGCAAGTGTAGACATACCCTCAGATTCTAACAGACTATTTGTTGTTGTTTTTTTAAAGTTTTTCCTATTACAAACTGGCTGGGCTATCCCACTGAAACTTATCTACCTATCTCTTTCCCCCTCCTTTGCCAGTGTAGGTGGTGGCTAAAGAGTTGAAATCACTAAGATTTCAAAAATGGAGTCTTTTATTTATAGGCTTGGGGACCTTATCTTGGGAAGAATCTAAAAAAACGAACAAACAAAAAACGGGGATAGGTCATGATGGATAATCACCTGAACTTGTGCTCCCAGTGAAGGGCTGTGGCCAAAAAAGGCTAATGCAATCTTTAGATGCATCAACAGGGGAATCTCAAGTAGGAAAAGGGAATTTATATTACCCCTGTAATTGGCACTGGTGCAACAGCTACTGGAATATTGTGTCTAGTTTTGGTGACCAGCCTTCAAGGAGGATATTTAAGAACTGGAGAAGGTTCAGAGAAGAGCTACATGAAGGATCAGATTAAAGGATTGAAAGGATGGTTAAAGGATTGGAAAATATGCCTTATAGATTGAGCTCCATTAGCCTTTCACTATCAGATGGTTTAGGATAGCCTTTCCCAAAGTGTGGTCCGCAGCCCAGTACCGGTTCTTAGAAAAAAAAAAAATACTGGCCCTCAGAAAATTTTTTGTGCACGATTCTTGGGAGACAGTCCACTGCCGCTCTGCTGGGCATGCTCCCAGGTGCTAGATCCAGTGGGTGCTAGGACCCAGGGAGAAGGCCGGGCGCCGTGCACACCAACGCAAAATGCCCGGTGCACCAGCGCTGACCGATAAAGCAGCCAGGACGAAAGGGGTGGAACAACCCGCCGGACGGTAGGGCCAGCAACATGTCCGGGGAAAGAGGACAGGGGAAGAGGACATGGGGTTACTCACCCAACCTCCAGGGTCCATACGATCCCAGTCACCTGGCAGGCCTGAGAGGGACCTTCTAACCTTACTGGTCCCAAATGGGGGTGAAGCAGGTATCTCGGGATTGGGGTCGGGAAACCACCCAGGGCAGTCGACCGGGCCCGCTCCTGTTGGCACTGAGGGCTTTGGGAAGACCAGAAACAATTTATTTGCCTATTCATCATTTGCTTAATGAATATGCAAATATACAAATAAATGTTACCAGTCCTCCAAAAGCTTGTGAATGGGTTTACTGGTCCTCAGCATCAAAAAGATTGGGAACCACTGGTTTAGGAGTAACTTTACCAGTGTTAATAAGCACCTTCACGGGGTACAAATATTTGATAATAGAGGGCTCCTCAACCTAAAAATGATGGATATAACAAGATTCAGTGGCTAGAAGTTGAAGCTGGGGTATGTCTACCATCAGGTAGAATTTTGAAAACACGGAGAGCGCACTGCCACATTCAAACTGCATTGCTGTTACCAGAGCAGGGTAATCCTAGAGATGGCCACACCTCCACCTGGTCCTCTACCACTCCCCAAAACTCCACCCTTTACCAGGTCAGAGGCCAGAAGCCAGAGACAGCCAGCAAGGGGTAGCTGCTACTCTGGCTGGTGCAGTGGAGCAGGTGGGTGTGGTGTTCTCTCAGCTCTTCCTCCTGATGCTGGTGCCCAAAGCTGCAGATTCTCCTGAGCTCTCGTGTTTCCTTTGACTACTTGCACAGCTGGTAAAAGCTACTTAGGTGCGGGGTTGCAGCTCCAAGGTTGCCAGAGCCCTTGTGGAACAGTGATCATTTGGGGCCCATCCTGGCATCCAGCTCCTAGCTATTCCTTGTCTGCTCCTAGAACCATTTTAAACGTTATTGTGCCAAATGCCATTTCCCAAATTATAATTTTTGGTTGTGCCCTGCCCCACATCCCAGAGTCCCCCAGACAGTCCAAGTGGCTCACTGAGATGAATCAGGAGTGGAGATGGCACTCCCTCCTCAGGCCCCATCATGCAGAGCTAGCCATAGCCCCAATTAAAAAAAAAATCCAAATTACACCTCTCTCTTTAATGAAAGTCTTTAATGTAGACTGTAGCTTTAATCTAGCTAGTTCAGGTTCTGGAGCAGTCAAGCTGTGGCATGCAAGCTCCAGTGTCAACTGTAGAAGACCACCAAGAACCCATGGTTACTACTCACAGCACTCACACATGTGCACTGCTGCAGCTTCACTGTTCCAGGTCTTTAGTTAACTAGAGCAGAACTAGCTCAGTTATGATTGAGCTGCAGTGATATCCTGTTACTGTAAATAAGTGCAATTACTTTGTTTAAACAACGAACATAACTAACAATTGGAGCAATTTGATAAAGGTTGTGCTGGATATGCTACCATTGGAAATTTTAAATTCAAGATTGGATTTTTTCCCCCCTAAAAGAAGTACTCTAGCTCAAGCAGAAATTAATTTCCTCCCATAGCCCGTGTTATGCAACAGGTCAGAATAGCTGATCACACCGATCCCTTTGGCATTATAATATATGAATCCATGCATTTTGAATACAATTTCTCACTTTGTTTCAACTAGAAATGACTTTTTCAAATGAAAAAAAAATGGCAATTAAAGGCAATTAAAATCTGAAAAGTTTTTCCTCCTAGATTTTCACATACACTCAAACATTTTCCTCCTTTCTCTGCCAGAACGGGAGGAAGGTGCTGGCATTAAAAAGACAGAAGGAAAAAATTTGCCAAATTCAAAAACCGAAAAGAGATGCCCCTCCAACTGAAAGAAAATTACATACTCAATCAAAATGAAAAGATAAATGACACTTCAAAATAAAAATTACAAGTCAAGGGGGCTGGAAGAAACCTTGAGAAATCACTTAACACTGTGGTTGAGCAGGACCAAGTAAATCTAGAGCATCCATGAGAGGGGTTTGTCTGAAATCACCTGTTCTTTAAGTCTTCAATAACAGGCATTCCGTAGCCTCCATGGAAGTCTGTTCCAGTGCTTACCCTGCAGTTAGCAAGCTTTTCCTAATATCTAACTTAAATCTCCTTTGCTGCGGACTAAGACTATTACATTTTCTTCCCCCAATGGGCACAAAAAAGGACAACAGATCACTTTCTTCTTTGTTTTCAAATATTGTAAGAACTATTATCATTCCCCCTCAGTCATCTTTTCCAAAAAATAAAAATTCCCAGATTCTTTATATACAACATTCCTTGTTTGGCAGGTATTCTAAATCTTTTATCATTTTTGTTGTTTTCTTCTGGGCTCTCTCCAGTTTGTTCATAACTTTCTTAAAGCATGGGTGCCCTGAACTGTACACAAGCCTATTCAGGTTGAGTAGAACAGGACATACATCCTGTTTTTGCATACAACACTCATGTCAATACCTCCCAGAATATAAGCCTTTTCAGCAGCTGTATCACATTGATGGCTCATTCAATTTGTGCTGAATTGGATCTGGAAGTTATAGAACAGTGTTCTCCAACCTTTTTACACCCAAGATCACTTTTTAAATTTCAGAACAAGCCAAGATCTACCATCCCGCCCCTTCCTTGAAGCATCGCTCTCTCTATTCTCCTCTCCATCACTAGCTATCCCCAACCCTTATACTGTTGCTTTTTTTCTCAATTCTTCTGTAGAAAGAAGTTTTTCCATCATTTGGCCTATCTAGACTGGACCAAATATCAGAAAAAAACCCTTCCTTTGGAAGCCCCCTTATTCCTCATGGAAAGAGGAATACAGGTTTTCTTGGGGGGATATCTCTGGAATCCTGAAAAACTCCTGCAGTCTAGCCGTACCCTCACTGGGTTGAGGCAGGATGTGTAGGCTCTGGGGTGTGAATGAGGGATTTGGGTGTGGGAAGGGGTGAGAGGTGCAAGCTCTGGGAGGAAATCTGGATGCAGGAGGTGGAGGATAAGGGAACGCTGGCTCGGGGAGGGGGCTCCAGGGCGGGAAGTGTTGGGGTCAGATATAGGTAGGGTTAGGGTACTAAGCAATCCACAGACTTCTGGATGTGAGGGTTCAGGAATTTGGGTTGGGGTATGTGAGGGGCTCAGGGCAGGGGGTTCCAGTGTATGATAGGCTCAGATGTAGGGTCTGGGGGAAAGTGGAGTGCAGGAGTGTTATGATGCTGTGGCCAGATGCTGGCTGGGCCCCAATTGGGGGTTTGTTGGGCAGGCTTCAATTTCAAATAAAATACTATGTCAAACACAAAAAGTTTCTGCATTGTCTTTATTTATGAGAAGGGCAGGGAACCTGTTTTGAGTCAGAGAAAACCTGACCTACAAAAAAGTCAGTTGGGGCCACACAAGTGAGATGCAAAAAAACCCTCCTCCAACCCCTCCTCCCAGCTTCACTAATGTGGCCCCAATTGTGTTGGTGGGATCAGGGGACATATTACTGGGGAAGGGCACTAGTGGGTGCTTCGGCAGGGGACAGGGTGCCAGTAGGGACAGAGTTCTGTGGCTGGGAACGGTAGAGGGGACAGGGTGCCATTGGTGACAGGGAGGGTGGGGAGGCTGGGGAGAGGAAACAGGGAGCTGTGGAGTGGGGAAAGGGGGATGGGGATTGGGTGCCGGGAGGGCAGGGGACAGGGTGCCAGTGAGGACAGATTTCTTCAGCTGGGGAGTGGTACCACGGGAGTGGGGAGAGGGGACTGGGGGGCAGAGAGTCCCTTGCACCTGCCGCCTCCTCCCAGGATTCTCCCCCCCAAAGGGGGGCCAGTGCATAGCTGCAGCGGCGCAGCCAAACCCCCATGGGCACCTGCCCCAGGGCCAAACCCCACTCCTGCAGCGCAGCCAAACCCATGCAGGCGCCTGCCCCGGGGCCGACTCCCGCTCCCGTGGCGCAGGGAAACCCCTGTGCTTGACACACCCTTCCTGAGCTCAAGGAAGCCGCCGCACTCCTCTGGGACTGACGCCACCTCCCGCAGCACACCCAGCACGCCACAGAGCTGTGGGAGGGGAGCAGTCAGCGCACTTCCCGAACCCCCGGAATTGATGTGAAGCTGCAGGCAGGACTTCCGTCTACCCCGCGGGAAGCCGGCACTACACTGGAGGTAGGTAGTGGGGCTTCTCAGGGGTGGGGGGAAATGGGGTGTGGGGGGGCCCCAAACGCCTTGCAATCAACCAATCGATCGCGATTGACCAGTTGGTGACCACGGTTATAGAAGGAAAGCTTCCACATCCACTTCAGCACTGTACTGCCTAGCCAGCTATTCCCCATTTAGTAACTGTGTATTTCATTTTTCCTTCCTACCTAAAGCACTTGCTTCTATCTTTACTGAATTTCATCTTGTTGATTTCAGTCCAATTCTTCAGTTGAATTTTGAATTCCAATCCTGCCCTCCAAAGTATTAGCAACCTCTCAGCTTGTGTCATCTGCAAATTTTATAAGCAGACTCTCCCTTCTATTATCCAACTCATTAATGAAAATATTGACTGGTACCTGAACCAGGAAAGGCCCCTGCAGGACCTTACTAGATATGTCTTTCCAGTTTGACAGCAAGCTATTGATTGCTACTGAATTAATTTTTTTCATTTTGAATTTTCCAGTCAGAGAATGAGACTGGTTCAATGCAACTGACAACTTCCTACTGAAAAACTCTTAATAAAAATCTCAATTTCTACAGGGAATATTTTTCACACTAGTGACTATCCCGCTTCCTTTGAGACAATGACAACTAAATTCTGCTCTTCTCTATATCCTTACAAAACCAAAATAAATCCATTAGAGAAAAGGGAAAGGATTATTTATATTGTAGTAGCCCCTTAAAACACTAATAATTAGGACTTCATCTTGCTATGAAGTTTAGGCAGCATGCTCTTAGGGTAAGGACCGTGTCTCTGGGCTTTGTATGTTTCTGTCATGTCTTTGATATTTGAGGCACAACTGTAAACAAATAATATGAATAACGCCTGAATCTGTATGAGTTTATAAGCCAATGAGTAGTCAGATCATTTGAAGTCTCCTAAGGCTGAGGGAATGCTGTACATTTTTATTTTCTATTAACTTGCTTGATAATGCAAGTTATTGTCTGATATGTGAAATAATAGAAAGGACAACTGTTACACAAAATGAGAATTCGGCAGAACTGAGTTAGTAAAAAAAAGGTGAAAAACTTAAAAAAAAATAGTCTAGCAGCACCTTAATGACTAACAAAACATGTAGCTGGTATGAACTTTCCTGGGAACAACCCTCTTCTTCAGATGAATGGAGTATTAAAAGTCGAGCTGCAAAATAAATTAGGGTATGGAGAGCAGGAAGGTCTTTGAGATCCATTACTGAATGCCTGGGCAGGTTAAAGTGTTTTCCAACAGGTTTCTGTTTGTTGCCTTTTCAGATCATATTAGAGGATCTATGCCATCAAATGCCAGCAATGCCTCTCTGCCATGTATATTGACCACTCTGGATAGTCTCTACGGGAAAGAATTAATGGACACAAATCAGATCCGAAAAGTCACTGTGTTGTTTCAGGCCAATTCCATAAACCAAATACACAGGGAAGCATTGGAACTTAACTTCATTTACAAGTCTGGGAGCCATCACAAAGATATGAATAAAGACATTACCTGGCTAGCACACTACCTTGCACATCCTAATGACTTAACCAACTAAACAATGGATACTTAGAGAAGGTGCAAATTGTTCTGATCAGCTTCTTGTAACATGAACACTTTAATTCACTATTTTACCCCTTCCTTCCCTATTTATTTTGGATCTGGACTTTTAATACTCCATACATCTGAAGAAGTGGGTTGTATCTACGAAAACTCATAATACCATCACCATGTTCTGTTAATCATTAAAGGTGCTGCCAGACTATTCATTTTCTTTTAAATTTTTCCAGTTACAGACTAACTCAGGTACTCCGCTGAAGCTTTTTTTTTTTTTAAAAAGAGTTATAGTAAATGTCTGCAGCAAAACTTACATCAATTTTTGCTTTTAATTAGTTCACACCAATTATTCTTTTTTCTATTTTTAATTTCTCTGATAACACCTCGTGCTGTTGCTATACAGTAGGTTTTCTTTATCCCTTATCTAACTTTCCCCTTCAGTCAACTGAATTTAATTTCAAATCTCAGTTAAGCCTAATTCACAATGTTTTCTTGACATATGGATTGCATTTCAGCAGATCTAGTGCAAAGGAAACATGAACAAGTAAAGCCAACACCACTGCCAGTGCTTTATAGAAATGAAAAGGGGCAAAATGCTGGAGAACTCATTTGCCAAAGACTGCTACTGTGACAAAAAAGAGGCAGAAGGTAAAAGATGAAATACATAGTATTTTGAAAAGTGCAATGTATGTTCTAAGCTTTCCTGAAGCTTTGAAAGAGCAACTGCTTTGGATTAGTCTAATCCACCTAATTACAAACAGGAAAATGGTTTCAATAAAGAAAGGGCAAAGCTGGAATACCACCAGAGATGTCTGTGGAGTTACTCCAGATTCACACATATTAACAAGAGAAGAATTTGGTTCTGAATCACTAAAATTTACCAAGTATTTCTTTAATTTATTGTATTGACCATTTAATGGGAAATTGTCATCATGACAATCTGATGACATACTTGGAGACACAAGAAAAGTTGAACCATCCTTGAATTTAACCTCTTAAATAATATACATTTATCTTGCTAGACTTGCTCTTTTCCTGTTACATATTCATGTGTGCCACACTATCACTAGATTTGATTTCCTATTTTAAAGTAATAGTAAAGTGATAACCCACTTAACTGCACTTGACCTTGCAGTTGTGATGTGAGAAAACTTCCAATTAACATCAACGGGAGTTAATGCACATCAGTGCCTTAAGGCTCCTCAGCAATATTCCCAGAGGAGAGAAACCTCCACAATTAATAGAGATACTGAAACTAGTATTTCTAAAGCTTGCTTTAAAATTCGTGTTTAAACACATACATTGTAGGCCTTAATTCTAGCTTCTGTGGGACTCAGAAAAAGGGTCCATGTAGTAGTGGACCATAGGGCCAGATCCTTACCCAATAATATCACTGAAATTTCAGTGGGTACTACAGTGAATCCTTTATTAGTAAAGATAAACTTCTGATTCTAGATCTCCAGACTCTGCTCTTCTTTCTTGTATGGATCTCTCATTGCCATGATTGATAGGTCCACAAACACACAGAGTATGCAATCCAAGTTGAGAACATCCATTACAGATGTTAGAGCAGAATATAACGGGGCTTACAAACCCCATATTGAGCACAGGCAGAAGGAAAAGGAGAGTGTTCCCTGTTCACAGCAAGGAGGCTGACTAAGCAACCTAGCACAGCAGTCAGATGTAACAATGGCAGAGGCATGCACTCATAGCTAAGACTCAAAAGGTAAATGAGCCCAGCTATAACGGTAAGAGAACAGAGAGAAAGATGAGATCAGGGCAGAAAGATCTGAGACAGTAGATGGGCAACAGCCACCATCATTCTAACAAACAAACAAAGAGACCAAGGAAGAAAGCAAGCCTTGGAATTTCAGGGATGATTTACTCATTTTGCTTTAAACCAGGGGTGTCCAAACTTTTTTCAAAGAGGGCCAGATTTGATGAAGTGAACATGCGTGAGGGCCGACCATTTTGCCTGACATTCTTTGAACCATTAAAATTAAATGCAAATTAACTATTTTATGCAAAGTTTATTGCAAACGGCAAACGACATAACACCAACTATACATGTTGTGTCCAAATATATTTATAACTGATTTAGACCAACTGACATTAACTGAGATTTTACAATGTATTCATCTCAATTGAAAAAAAAACTTGCCTACACTAATGTGAAGGGTGAAACTGAGATCTGGACTGCAGTACATAGGCTAGGTCTGGTTCAAAGGCAGTGGTTTTGATGCGCAAAATGTCACGCAGGTGAGAGTCACTTAGTCTTGTCCTCACGCGGTTCTTGTTACAGTTCATAGCAGAGAATGTCTTCTCACACATATATGTTGAGCCAAACAAGCTCAGCATTTTCTTAGCCAATGTTCGAATCTCTTGAAACCAGCTCTTATCCAGTTGGCGGTAAAAGTTCACAAGAGAGAGCTGTTGGTGACGACTGCGTAACTCGCTGTCACAATGCAGCTCAATGAGCTCGAGCTGCAGCTGATCTGGAGCATCATCGGGGTCAACAGAGAATGGAGAGGAGAAAAGGCTGATCTCCTTTTCAATAGCTGCAAAGTCCTGAAAGCACCGTTTAAACTCCCCAGCCAGAGATGCAATGTCTGCTGCATACCTGCTCGTTTGCGCACTGATGTTGTCCTGTGGAAAACTGTTCATTATTTCCTGCAACGCTGAAAAATGTATGGTATTGGGCTGTGTTTGTGACAACTGCCTTATGAAAAGTTGCAGCTTTGTCCCAAAGGCTTTGAGGTGTGAATAAAGCTGGTTCACCGCTGCATCTTTCCCCTGAAGACTCGTGTTCAGTACATTCAGATGCTTTGTTATGTCAACTAGAAACCCCAAATCAGCCAGCCAAATAGGATCAGATAGTTCTCGCATTGGTTGTCCCTTTGTTTCCAAGAATTCTCCGATTTCCCTTCTGAGCGAGTAGAAACGCTGCAGTGCAGACCCCCGACTGAGCCATCTTACATCGTTGTGATATAAAACATCTTCGTATTCAGCCTGGATGTCCAGTAGAAACTGTTTAAACTGGCGGTGGCACAGGGCTTTAGAGCGAATAAAATTAATAGTCTTTAGCACCGGTTTCATAACATGATCATATTTGAGATGTTTAGCACAGAGAACTTGCTGATGAATGATACAATGGAGTTTAATAGCTTTGCCTCCTTCTTCAATCACCTTGTTACAGATTAGGGTTGATAATCCACTTCGTTCACCAACCATGGCAGGTGCCCCATCAGTAATAATCCCAGTAACTTTGTTCCAAGGCAGTTTCATGTCATCTATGGCGGAACTAACAGAAACAAATAAATCTTTTCCTCTTGTTTGGTCCGTAAGGCTCTGGAGGTCAAGTAGCTCTTCAGTCACATTCATTTCATCGTCCACCCCTCTCATAAAAATCAGCAACTGAGCTGTGTCAGATAGGTCCGTGCTTTCATCACAGGCTATTGAAAAGAAGTCAAAATCCACTCCTTTGGATGTCAACTGTCTCTTAATATCTGATGAAATCTCTTCAATTCTCCGTGCTACAGTGTTACGAGCCAGGCAAATGTTGGCAAACTCTTGCTTCTTCTCGGGACAGATATTCTCAACCATTTTCATAACGCATTCTTTGATAAAGTCACCCTCAGCAAAAGATTTGCAATTTTTAGCAATTAATGTTGCCACCTCATAGCTCGCCCTTGTGGCATTTTCATTTGACTCACGGGCTCTTATGAAAAATTTCTGTTGTGACATTAAAACAGCTTCAAGTTGCTTCAACTTTTCACTGCGGTCGTGCCCTGTAAGCTTGTCGTATGTGCTATGTCTCGACTGGTAGTGTCTCTTGACATTAAATTCCTTATAAACAGCCACAGTCTCTTGGCATATCAGACAAACACAGTGATTCTCTATTTCAGTGAAGAAATATTCCACTTTCCACCTGTCCTGGAAGCGGCGGCCCTCACTGTCAACTTTCCTTCTCTTATTTACAGTCGCCATTTTTTTAAATTGACCAGAAGGGGAAGGGATCATGTGAGCGCAGTGCCAGAGGTTTAATACACTGCCCAAGTAATACACTGCACTAATACACTGCCCAACAAGAATTCTCTTGCCTTTGTGGCTGTTTGTGGCGAAGTCTCTAATGATGAGCTCCACGTGCCTGAGCCCGTTTGTGGCGAAGTCTCTAATGTTCGCAGCTCCACGTGCCTGAGCCCGCCAGGAAGCTGACAGTGCGCAGGGCCAATCGCAGATACTGAGCTTGAGCAGCTGCGGAGTCCGTCCCTGCACTCTCAGGCCCAAGGTAGAGGGCTTGCAGGGTCAGAGGCGGGCGGAGAGCGCAGGGCACGCTGGCCTCACGGCGGCCCGGGGGCAGGGCGAACCCGTAGCCAAGCGGGGGAGCAGGGCTGTGGACGTGCCCTACACGGAGGACTTTAGGACCGCAGCGGCCACCATGGACGGCGGCAGAGCGGCCGGAAGCGGCGTCAGTCAGAGGAGTGCCGGGGAGCCAGGAGAGGGGGAGGAAGCGGGGGCTGTCCCTGCACTCTCAGCCCCATAGCGGAGTGCAGGGGCAGGGTTTGGGACCGTGGCAGCGGTGGCGGCGGCGGCCCGAAGCGGCGCGCTGAGCGCGCCAGTTAAAAAAACCACCGGGGAGCCGGGAGAAGCGGGGGGCCGTATTAAATCCGACCGCGGGCCGCATTTGGCCCGCGGGCCGGACTTTGGACATGCCTGCTTTAAACTGACCATCTGCAAGAGTGCAGGGTTTTGCTGATAGGGAGTTTTCTGCAGCATCAGGAGTTGGGCCTGAAGTATTGTATCAAATCACTGTAGTTTTCCTTTAATAGGATGATATTGTATATGCAAAGAAAAAAAGTGATCTGAAATGTTACTAAATTACTGGGGCTTGTCTACATGGGGATTGAGATAAATTACAGCTATGAAATTAATGCACATAAAGCAGATTAAACCCCCATTTAGACACTTTCAATCTAGAAGGATTAAATTACAGCAAACTAAAGACACTATGTCTAAATGAGAGTGTTCATGCAGGAGTTTAATATGCTTTCATGTCACACTGTGTCCCTGTGTGTATCAGATACCACAGTTATGAACACAGTATAGGAACCAAGATTGGTATTATTTTCCTAATCTACCTATTCGCTCTCACTCTACTTTTCTTTTAAATTATATCACTTAGTCTCGCCCTTTTTTTTTTTTTGGCTATGTCTCCAATTTGATAGAGAGTTAAATTAAATTATGTTTGTTGCCATTCAGTGTCGTTTACTGACAGCTTCTCTACTCTGTCAATGATGATAAACTTTCAGCTGCGTATATGCGTGTGCTCCCCTGTCTAAACGTGTTAACCATGCACTATTAGTTAACACGACAGACTCCCAGAGAGACCCCAGAGACCACAAATCAGATAGGAATGGAAATCACCCAAGCAGGTTTATTGCCAAGCTACATACACTAAGGCTTCGTCTAGAATGGCATGATTTTCCACAAATGCTTTTAATGGAAAAGTTTTCCATTAAAATCATTTTCGGAAAAGCGCGTCTAGATTGGCACGGACGCTGGCAAGTTTTTCCGGAAAAGCGGTTGATTTTCTGGAAAAACTGGCCAGTCTAGACACAGCCTAATAGTTGTCAGGAAACAGACTTGCCACTATACCACTACATCTTATGTAAGCCATGGCAATGGACTAACACCAGTAAGTGCCCTGGATTTAAAGCCCCCCCCACACACGGTCAGTTGGTGATCACCCTTTGGGGTTCGCTTTTAATACATAGGTACAAACAAGCCACACATCACTGATGTACTGCCACCCTCTGTTACTTGGTTACCACCCCTTATCTTGCAGAAGAGGTTTTTACTTTCTATTGATCATGCTGTCGACTGCGACCTGGTCATGAACTTAGGTCAATATGTACTTTATTTGTGGGGAGGCTTTTGGTACCAAGATGTTTCTCAGTGAGGCATTCTGTTACAACCCCTCTGGAATGTGCTGGCAGCCTGTGCTTGGTACCTCTTGGCATTCTTTATGCTTGACCTGGCTTATATTATTTCTCTTTAACCAACCCTCTTTTCTGATTGCAGTTCTGAGCAAAAGTCTTGCTCACTAGATTTCAGGTTACAGGCCTTGATTCAGGCCTGCTGATTTTATGTTACTGACCCTCAACTTACTATGTTGAGTAGGAATTAATCTCTGAAATATTAAAACATGATGTAAATTCAAGGAATTAAATGAACAATAAACAGAGAATGTGATCTGTGGAGTAAATATAATATGTGATGAAAGGATAGTTGGAGAAAAGCGTTATGTGACAATGCTTCAGGCATTCTAACTTTTTTTTAGCAGCAAAATATCAAAGAGCATTTTTGAACTGCTAAGTATTTCTGCAGCCAGTTCATTCTTGCTGATCTTTGAGATAATCTCCCAATATACTAAGAGTATCTACCCTATGAGCACATACCATATATCAGCATATATGTGGCCCTGTAGCTTTCCTTTATAATCTATACTTAGGATGGGCAATAATTTTTGATGGAGGCCATTCCAAAAATGGTAAGTGGTCAAGGGCTGCACTTTTATACTACATTAATGGCATGAGTGAGAGGTCTGAGGTGGAAGTTGGATACAGGAGGGAGCTCTGGGTAGAGGGCTGGGGTGCAAGAAAGGATGTGGGAGTCTTGGAGGGAGTTTGGGTAATGAAGGGGGTTGTGACCTGGGGCAGACGATTGGGGTGCAGGAGAGGATGCAGAGCATAGGAGAAGGTTTGAATGCAGGAGAGGATTCGGATTTGCGGGAAAGGTAAAAAAGGGGGCACAGAGGATTTGGATTGTGACCTGGGGAAGGAGGGTGCCAGGTCAGGCTCTAGCCAAAAGGTGCTTACCATAGGGAGTTCCCAGCCAAGCAGGACCCTCAAACAGGCTCCCTGCCTGCTGTGCTCTCACATGCCATTCAAAGTATGTGCTGCTCACCTCTTGGAAGTAGAGGATCAGCAGCCTCTGCATGCTACACGTGGTCATGAGCACAACTCAGGCAGCTCCCATTGATTTCTGGCTGCTGCTGCTGCTCCACTGGCCTCTGGGGCTAGGGGCACTAGCTACTGGTTGGGTGGCTCTGGGACCAGTTGCCCAGGGCCAAGCCATCAGTGAGGCTGGCCCTGGATCCACTTCACCTTCTGTCCCTCATGTCAGCTACACCAGTAGAGATCCCAAAATGAATAATTATTTAATTTGTAGAATAAGGTAATCTTCAATATAAGTACAGATATTAGAATCAAGTTGTTATTGGGTAGGTAAGAGGCTGAGGTCAGTAGTAAGGTATCATAACTCTGGGAACAAATATATATCTGTAAACCACAGCAGGAGTGAACAGTTGCTAATTGGAGCTAGAAAAACTACTGCCATGCTGTGGCAAACTTTAGAAATGGTAATTCCTTAATTTCTTTTTCTTTACAGGACCTTTACCAGAATGTGTGTGTGTGTGCGTGTATGTGCGCGTGCGCACACTAATATTTGATTTTTTTTCTTTATGAGCAATCTGCTTTAACTGCCCAGTTCCTTTAGTGATGTTGCATTGTGTTATTTATGCATCACAATTCAATACCTAGTAAGTGACTGAGCTGTCAAAATATCAGGCTATTGTAACAATGAATGAGTCAGACAAAGGAACATGTTGGTTTGAAAGACGAAAGTTTCTGTTCCTGCATATCTTGTCACAGTCATCAAGAGCCAAAAGAAAGGAACATGACAATTTAATGGAGGTTTAAATAAAATATTACATTTTGCAAGGTTTGTCAGAGCATGGCTGTTTTATTAAGAGAACAGTGATATATAATTAGCTGAGAAGTTGCATGTACTTCCTTCTTCCCTAGGAGACAAAAAGTCAAACCAACTTAAAATGTCTAAACAAGTCTTGAGAACATAAAAGCATTGGAATTCCTAGTCACAAGAACTATACTATATTTTTAAAGTATTGAGCACAAGTACATCATTTTGCATTAAAGAGTTGTTTGAGACTCATTGTTTAAACACTACATTGTAACTAACACTGCTACCCAGATAAGGAAGTGTGAAATCAACAAGAAAAACCAAGAAAGCAAAAAACTCCTTACACACACTCAAAATCAGGTTTTGGAAAACCCTAAGGTCTTCTTCTAGTAATCCTACAGAAAGCCGAATTAGCTAATAAAATAAAATAAAATGACCTGTATTGCATGGGATTTCGTGTGGGGAAGGAAAGGAGAAAACTGATATTTTGAGATCCATAGTTAAACATTCTCTGGTTCTTTGAGCTTCTATACACAGAAGCAGTCTGAACATAATTACTTAGATCACCACATTTACAAACATTATTGGAAAAGTTATAAGTTTGTAACAGTACAGAGGTGCTGCCTTCAAATACTGAGGGTGGGGGGCGAGGGAAGGGAGGGGAGAGAAAGAGAGAGAGATTTTCAATATTTTACAAAACTTAAACAAATGCACTCAGAAGCTGAGGTTTAGCATGTAAAACAAACACCCTGTCATCCTTCATTAAAGCATGCATTCACTCTTAAAAACACTGAAAAACCGATATCGTGGGGATCCATGTTTACTTTCACGAATTAACTGAGTTCTCTAATTTTCAATTTACAAATGCAGTATTTTCCATAATATTGCATATTACTCAATATTTCCAACATTGACTATAAAATAATTAAATTTAAACATCCCTATGGTGAGGAAAACACACAGCATCCCATCAAGGTAGCATTACATTTCAGAAGAGGAAATTATACAAAAATAAGGAAGCTAGTTAAACAGATATTAAAAGGTACAGTGCCAAAAGTGTAATAGATGCTCAAATTAAATGTCTATTCCAAAATAAAGTAGGAGAAGCAAAAAGTGCCACTGTGGCTAAAAAAACAAAGTAAAAGAAGCAATGAGAAGCAAAAATGGCATTCTTGAAAAAGTGGAAGTCAAATTCTATTGAGGAAAATAGAAAGGAGCATAAACTTCGGCAAATGAAGTATAAAAATGTAACAAAGAAGGAGAAAAAGAAACAAAAAAATGAACAACAGCTAGAGAAAGACTCTAAGAGTAACATAAAAAAATTAAGTAAGCTTGCTAAGCAACCCATACTTCCATACTAACAACCCAGGAGGTCCATGGGGGTAATTGAGATAATAAAGGAGCACGCAAGTATGACAAGGCAATTGTAGAAAAGCTAAATTAATTCTTTGCCTTGGTCTTCCTGGCTGAGGCTATGAAGGTGATTTCCACACCTGAGCTATTCTTTTTACAAATTGACAAATCTGAGGTACTATCCTATATCGAGGTGTATAGAGAGATGATTTTGGAAAAAATTGATAAACTTAATAGAAATCAGTCATCAGGACAAGATGGCATTCACCCAAGAGTTCTGAAAGAACTCAAATGTGAAATTGCAGAGGTACTACTTATGGTATATAACCTATAGTTTAAAACAGCTTTAGTACCAGATGACTTGGATGATAGCTAATGACACCAATTTTTTAAAAAAATCTGCAGATGTGATCTCAGCAATTACAAGCCAGTAAACTTAACTTAGTACCAGGCAAGTACAACATTGGTAAATATGATTTGCTGGAGAAGAGTCAACATGTTTTTTGTAAAGAGAAATCATACCTCGCCAATCTACTTGAGGGGGTAAAAAACATGTGTACAAGGGTGATCCTGTAAATACACTGTATTTAGATTTTCAGAAAGACTTCCACATAATCACAAGAGGCTCTTAAATAAAGTAAGCTGTCATGGATTATGGGAAAGTCCTGTCATGGATCAGCAAGAGGTTAAAAGACAGGAAATCAAAAGGTAGGAATAAGTCATCTTTCACAACAGATATAGGTAAAAAGTGGTTTCTCCCAGGGGTCTATATTGGGATCAAGACTATGCAACATATGATTTAGGAAAAGGATTAAATAGTGAGGTGGCGATATTTGCAAATGACACAAAACTACTCAAGATAGTTAAGTCCCAAGCAGACTGCAAAGAGTTACACATGGATCTCTCAGAACTGAAGTGAATGGGCAATAAAATGGCAGATGAAATTCATTGATGATAAATGCAAAGCAATGCACACTGGAAATCATAATTCCAACCATAGGTATAAAATGATGGTCGACATTTGCTATTACAACTCAAGAAAGATCTGGGAGTCATTGTGGGCAGTACTCTGAAAACATTGATTCGATGTGCAGCAACAGTCGGAAAAGTGAACAGAACATTAGGAAGCATTAAGGAATAGATAAGACAGAAAATATGTTGCTGCTATATGAATCCATAATATACCCACATCTTGAATACTGTATGCAGATGTGGCTGAGCCATCTAAAAAAGTGAAAAGGTTTGGAAAAGATACAGAAAAGGGTAAAAAATTATTAGATGTATGTAACAGTTTCCATATGAGGAGAGATTAATAAGACTGGGACTTTTCAGCTTCGCAAAGAGATGACTAAAGATGTGATGATAGAGGTCTATAAAATCCTGACGAGTGTGGAGAAACTATGTAAGGAAGTATTATTTAACCCCTCGTAATACAAGAACCAGAGGTTACCAATTTAAATTAATAGGCAGCAAGTTTAAAACAAACAAAATAAAGTATTTTTTCCACACAGTGTACTGTCAATGTATGGAACTCTTTGACAGAGGATGCTGTGAAGGCCAAGAGTAAAACAGTGTTTAAAAAAAACCTAGATTAATCTATGGTATATACGTCAATCAATGGCTATTAGCTGGGCTGGGATGGGGTTGTGTGCTTTACCTATGTGTCACAAGCTGGGAATGGGCAATAGGGGATGGATCACTTGATGATGACCTTGTCACTGTTGGAGCACAGGATACTGGACTAGATCGACCTTTGATCTGACCCAATATGGTTGTTCCTATATAATGGTCAGCACACCTGCATTCTGTCCATTTTTCACCCAGCATATCATCTTGCACCACCTTTTTACTATAACATTGAAGCTACTTGCTCAAGCAAGGATTGCTTGTAAGAGTGAAGGTTTCAGGAACTCAGCCCTCAGTCTATGTTTGAATCCTATGTCAAGAGGCTAAAAACAAAACTGCTGGCAAAAAATAACCAAACCCTCACATCTTACCCAACCTCACCCTTTTAGTGGGAGCTGTTTAAGTCCCAAAAATGCAATCTTCTCTTGGCACACTGCCAAACATCTTTCAGTCTTTTTTTTATTGAGTCAGGTTTCCATAGGGTTTCTGTTCTATATGTCTTGATAGTGTACTCTAGCTAATGGTTCCAGAGTATTCAATTCAATTAGTTCCTATCTAAATTTGTAAATGCTTTGAACTGAGAAAAGCATTTGTTGCAATTAAATAAGAGACATGATTTTTTTCCAAAACCAAAAGGTCTCCGATAGGGTATTTAATTGCCAGTTAAAATGCACTTAGCTTTCAGATAACGTGGGAGAGACACAGAGCAAACAATGAGGAATTTTGGAAAAGATCACATACCTTTATATGGAGGTATCAAATATTATTTAATGTAAAATTTTTGTAATAGATCTTTGTCCATACAAACACAAAAGGTAAGTTCAGTAGATAGAGAAATACAAGATCTTGCAAGATTAAATCTGAATTCTATTACAACTCATATAGAATTACTATTAAAAAATCAGTGCTGTTTATTGGAAAGGAAATTTCAATAGTGACAAGACTCATTTTTATAACAGGCAATATAGTAATTATAAATATGGCATCTTAATCCAAGAATCCAAGGATTAGTTTAATAAAATCATGTGAGGTTGTTTGGATTTTAAACTCATTGTTTTAAATTTTTTTTTAAAATAGCCAAAATTCACCTACAAAACATGCTAGACATGTAAACAAAAAACTGCTTCCATTTAAATTGTGTGCTATTTCATTTTCAGTTCAACCTCTAAAAGGCATATTTCCTTCTGATGCTGTTCCAGTCACACTCAAAGAGAAACAATAGAGTTTATATTTTACTCATTCATTTAAAAACCCTGAGGCAAGACCCCTGTGAAGTTTCTTCAGTAATTGGTCTCCAGATGCTGGTGATGTGCAGTGCTCTGAAAATCCTTAAACATCATGAGAACACAATTCCATCGGCCTCAAAATTGGCATGTGTTTAAAATAATAGCAGATTGCTCATCCATGTTTCACAGGGTTTTTACAGTAGCTAATTATTAAATATCTTGAAAGCAATAGTGTGCTACAATTTACTAGTCTAACACAACAATGTAACAGTGTGCAAACTAGGTAATTAGAGTTCAGATATGGCATAATAGAATACGCCAGCCACAAAAATCTGTGAGAGAGAAATAAAATGGTCAGGTGCCATAATAAACACTGGTAGGAGATTGCCATGAATTATTGGATGACTCTCTATTAAGACATCCAGACAAAATCCCTTATTATGAAGATGCCATTAGCAGCTCCATAGTTAAGTTGCACTGAGATTTGAATTTACAACCTCAAACCAGCAAAACAGTTAAGCATACGTTTAAATTTCATTTAATTTAGTGGGACATTTAGCATGTACTAAAGTGATGTATTGAATCAGGGCTTTTAACCAGGACCAAAATTATTTTATTTAAGACTACTAGGGGACAGTACCCTTGCTCGCTATGCTTGCCAACCCACCTTTCAGGGGGTAAAGAACACCAGCTCCATCCCTGGCTGCCAGGGAAGGCCAGGTCCAAGTATTGGAGCCCTGGGTTGCCTGAGCTCTCTTCCCCCAGTCGCCAGGCCACCTCGAGGTCAGGCTAGCCACTGCTCCCCCATCTCCAGCTGGCTGGCCCAGCTCTCCTCCCAGCCTATTGTGTGTGTGATGCGGATGGAGCACCAGGGTGCGGCTTGCATCCGCAGAGATGGGGAGGCCTTCTAGAGCACTGGGGAGGGGGCAGGGAGCAGAGAGTCTGCATGGCTCACCCTCCCCTCCCCCCACCAGGGAGGGGAAGAGCGGAAAGGTCACATGCCTAATGGCTTCGACCGCTCCTCCTGCAGCCCCGGGGAGTGGGGAAGAGGAAAAGCTACGCAGCTTCTGGGCCACATGGCTTGCGACTTCGACCCCCTCGGGGTGGGGGGACTGCTCTGAGGCCTCCCCAGGTGACCAGCAGGGAAAGAGGAGAGAGGGTGGAGGCAGGTGGGATGCATAGTGATATGACGACATCAACTCTGTCATCCTGTAGGAAAACCATTATTTTTAAATATGTAGAGAGATAATGATTATCACCATTCTCACAAAATTACTTTGCAGAAGATAACTGAATTCTTTGTAACATTTGTTCCATAAAATATTTACCAACATTTGTAGAATTAACATGTGAAAATTTCCTTTTTATAAGTTTTCCCCAGGTCTGGCATATTTCTGTGTAGTTAAACCATCAAATTTCACACAGTCTCTTAACATCTGAGACATAGACCACATTTTTTATACTTAAACATGGAACAAGTTATTCTGATTAATCACCATAACTTGAACTGAGATCTGCAAAGCGGAGCGAACAGCTGTCCCCAAACCATCAGCCACTCATTTCTCCAATAGAATGGCTCTACTTGCTGTACCAGCCATTCTGACTTGCCTCTCTTCTGGGTTCCCAGCTATAGCCTTTACCAATACCCCTTACTGACATCCTTACAATGTGACAATCTTCAATAGCCTGAGTCCCAATCTAACAGAGCCTTTAAATCCTGTAGGGCTAGAACAGTCCTTTGTCAAACAGGATGTTCACCAGACTAAGAGGTCAAAATAAGAGCTGCAATTTCAAAGCATTAGCTATAAGTTTCTCCTTTGTTCTCCTCACTGTTCCCCATAGGCAGTGCAGGTCAGAATTGGTGCAGGGGAGTTGTAGACAAATTTGCCTGAAAAATGTAGCTAGTCCATCATGGTGGCAGCTTTTCTCTCGGGTAATCCTGTTACTTGCAGTGACAAGCTCTATTGTGACCAACCTCAATAAGTCTTTTAGACTGGGAGTACAAATACAGTCAATAGAGACTTGGTTGGGAGGACTACTCACATGAGTAAAGTTTAATGGATGTTTGTATTTGATGGCATTTGCTGGTCCTTACTTGATAAAAATCTTTCATCTTCACAAGTGTTATTCGTTCATGGTAATTATTTTTACATTCCAAAAAGCCTGGGGAAATTTCCTCTGAACTTCAGCTGAACACATATATCCTATAACAACCTAGAGTAAATGTTGCTGAAGTCTGTTCCTAAATCAAAATTCACATAAGTAGCCTTAACTCGATCACAATTACATTACAATTTATCATAATAACGTGATATCGTGTTATTTATGCCACAATAAGGCAATGACATGTGTGGGAATATACTAAACATAAGGGGTCCCACTCCTTTAAACATTACTGTAGTATAAATAATATTCAAGCTGTTTTAAACTGGTTTACCTTCATTGAGTGACTGGAACTATGCTGATTTGCAGCATCCAACGAGCTGGCTCTTAATGCCTGAATTTTAAAGTTATACTTATTCAATGAATATATACAGGTTGCACCTCCCAAATCTGGGATTCTCTAGTCCGGCAACATCCATGGTCCAGCATGACCACAGATGTTCTCGGATAAAAGAGACCCGGGACAAGAGGGCCAGCAGCTGGGAGCTCAGTGCAATCCCGCCAGTCTGACCCTGAGGTAAGCCAGAACCCAGGGTTCAAACCCTGTTGCCTTGCAATGTAGATGAGATGTAAACTCTGGGAATCTAAATACATCTCTCAGTCCCATGGTTTGACTTGGTCTTCTAGACAGTAAGGTTTTAAACAGTAAAGTTTACCAAAAAACTGTACCGCATACATTCAGGATGATTATATTTTGGGATTGTGCTAGGAAGTTGGGTGGTTGAACTTGGGCCCACATAATGCAAAGCAGATGCTGATGTTACAGGTTGGGATCCTGGGTTCAACAATTCTTGGGCTTACAAATGAGTGTATATGTTCAATCCCTAGGTTCACAAACTCAGGATCTGCTAACTCAAGTTCTATCCTGTTCTTACATTGCATGTAAGCATGTACTCTACTTGAGTAGCTTTGTTTGGGAGGTCTGAATTTCAGTTGGTGCTCTGGGTGAATATGCACACTGTAGCTAGCAAGTCAGGCCCTACTTCCAACATTTTCCTTATTTCACAAGGCACCAAAACCTTTACCATCTGGATTTGCTGTGCGACTGACTGGCAGAAAGGGAAAATTAAATTAGGGCTAGATTTCCCATTCATGTATATTGGTAAAAATCAGTTTTGAGGGAGAAATGTAGCCCTTCATGCCTGTAATAGCAGAAACTACATCCGAGAATCACTGCTATTTAATCTACATTTACACTTCTAAAAATTAAAAAAATACAAGCAAGCAAACTAGTCCTTTGTAATACTATATACCAATTTGTCATTAATTGTCACTATTTCTTAGGTTATAGATTTAAGTTAGAGTTGCCACAAGAGGCACTGTTTACCTACACATCTATGAGCACTACTGATCAGAGTGTAAGCTGTGTATTTTTTTTCCGGTACAGGGACACTGCTGTGACCATATATGAGAAGGCATTTGTTATAAGCAAGGTAAGTACAATATCATTATTTTTTAATTTACAAAGACATTAAAAGTTTTTATAAGATCCTCTAGAAAAACAGAGAAGGACAAGGTTTTCATATTGTATTAGTGAACTCTGTCTACTTGTTGTGTCTTTCATTTCCTTTATGAAAACTGGCTGTCCACTTTTGCTACACTGTGCTGATAACATTAAGAAGGAAACAAACAAACAAACCCTGGTCAGCCTGCTTTACATTTATGAGAGGATCCCAACACAAAACACACACAAAAAGAAAGCAGGATGATACCATTAGAGGAGAGATTATACATGACAGAAGAAATATGAATAGAGTACATGGGCTGATTTCAATACAGAATCAGGCCTGCAGACAGTAAAACAATAAATAAAAAATACTGAAATGTCTTTTATGTCACAATATTAAATGGATACTTCCTTTATCACATAACAAACTTGAAGAGCAACATTAAGGCTGTTGTCCAAGTCTGTAATTTACTCTGTGCCTTCCAGTGACATGGAATGAATTAAAGATGTCCCCCTAGAGAATGGGCAGTGGTTGTTAGATGTTCCAGTTCTGTGGATATCTTTTCCACATTCACATACCAGACTATCAAATTTTCCATTCATGTTGTAGGTAATTGCAATGATATTTTGAGATTCTGATGCAGTTTAAACAAAAGTCGTTCTTGAAGTTAAGGGGGCACTTGAGAATGGAGCATAGGGTGGAGATCTTTGCAGATGGGTAGATAAGTCTGGGTTTGTCTTCATGCAGTTATGTTCTTTTATTGCTGAGACAGGGAGAAGTCTGTCCATGCTGATTTCAACATTCCTGTGACAGTTCTCACAGTAGTGTTTGAATGCATGTCTACGAGTTTTGTATATTTTGTATGAACCAGAGAGAAATTTTTGCCAAATATCTGCAAAAATAGCCAACAATAATAGATTTATCAACCTCCTTAAAATGGCTGCAAAAAAGAACATCCTCTTAGGAAACCCTGCACACCCTACTGCTCAGGGGAAAGTGAGGCATTCCTGTAGAAGTATAGGGCAACAGGTAATCCTGTTGTTGCAACCACACTCCTGGAATCAGTGAACTCGGCTAGGTAAGTGCAATTGGCTATGCAGAGCCTAGTTTTTACCCACACAAGCAGGAAAGCCCGAGGACTTTTCCATTAGCTTGACAGAATGCTACATGTCACAGCTGACACCACTGCCACTCAAATTCTCCTAAATTCTAAGGTCCAAACAGAACATCACAGCAAAAGGAAAGTGAAAAACAAATTTCATTGGTCTCTATCCAGGTGCCCAGCAACATCAAATTTATCACAGCCATTCTGTAAAGAACAAGCAGACAAGCCTCAACACTCACCAGACTTTGCAAATGTAAGGGGATTGTTAGCCCCTTACTAAAACTCTGTGGGAGTTTTTGGTTTGCCAGCTCGCAGTATCTGAAGGGGAAGAGTTCATGAGACTGACTGACCCCAGAGACAATGGAAAGCAGCCAACACTCCAGCTCAGCCTGATTGACAGGTTGGACAGGCCAGTGAGAGGCCAGGCCCCGTCCTCCCTGTGAGCAGGGATTGTTCTGGGTCTCTGAGCAAGGAGAGAGCTGAGAGAGCAGTGCAAGCTGTGTGCAGAAGAAGTCCTGCAAAAGGTACAGAGAGCTGAGAGACTGCTAAGAGGAGTGCAAGCTGTGCTGAGGGGCAGTTTTTGCAGCAGCAGAGCCAGGCATACACAGCTCAAGGGGCGCAGACCCTGTGTTGAGCAGCAGACTGGCAGTGCTCAGAGAGCCAAAAGGAACAGAGAAGCAACACAAGGAGCTGGAACTGGCCAAGCAGCACAGCCTGCAGCTGCATGTGGTGAGCACCTGGGACCAGCAAAGTGTGGGGAAAGGCTCTGGACTGGGAGAGGGGTCTAGCCACTTCGAGCTTGAGACTGTGTGGTCACTACCAGAGCTAGCGTGTCCAGCCTGTAGCCCCCCCTGCAGCATATCCAGGGCCTTTAAGAAAGAGACTGTGGACAGTCCTTACACTCTGCAGACTGCTGTTTTGATGTCCCTGTGCTACAGAGCAGAGCTATGTGTTCTCATTTAACCATTCTCATTTTTTCTTATTCTTTTCTCTTTAATCAGTTGTTGTTTAATCAATTGTATTTGCTTTGAACCTTATGAAGTGATCACTGGGCCAAGAAGGCCTGCAGTGTAAAGAGAGCACCTCGGAGTGGGGACACCCTAACTCCTGCCCCTAGGGACTACAAGGTCAGGGATTAAGCCCCAGGAAACCTGGGCCCAGCCTTGTTGGGGTTTCAAGGGCTCTGCTACTCAGGAGAGTGGAGGGGGAGCCCTCAGGATCAGGGAGCCGTGGGGTAAAGGAAGTGGGAGCGGGGACTCAGATCCTTTCACTGGTTCATTTCACCGGGGTGGTATAGAAGCCAGGAAAGTTCCCCACAATAGCGGGATCATTCCCCCGCTTACACAAAGTTTCTGGAAATAGCCTCAAAATCAATGACAAACCTAGATCAACGTGACCACAACTGACTGACGTATTTCCTTACCAACCTGCGTGGCCTTGGACAAATTCAAAGGAATCGCAGCAGTCAACTAACACTACCATCCTGAAACCAGGAAAAGCAGCCAATGAGCTGAAAAACTACTAAAATAGTTACTATACTTTATGTACCAGATCTTGGAAATGATGCTATTCCAGACACTTAACAGAGTCTTTGAGGACTACATCCCCTAACAGAACAATTTAAATTCATACCAGGATGAGGCATCTGTCATCAAGTTATTGTATTAACAGTCCATTTCAAAGCTATCAATGAGGGATCAAAACAGCAGTGGTCTTTGTGGATCTGGCATTAACATATAATACATTCTGGCATGATGGCTCACTCCTGAAAATAGCACATTCCCAAATACCACTGAGCCTACTGATAATTACACTAAATGATGACGAGTTGTGTGTGCATCCAAGCAAACAGTCCTCCCCTAGTGAGTGTCGGATGGGTTTGACATAAGTAATTAGACCTGGAGGAGGCCTCATATTTTGGGACACAGCTTTAAGGAAATAAATGGATTAGCAGGCTAGAAATAGAATGTTTGTACAATGGACAAGATGACAATACATGAGATAAGCCAAGAACATAAGATGAGACAAAAGTCAATTGTGCACGGACAGTGCATGGATGGAGCACAGTGTAGTGATGGGTTCCTACAAAGTGACCAAGCCAATCCAAAAACATGTAATGCAATGTATACTAAATACAATGTAATGTGTAAATGTATATAAAGGAAAGAGTTTGCTGTGTCATTTTGCATGTGTTATATGCTATATACTTTCCTCCTATTCTTGAGCGTGATAAACTCAAGTATAGTTTGGTTGTATGCCAATAAACAAACCACAGTGATGAGTTTGGAGTAGAACTAAGTTCTCAGGGAAGCAAATGGAAGAAGTCTCAGAAGATACCCCAAAATGGTGATGCTATCACTCAGATCAGATCCATTCGTTTATTATAATGTGTAGTTTAATTTTAAGGATTGTAATCTATCAGTTTAGTGATGGCATTGGAAACATTTAAATTTGGGGAGATTACCAGGCCAAGAAGGGGTAGGTTAAATCTAAGAATGAACCTTATGGACTTCTCATAGAGGTAACAGTGGGAGATAGGCTAGGTAGAAAAGAAACTCCAGCAAACAGTGCACAATAAAAATGTAAATAATAATTAAAAAAAATCTTGCTATTGTAGGGACAAATCCTGAAAACAGAAGCTGTGTAAAGTAGTAAGAGAGTTAACCATTATATTGGAAATTCTGAAGGAAAAAATGAACTAAAAGAGCACCAGCAGATAAATATTGTACATGTAAGGTAGTCTAAACAGGCATTAAAGCAAAATCAAAGTTGTAAGGAAATTAAAAAGGTACTTCAAATACCTGTGTAAAAGAATGCTTGGCAAGACTGTTAAATGCCACTGAAATATTCAAAAATAGAATCTACTGGTAGCATAAAATTGTATTTTTTAATCTTATGACACAGAAAACCCCAAATGAAAATTATTTCTGCTTACTAAAAGTTTACAAATGAAATGTGTCACCTTAAAGAATGAATGCAAAAGCATAAAAAGAAAATTCAAGTTGTAGAGAAGAGGGGAAAAAAACTAATTACAAATAATCCTGGCAGGTCAGAGGCACACATTCCCGCCCCCCCCCCCCCATAGTACCTATTTGCATAAACCCAAACTAAAAAGCAGCTGCTGTTCAAAGGTTCTATTTAGTGAGTTCAGCTGTCTAGGAAAAAAAACACATTTAAGTACAAAAATAAGTGCAAAAACATTAAAAATAAGCTTAAAGTCACCAAAAAAATTCAGCTGAAAAAAGGTTTCACTTTAAAAAAGTGGTTTTTTTTTTTACACTTTAAAAAAAGCTTTTGCCCAAACTTACACTCTAAATTTTGGAAGGAATTATAGTGTTGCAGCTGTAAAAATGTTAAAAAGTAAGTGTTGAAAAAGATAATAAATTAAAATGTTTAAAACGTTTCATTTAATAATAAAGTCCAGTTAAGGTAGCATAAGTCTGTGCAGCTATGCCAATAAAACCCTTAGCAATAAAGCAATTTATGCAAAGGGGAGGTCAGGCAGTAACAACTACCATCACTACTTGCTTATTTCCCTAAAGAGCCTTTAAAGCCATTGTGAAAGAAATGGGCCTTACCCAGTAAGTGTACCTATAAATAATCAATTGTGCTAGCTACTGCAGTCAGAATAACAACCTAATTTAAATTATACTATAAATAGTTTAATCAAAATCTCTTAAATAGAAATTTGTATATTGCTTAACTGCTTCTAGATGCATTAGTGGAACTGTAACATGAATATTGCCGCAAAAAATTAAAAATAACACAAAGAGTGTTAGCTCAAACTACTAATTATGGAGAACCCCTACAAGTATTTGTCTTGGCAACATCACTTTTTAATATTTGTATCAGCAGCATGCCACCATCACACAATCTGGAGATGCTGATGTGAGCACTTTTACCCGAGTGGAACATATGTGGTAAGAAAATGTGAGAAACCCGAAATGCCATCATTATTTATGGTGATTCAAATCAAACCCTCAAAAAACCACAGCTGTCTCCATGTTACACCTGAACAGCACCATGCAACGAAATCCCTGAATGTCACCTGCTGCAACTCTGATCTCAGGCATGTGAATTTTCTGAAATCTCTTGGATAGATTCTGGATTGCAGCCTTACATTTGACAAAGACCATGATGCGGCCAAGATAAAGGAATAATTTAATCCACAAACTAGCCAAGACCAGCTGGGGAGCCTATAATTGCACTTTGTGAACATCCACATTGGCCTTTAGCTTCTTGGCAGAGTGAATAATTGAGTGACAGCCCGGGCAGATTGCACACATAGGAACCTGATGCTAAATGTAACCTAATCAGTTATAATGCTACCAAATTGTAGAACACATAATAACGATGGCAATGTGTGGCTCAGTGCACATTTGGGTAAGTATCCACCACCAGGCTTTACATATAAATAGAGGAGCAGCAAACATTGAAGGAAAAGTAGGAAATAATATTCAGACTGTTCTCGCTTTAAAAATCTTTAAGGTTCCTGGAAGGGTGCCTTAACTGAAGTTTAAAATGATGTGCGAGTATTTCCACGGACAGGGACAGGAAACTTTAGGGAAACTGAACCACTCTCTTGGCACCCAGAGCTTCTCTCAGAGCAATAAATACCAATCAGAGCCATATTATTATATCATGAATGAGTTTTTAAACTCATAGAAAAACAGCAGTGTAAAGCTCACATTGTATGCCTTATTAATATATGTAATTTCCACAACTGTGTACTGCTGACTCTCCAGAAATCAGTTAACTGTAAATAACTACTTTTAACAGAACTACTCAATTTTCCTTGAATGCATTTGCAAAGCAATTTTTGTCTGGAAGTTATAAATGACTGTCAGCCAACATTTTCCCAATATAGTACTGCATAGCTTATATGAGGAAATATTTTCACTTTCTTATAAACTTCTTAGTCTCTATTCAAGTATTAATGACACCAGCACTTTCCATGAGATGTGAAATCAGTCATAACTCCAGTATGTTATTCTCAATACTGCTTAGTTCTCTATTAAAATCGTTAAGCCATCATCAACAGTATTACAGAGGTATAACTGCATATTTCAATTAGCTTCTGCGATCAATAGTTTTTCATTAAATCATCTTTGATAATTCCTATCACCATAATTACCTACAGGGCTCACTTTTTGTCAAGTATAAAGCTGATATGGAAAAATGAAAGTATTAGAACACCCTAATTAGGGTCAGATTATCATCAGCCCAAAGCAACCATTAAGGATAATGAAGGGCCAGAAAAAGTAGGTGAGGAGCAGTTTCTTAGAAGCCTCTACTCCACCCATTCTGACAACAAATGCATGGAATGCGGTGGGAGGGGGTGCTTGACTGTTCCATCTACACACCCCTCCTCTGGGTGCACTATCTAACAGATCTGGTTTGTAACAGGGAAGAGTAATGTAGGCTGTAAAAGGTATAGCAAAGACTCCCTTTGACGGGCAGCCCAGGAGGAAGAGAAAATTACTCACCTTGTGCAATAATGTAGGTTCTTTGAGATGTGTCTGCTTGTGGGTTATCACTGTAGTCATGCGCCCTCAAGCTTAGACTCAGAAATATTTGGCGGCAGTTCCCCATTGGGTTGCACATGCCTAGCCACTGTCTCATGCTGTTACATGCAGTTAACTGAAGCTATGTGCCAACCTGTCCTCTGTTCCTTTTCTACTGCAAAGACTGAATAAGAAATTCTGAAGCAAAGGGGAGGAGGAAGGGTAGTGGAGCATCCACAGGGACACACATCTCAAATAGCATCAGTTACTGCACACGAGTATTAACCTTGTCGTCTTCTTTGGATGCTGTCCCAGTGGGTGCTCTACATTAGAGCAGTGCCCTTCAGCAAAAGGAGAGGACTTTGGAGCTGAAGTCATAACAGATGACAATACAGAGTGTCTGAAAAAGGTATCAGATGACTCCTATTGTTGTAGTGCATAATGCTATATAAAGGTATGGACTGAGGCAGTATCCCTAGAAAGGCTGATGATGGCTACATTGTTCAAGAAAGCATTGGAAGTTGATAGGGCTCTGGTGAAGTACATGTGAATTCCTCTGCAGAGGGGTAATCGCACTGATGGTAGCATAGTTTTATGCAACTGGAAGACCATTCGAAGAGTCTTTGTTTAGATTTGGCACTCCCTTTGGATCACTCAGGAAAAAATATCCTGGGTGATTTTTGGAATGGTCTAGTTCTATGTACAAAACCAATCTCCTCCAAACATCAAGCGTAAGAAGCAAGAAATGCGTTCTTTTGATATGGTATTTAAGGTAAAATGTTGGTAGGAAGGTGCATTGGTTAAGGTAGAAAGTTGAGAACTTTCAGTAGAAACTTGGGAGTGTGGTCTCAGGGATACTTTACTCTTACAGAGGGCTGCGTATGGGGGTCTGTCATTAGGGATCCGAGTTCACCTATGCATCTCAGTCATAATTTCCAAAAGGAATGCCATAGAAAGATATAGCAATAAGCATATACAATGGGTTCAAATCGTGGACAAGTGAGGGCACGAAGGACCGAGTTGTGATCCCATGGTAGTTGTGATCCCTATACTGCACCATAGGTCGAAATAAGATAAGCAATTTGAGCTATGAAAATTGCATATCTTATGTCTATGTTATTTCAAAATAGCTTATTTCAAAATTTGGTGCTGTCTACACAGCACTGATTTCAAGATAACCCGCTATTCCAAAATGTCCCTTACTCCTCATGGAATGAGGTTTACAGGGATGTCAGAATAGTAAGCCCATTATATTTCGAAATAATGGGTGCGCTCAAAAGACACGAAATAGCTATTTTGGGATACTTCCTGTATCCCCAAATAACTCAGCAGTGTAGACTCAGGGTACATCTAGACTACAGGCTTTTGTCAACAGACGCTTTGTTGACAGATACTGTAGACAAACCTTCTGTTGACAAAGAGCAAATAGACTACATCCAGTTCTGTCGACAAAGCAAGTGGTTTGACGACATGAGAGTGTAGTCGCAAAGGACAGTGTAGATGCAATAACGTCTTCTGTTGACAGAACTCTGTTAACAAAAGGCATTATTCCTCATAGAATGAGGTTTACAGCCGTCGACAAAACTGCCGAGTTCTGTCGATGTTATGTCGACAGAACTCGGTGGTAGTGTAGATGCAGGTATAGTTTTTGTCGACAAAAGTGGACTCTGGGCCCTTGACTGGTACATAATATTTGTCAGACATCTTGCAGGTTGGAGGAACAGTTGCACTGGTCTGCAAAATGGTTTTGATAGGGTCCATCAGCACATCATTTGTGCAGGTTGATTTTGGATGAAGCAAATGTATTCAAAATGCCAACTAATTTATATTATGTCACTTGGATCTAGGGAGATACCCAGAGTGCTAGTCACCTTATTAAAAAGATTATGAAGCAGAATGAAATCATCCTCTATATTAAAGGGAGGAGACATTGTGGAAAGTGAACACAAATGGGTAGGTGATGATACCTCTAGGACAGGGGTCTCCAAACTACGGCCCGGGGGCCGGATGCGGCCCGCGAGGCCCTCTCATCCGGCCCGTGGAGACCTTTTTGGATTCAAAGGCAGAAGAAGTGAGATTGTTTCAAAACCCATTTGAAGCAGATGTGGCCAGTTGCCCAGATGAACTGCAGCTGGAAGTCATTGAGTTGCAAGCAAATGACCTCCTTAGGGACAAGTTCAAAATAGGACTGGTGGGTTTTTACCAGTTTTTGCCCAAGGAAGACTTTCCTAATGTCAAAACTTTTGCATCAAGGTACCTTTCAATCTTTGGAACAACATACCTGTGTGAACAAACATTTTCAAGAATGAAATACGTGAAGAACAATTTGAGAACAAACTTGTCCGATGATAATCTCAGGTCACTGTTGATGTTAGGGACAACAAATCTAAAGCCAGAAATGTCTGCTATTTTGGCATCCAGGAAACAATTTCACCATTCACACTAATACAGGTGTTCATGTGTAGTGTATGAATGTGTTATTAAATAACTGAATAAAATAATATTAAATAAATAATTAAAAACAACATCCATGTTTTGATTGTTTTTTATTTGGACCTCAAGTGTGTAGTCGGCCCCCGAACTGCTGTTTGATAGTTAATGCGGCCCTCGGGCTGAAAAGTTTGGAGACCCCTGCTCTAGGATCAAGGGCTCTTCCCTCTCTTCTCCTGCCACCGAGGAATCTGACATTGAAGCTGATTGCTGTCGGCTGGTGGTATGGATGCGGTGGATGGTCCTGGTTGTGTGAGGACTGTGGCCAGTATGCCATTCGGGGAGGTGGGGTAAGTATGGGGATATATCACTGTACATACTTGGGTCAATGTAATATGCCTCGTAAGGGGCTCTTGGGTTGGCTGGTTCCCGGTAGATAGGGAGCAATGGAGTGAGATCTTTGTCTTTTGTCAATCTCCTCCTCTTCCTCGCTTGAGTAAGGAGTGGATTGTGATAGGGATGTGAGGACACATGGTACAGAGCACACCATGTTTGCATTGGTACCAGTGGCAGGGGAGTTGGGTAGATCCAGCTACAAGATCCTTCTGCTTGTGTGACTGCTGCTATCCTTGTTTGATTGGTCCCTGTGGCAGGCTACTTGACAGTGGTGGGGACTGTAGAGCATAAGGCAGCACTAAAGGCTGCACTGCTTTGTGTACTAGATGTGCCTTTGAATAAGCTGCTGTTTGTACCGGTGTTGTGCAGCTGTGTGCAGACCGTGCTTTCAGTATTATCGGTGAAAATGCTTGGGGTTTTGATTTCCCTTTAGTGCCTCTGTCAGAGCCTGCTCTTCATGAGTCTCTGTCTCTAGTGCTGCCAGTGTTGGTACTGGATGTCTGCCCATGAAATGGCTCTTCTTGGTCAATTCCTGCATTGGAGATACAGGTCTCTACATCGGTCCTTTGTGGCAGGTTGCTCTGAGATATGGTTTGAGGAAGTGCTCACTGAAAAGCACAATTGGCAAAGTTTATCAGAGGGAAGTTCTGGTTTTGGGCTCTGAACGGGTCTAAGACTATTCATGCCCTTATTGTTCTGGCCATGGGCTTGAGGCAGTGTTGGCACTTGTTCTGTATGTATGTTTCACCTAGACAGCGAATACACTGATTGGGTCCATCTGAGACACATACCACAAGTTTGCAGTTGAGACAATGTTTAAAACCTAGGAAAGTAGGAATTCCTGTCAAGTTAGGGCTTTCCCCGTTAAAACAGGTGTGTCTGCTAAGGTTCCACTTAAGTTCTCTTCAGTCAGTAGCTCACAAATTAGTAAAAAGAAAATTTTTCTTAACAAGGATAAAGGGAAAGGAAACAAGCTAACTAGCTACCAATGAGAAAAAAGTATCTAACTATTACACAAATTATCTACTAAATAGCTAGGCACTGCTGATTGCTTGGACTCATAACCCAGGGTAGTAGAGGAAGAACTGAGGAGCAGTTAGTCCCACATCATAAATTAATGCATTTGTGACCTAACATTCTGCTACCAAAAATCTCAATGTAGGTGTTTGTGTACCCCTGTGCTCCTAAAATGGAGTACCCATAGGGACAGCACTTTTGGTTAAGCACTGTTGTTTATCATGTTTATTTGGGGCTAGTAGCAATATCTCATATAGCCATTTAAAGTCTTCTTGTAAGTGTGGTTCATGCTTATTTTAGAAAATATATAGAAAAATATACAGAAATAGCATCTTAGTTTATTTGAATTATTTATCGGAAAGTTTCACCACAAGAGAAACTCACCCATTGTAAAAATAAAAGTCTCAGAAATGGGGGAAAATGGGGGAAATACACCCCTTTTCTGTACGGATTGCATATGTTTAGCTAGCTGAGGTTAAGTGAATAAGAACATCCATCTAGCCCAAAATTCTGTCTTCTGACAGTGGATGATGCCATGTGCCTTCAAGGGAACGAACAGAACAGGTGAATCATCCTAAAACAAATATTTTAAATAGAGAGGTGGGGTGAAAATATTTTAAACAAATAAATAATTAAATATTGGGTCAGCCCAAAGATCTGTTTAGCCTAGCATCCTGTCTTCCAACAGTGGCCAATGCCAGATGCCCCAGAGAGAGTGAACAGAATAGGTAATCCATCAACTGATCCCTCTTCTGTTACCCATTCCCAGATTTTGGCAAATGGAGGCTAGACACACCATCTCTGCCCATTGATGGACCTATGCTATGAACTTACTAGTTCTTTTTTGAACTTTGTTACAGTCTTAGCTTTCACACATCCTTTGGCAAAGAGTTCCATAGGTTGACTGTGAATTGTATGAAGAAACACTTACATTTGCTTGTTTTAAATCTATATCCCATCAGTATAAATAGTGTCTCTCACGGCAACACTACAGCGGTGCAGCTGTAGCAATATAGCTATGCTACTGTAGTGTTCTAAGTGTAGACATAGCCTAAGCATGCTGAAACTCAATTCAGATAAAATGGAAATGGTACTGGCCCATAAAAGAAGAATGTATAGGGAGTATGCTTATTCTTACTAGTATTTGTAAGTTCACCATTAGTTGGCATAGTTTGAAGACTGAAGGTGCATTCAGTTCTTTGATGCTTCTGGATTCTCACCCAATAATAACTCAAGTGGTTTTTTTTTTTTTTTTGTCATTTGTAGTTTGCCAGGAAATTGAAGCAAATTGCTTTGAATCTTCCCTATCTCTTATGCAAAAGAAACCCAATTTTTCCATGTATAAATTGTAACTTTCCCAAATGGGAAGAGTCAAGAAATGGGTGTTTTATAATCTACAAGAGGGATTTGAAGCATTCACATTTTCTAAGATGTAGACTATATAGTAGAAACTTAAATATTTTAATCATTTCACTGCTTTAGTCCTTTGCAATCTCTACACTGCAAATGAACATGGCCATATTTTCTGTTATATGTCATCACTTTAAAGCTCTAAATAGCTTTTAGACGTTCCTAACAGCACTTTATGCTCCATATCCACAGAGTTATTAGATCCTCCAAATTGGACGTAGGAAATTTGTGGCTGTATCTTCTGCATTTATATCTGTGAAACTGTTTGGTAATTCAGGTGATGATTTTAAATAAAAATTGAACTTATTTCTGTAATCTTTTCTCTTCTTTCATTGGAGTTACACACACTTTCTGAAGAAGATTAGAAAAAATATTATGAGCCAGATCCCAAGGGTATCATTTCAGAATTTGGTGGAGGGGGGCCAATCTGTGCATGCCATGATGGGTGGGGGAGGACCGACTGATGCCTCTGCAGTATTATGGAGCATGCTTAGTACAAGCCGAACACCTGATGAATGTGTGTGTGTGTGGGGGGGGGGGGGGGGGAGACATACTCTCAGCTCCAGAAGGGGAGTGGGATCTAGTGGGTTACAGCAGGGGCAGATACATTTCAGCTCTATACAAGGACATCTTAATGGCTACTCTGGGTCAGACCAATGGCCCTTCTAGCCCTATATCCTGTCTTCTAACAATGCCAGGTGCTCCAGAAAGAATAAACAGAAGAGGCAATCATTATGATCCATCCCCTGTCGCCCATTCCCAGCTTCTGGCAAACAGAAGCTAGGGACACCATCTCTGCCCACCCTGGCTAGTAGCCATTGATGGACCTATCCTCCTCAAACTTATTTTGTTATTAGAGGCTTGTTATAATTTGGGCCTTTTCACCATCCTCTGGCAAAGAGTTCCACAAGTTGATTGAAAAAAATAATTTATTTTAGATCTGCTTATAAATTTAATTGGGTCAGCTTTTTGTGTTATGATAGTGAAGGAATAAATAACATTTCTTTATTCTATTTTACACCATTCATGATTTTCTAGAGCTCTAATATATCCCCCATGCTTAAGTAATTTCTTTTCCAAACTGAAAAGTCTCAGGGGAGAGGCTTTGGGTACTACTTCCCACTCCCAGGATAATCTTGCAGCTCCTATTGGCCAGTTTCTGGCCAATGGGAGCTGCCTGTTTGCAGGACAGGTAGTCCATGAAGTATCCCTTCTTCCAGGTTTGTAGTATTCAGAGCCACATATGACCCCTGCAGCCAGTGCGGAGGCATGGAAGGCAGGGACCCTGGCTGAGGAACCAGCTGGGCTGCTGGCCGGGAATTGCTCAGGTTAGCACTTCTCATCCAAAGTCTGCCTCTGGCACCCTAGTCCCTCCTTCCCCCAAACCTGTGGCATCCCCCTGCACTTCTCCCCAAACCCTCTGCACCCATGCTCCTGCACCCACATCCCTCACAGACCCTGCACCCCCACACACACATTCCTCCTCTAAGTCATAAACCCCCCCTCAGACCTTGCACATCAATCCCCTACCCCGACCACAACCCAAATCCCTGCATCTCCTCCTGCACTCTTGCTCTGGGTCACACCACCATCCAGACCTTGCAACCCCTCCTCCATCCCTCCTCCAGGTTAGAATCCTCACCTGCACCCTACTCCACCTCCTTCACCCTACACCACCATATCATCACCTGAACCCTACACCACCTCCTTCACCCCAGTCTCCTGCTTCAAGTCACTAACCCGTCCTAACTCAAACTTCCTCCCAGAGCCTAAACCCCCTCCTGAATCGCAATCCCTTATACCTTCTGCACCCAACCTCCATCCCAAACCCTGCACCTCTCCATTAATGCAAGAGTTCAGCCCTTGACAATTTACCAAATTCTTGGAGTGGCCCTCCGTCAAAAATTATTGCCCATCCTGGTATACAGTGTTATAGGGGTTAGATTTCTCTCTCTTGCTCCAGGATGGAGAAAATGTTAATTAAAGATGCCAGAATGACTGAAATAGAAACAAAAGCCTCACATCTTCAGGTCCTGTGTAGATAAAAGTAATGAGATCATCCATACTGTATTTCCAAAGTAAATCACTTCAGCTTTGTACAAACTTCCCTCAGAGATAAGAATATAGTGTAGTACTCATCAACTATTCATGCCTTTAGATTAATGGTGCCTGCAATTAGCTGTAATATTGGTATTTGGCATATGGATTCCTTCAACTTCGACCAGAACTGACACCACCAGGCTTGTGCTGAGTGACTGTTAGTAGATGATTAAGATATTGATGTTGATGATAAAGCACATTCGCAGAATCAATCTCGTAATATTTTTTGCACAGTGATAATGTCAAAATTCCACTGTTGGAAACTATGCTTTATAAGGGAATAAAATATTTGATTATAAAATTATAATTCCCTCAAAGAGGTAGATATTGACAAAATATTGGCTGATGGGTATTTAAATTCCAGACTCGCCTGTGGTGAGTCGATTACAAGCCGTCACAGCTGCACAGCGCGGTCAGCACATGCCCAGCGTGCCGAACCACGTGGCTGGCGAGTGGGGCTCGTCGCAGCTTGGTGAGTCCTGTAGATAAGCATAGTTTTAATATACATGAACACTTTATGAACAGCTCTATTTAGGAATAGGAATCCACATAATGGCTATATCTGAGTCCATAAATAAGTTTTAACATTTAGCCTAACTGTAGGGTTCCCAGACTGGAGCCATGACACCACAGAGGGTCATGATGTTATTGTGTGTCAGGTCATAAGAAGTCAGCTTCCATCCAAACCTCAATTTGCCTCCAGACTTTATGACAGTATTAAATATAAAAACGAGGAGTCCTGCAGCACCTTAGAAATTATGATATATATTAAAGCATAAGCTTTCATAGGTAAAACTTACTTCATCAGATGAACCAGAGTGGAAATTACAGAGGCAGGGGTTTATATGTAAGTACAGCAAAAGAAGAAGTTACTTATCAAGTGTAGGACTAGTGTTAATGAGGCTAATCAAGTTAGGATGGATGTGGCTCATTCACAATAGCTGATGGGGAGATGTAAATATCAAGAGAGGGGAAATCGCCTTTGTAGTGCATTGACCAGTTTAAATCATTATTCAGTTCTAATTTGCTAATGAATTGCAATTCTGTTTCACTTTGTAACCAGGTTTTGAAGGGTTTTTTTTTGTAGAAGGATGGCTACTTTTAAATCCATTATTGAATTATTATTTTATTAAATATAAACAGGTTTTTAATTTATAAGGGTGGGGTTACATTCAGAGACTTGCTGTGTGAAAGGGATCTTTGATACAAAAGTTTGATAATCACTGATTTAACTGTTTCCTTGTGAACAGTAGGCCAGATTCTAAGATGGTGTAAACTGGCATACCTCCATTTAAGTTAGCTTTTGAGGCAGTGTGATCCAGGAGATTAGATACTCGACTGGAATCAGGAGGCCTAGATTTTTTTCCTCTTTGCTACTTACTTATTGTGTGGCTTTGGATAAGTCACTTATCCTCTCTGTCCCTCTTCTCTTTCTCTTGTCTTCTTAGACAATAAGATAATTGGGGAGGAGTATTCTGTTGCACAATGAGACGTCTATCTTGGTTAGAGAATCAATGCACTACTGTAATACTAATAATAATTATGTACAAAAATACATTAAAAGAATGTAGTGCAAGGGAGTGAAAATATCCCTGTTCTTCATTCCTGTAGCTGGTTATCTGAAATGTCTCTTCCCAACAAATCTTAATCATCCACTGCATCCCTGGGCTGAAGCATGCTCAGAACAGATGGAATCTTGAGAGATGTTAGCTGCCAAATTCTATCAAAGTGTCTACTGAGCATGTGTGAGATCCAATTTTTCAGAAGCCTGTAACTGCTAAATTTAAACACATTTTCAAAGGCGCAATCCTTATACCAGTGCAATACCCCTGACAAATATCAAACTTCTACTCTAACGCATGGAGATGATAGAGCTGTTGAATGAAATAATGGTATTCATTTTTTCCTAATCTCATTTCAGAAGAGGTTGAGACCCTTTTGCTGAAGACTTCCATAAAATATTCAGCCTGAGGCAGATAACCAGGGTGGAAAATTTTAGCTCAGTTAAAGTCTGACAAAGTTAGGAGCAACTGAGAATAAGGTCTTATAATGGAAAACAGTAGACAGCTTTAAATATAGCCAACGCTATCACCTGTAACAACTACCAATTCTTTATGTTACTATAACAAAAGGAAATAGTTTTTAAGTTTGTCTCCAATCCAAAATCTTAAATTTGCCTCCAATCCACAACCTTACATTGCACCCCCATCTTTTTTTTTTTTTTTGCGCACCTGTCTCAGGTATCGCAGGTATGGCCTTACTCAAATGGCCCAGAAAAGAAAATTATTTCAAATGCCTTAAAAAAACTGAACACTGATCATGGAACTCTTAACTCCACAAAGTGCTTCCACTATTCTTGAGTCAATCAAAGGCCAAATAGCTTGTATTTTTTTGCCCTCTTCTTTATTGCAGCTATGCTCATTGAATTAGGAAAGACATGACACCATGAGATTAAGCTAACAATTCATAAAGTGGTAATAAAGAACAACAAATACATGTGGTGAATGTAGTTCACAAGCAATACATAGACTAAAATGTATTTGCATGAAACACTGGAAAAGGTTTAAAATTATAAAACAAAATAAAAAGGAATCCGTTAAAAAAAAAAAAGGCAACATTTTTCTTTTTTTATACAAATAGCATGGCCAGCTCTGCTAACAAAAATTATTTATATCACAAGCAGTCCATGTCTTATTTTTAAACTGAATGTACAGTAATGATCACTGTGCACATAATTTCATGAACTACCTTCTGAAAGTGCATTCATGGGAAATAAAGCTGTAAAATAAATTCTGTTGTCTTATTAGGAGATATTTGGCGCTGTTAAAAGCATTTTGTTTCTATTGAGAAAACCAGCTTTGAAAAATAAGAATCTGTATTATGTTTCATTCATCTATTTATCACGGTTTGGCTTTGCAAAGACTCATCAAGGTAATAACTAAAGTATAAAGTAAGACATTTATTAATCTAATAGCCACACAATGGCACTAAAAGCAACACAGAGCCATTTAATGACAAAACTTGTATTCACAAACACTCACTCTAACATGCAAGCACAATTAGGCCATCACTTGGATGTTAGAGTCAAGTGCTCATACGGGCAATGTTATTTTAGCCTGTGTTTTTAAGTCAGTCACAAATGCTAAATAGGATTAAAATCCTAGCACTATTGTAAGTGGACAGAACAATCATAAGAGTTAGACTGAAATACTTGCCTTCGAAATTGGACATAAATTAATTCAGAGATAATATGTCCATGACACACACTTTTCTTCTTTAAAAGAAAGAAAAAAAGACATACGAAGCCCCAATACAATACAATTAGTTACTATTCAATCTTGTCTTCCCCTCCAGTGTTTATATTCCCACCTATTTCTATTGTGATCTATAGATACCCTAGATATGGTGAAAGCCTATCTTGTAACTTGTGTGTTCAATACATAACAGAGTCACAATCCTGATAGCTGCCACTGTAATGCAAATAATAAATATAACCGCACCAACATTTTGCTTAGGGAAGTTGTGGTATCTCTGTAATCATCAGGGATGGTTTAGATCAGAGGCAGGGAACCGTTTTTTGGAGCAGGGACCACACAAGACAAAAGCAAAAAACAAAAACACAAAACTCCACAACCCTCACTCATTCCCCACCCCTGCAAGTGAAGAGGAGAGAGGAAAAAAAAAAAAAAAAACATGTGGCCCACAACTGAGAAACAGGGAAAAAGGCACTCCCCTCCTTCCTTTCCTCAAGCTCCAGTCCCACTTTGGGGGGAAAAGACCAAGGCTCAGTGCTTGCCTCCAGGGCTGAATTAACTCTTGTGGAGGGACCAAGGGTAGGGGATTTTGTGGGCCCCCAAAGCTCTGCAATGGGACCAAACAAAAGGGGTTCAGTGTGTGGGATGGACTGCCAGGGAGTGGACTTAGGGTGGTGGTGCAGGGTCTGGGCAGGAAGGTAGGTGCAAGACCAGAATCTGGAAAGAATGGGGGGCAGTGCTTGCAGGAACTGCTTCTTCCCCCTTGCCAGGCAGAGGTTGCAGGCTGGATCTGACCCCACTTTGACTTGATTGGGCCTATGAGGTTGGGGTTCCCTTTTGCAGTGGCCAGTGATGGACAGTATTGGTACAGTAGATTTCTATTTGTATAAATCAATGGAAAACATCTTACTAAATCAGGAGTTAAAAAAAAAGTATAAAAACCAACAATTTCCAGTTGTAGAAGCACTTACTTTTTATCACTGAACTTTAATTGAAAGATCTGTAAATAGATACCAAGGGACCAAAATGAATCTAGAGTAAAACAGGTGGCACTTAATCAAATCTCAAAGTGATGGCAATATGTAGAGTATATATTATACACTTGACAAGGACATGCAGAGAGTGCACTACTCCTGTCACAAGGAGAGCGCACTACTCTTGTCACAAGGAGAACACACAACCGTCCCTGTCATTCCCAAATAATGGCAAATCTACCCGTCCCTAGCAAAATCGTTCCTTTTTTGGACTTCAACACTTAAAGGACATAATCCCTATTTGTGATCACTTACATGCACGATCATCTAAAAATCCTAGCTGCGCACGATATCCAATTTTTGGCCACTACATGTGGAAGGAACCAAAAACTGTTCAGTTGCTAGAATCAGTGACAGATTTTCTTGATTGCAAATAGCATATAGTTTGGAGGGAAATCGGGATTAGTGGGATGGGCAGAGTGAATAGATCACTAAAAATCTTTCAGAGTTTCCTTCTTCAGCACCCTCAGGCCTGTATACTGGTGGCTCTCTTTTCAAACATATCTTCTTTGTAACCAAACAGTATCTTGACATAACCATATTTTCAGGATTAACATCACCTCCCACTCCCAACAATTTATCTGAAATTATTTTCTACTTGACCGTCAATAGTGTCCACAGTCTTACTCTCACAAATATTTGAGGCACTAAATTTTAACTAATTACTGACTAATTCTTGCAGATTTTACTCTCCTAGTTGGCACAGTGGAATTGCTGTATTTTGGGGATTCAGACTCCCTGTGGTTTAAACAAAAGCAATCTGGGATGCATGGTAAAAAAAACATCTTTAGGCCTTCCCAAATATCTGTCTTTGCTAGAACTATTGCAGCTGCATGAGTGCTGATGTTATTAGAAAACCAATCACATAAGGGTAAAACACTAAGCAAAAAGGAGGTAGGCTGACAGAATTCAACAGAGGTTTATCCCCTGCATTTGTGTGCATACAATTCTCACTCCTCTTCCCAGATTTTTTTTGTTTCATTAAGAACTCTGTTAAATCATTGAATTCACTGAAGAAACTCACTGTAGGGCACAAAGGAATTTTCAAGGGCTAAAAACTAGACCAGACATGTAGGTGACAAAACATGCACTTAAATACTTAAATTTAGACACTTCTGAAAAATGTTGACCTCAACCTAGCTACTGTATAAACCAAGGGTGGGCAAGAGGTGGCTAGTGGGCTGGATCCAGCCCACCAAGCCACTGGATCCGGCCCGACACTGCCTCTCTTGGACTCTCAAGCACAGCATAGCTACAGCTGCTTCAAATGTGGTTACTTTATGCTGAGAGTGAGGAGGAAGGCTTTGTGTTCTGTCCTGCCCCCCAGCAAAATCTCTCAGCTCCAAGTGACCAGTTTATGGCCAATAGGAGCAGAGAAAATTTGCTGTTGGGAGGGGCAACGAATGAGGCCACATGGAGCAGAGCCACATGGAGCAGCTTGCAACTGCAGCCTTCAAGTTCCTGCGGGGTTGCTGGCTGGGAGCCACTTAGGTAAGCGATTCCCAGCCAGAGCCTGTCTCTGATATCCACTCTTCTCCTACCAACTACCTCAGGCCACCACCCAAACCCTCTGCACCCAGGTCACAATTCCCTCACAGACCCTGAACTCCCTCCTAGATGCCCGTCCCCCAGGCCAGAATCCTCTCTTGCACCCATACCTCCTTCTGGACTCTGCAACCCAAGCCTCTGCCCCAGATCATAATTCCCTTCTTCACCCAAACTCCCTCTCAGACCTCATACCATCTCCTGACACCCAGTCCACTAGACCAAGCCCCCTTCTGCACCCAACCTCCATTGCAGACTTCCTCAGTAAAAATGTGGCCCTTGACCTCTTGCCAAAATCTTGGAGTAGCCCCCCTCATTAAACATTATTGCCCACCCCGGTATAAAGAAACACAGAATATAAGAAAGTTAAAGCAATTTAGATATTCAATGGAGTTATGAAAGTGTAAATTACTTTAATGTGCTATGTCCAGAATAGCATGATTATTAGGAAAAATATTCTGAACAGTATTAGAGAGAAGCAGAAATAAAATGAATAAAGACACAATGTAAGAAAACTGTGAAGAAGAGAGATGTAACTGTTTTAAACCTTCCAACTTTCAATATTTTCCAATCCCCTACGTCCGTGAAGGCTCACTGTCTCAAAGACAAAAGTACCATCAGGAAGGGATTAAACTAAAACCAGCCCAATAACAGCCCAATTTTTAGAGGAAAAAGTAATTATCAAGACCACAAAACAGACAAGGCTATATAAATCAAGAAAAGACACAATATGTTTGCAGTACAATAAAAAGACTTAAAAAAATCAAATAAGATTTTTTAGAAAAGGAAAACACCATTGACAGGTTTTTCTCCAAAGTTTTATAGGAAACAAAGTTAAAAAAAACAACAACTCATTACTTGAAATATAATTTCCAAACCATTTTAAAAATGCTTCACAGATATTGGCTGCTTTTCTAATATTCTTAAATCCTTTCCAGGTCAGTAATGGATGGTTGATATGTACATTTTGGCAAAGCAAATTTAGCTTCTGTTAACCTATTTGCCAAGTTTCCCAAGTCTGGCAGCACCCTCATTTTTTAGCAGGAAGTTCTGTTCTATACTTTTAAATTAAATAGTCCAATGTCATATCCAAATCTAAATATTCATCTGTTGATGTTGCCACATTTCCTTAATAGGCAACAGCAGCTGCACACATGAGGTACCCTGTGTTGCAAGAGGGAATGTGTTCCCTTCACTGATATAGATCACAAAGTGATAGAAATGTAGCCGTGTTAGCCTGGGGTAGTTGAAGCAAAATGCAGGACAATGTAGCACTTTAAAGACTAACAAGATGGTTTATTAGATGATGAGCTTTCGTGGGCCAGACCCACTTCAAGTGGGTCTGGCCCACGAAAGCTCATCATCTAATAAACCATCTTGTTAGTCTTTAAAGTGCTACATTGTCCTGTATTTTGCTATAGATCACAAAGAGAAAACAGTTTCTTGCCACTTTAACCAGAAAGGACACTCTCTAAATGACTTAGCCACCTGCATTCTGCTACAAAGACCTTTTACATCTGCACTTGAAAGGGAATCCTCTGAACTGTCATTCATGTTAAAATTCGACACTTACCAACAAGGACTTAACAAGTCTTTGAACTTTCTCACCCATTACCAAGACAGTTTCCCCAATTATCACCTGTAATACCATTAACTCACAAACATCCCACTCTCCCTACCTTTAATATCAGCAATTCACAGACACTTACCTTCCTTCCTCCCCCTTCCCACCCCCCCGCATCCCCCTTCTGTTCTGCAATGTGATTTGTCCTTTTCATATTTGTTCATTTTTTTAAATTGTATCCTTTGGTATATATGGTTGTGACTACTTTCTTCCACTATTTGATCTGAGGAAGTGGGTCTGGCCCACGAAAGCTCATCATCTAATAAACCATCTTGTTAGTCTTTAAAGTGCTACATTGTCCTGCATTTTGCTTCAACTACCCCAGACTAACACGGCTACATTTCTATCACTATTGAACAATGACAGGACACCCAGTAATAAATCCATCCACTGTTTGGCCATGGGACTCTTTGCTAACCCCTCTCCTTTGGTTACAGAAGTCATGAGCTTCCATCTTTGCTTCCTTACCATGCGATTCCTTCTTTGTCTCAACCGATCCTTTAATATAGGAATTTCTTGTTCAACTCTCTACATTCATTTACCTCCCTCTTTCTACTCCCCTCTCCCCACTGCCCAAATCTGAAAGCCTCAACATATGCTTGCAAGGTAGTTTTTCTATCGATATTTTACAGCTGAGAAAACAAAGACATAATTTAAAATTATTTGTTCAAGATTGACACTTGATTACAGGTTTCTTCATAAACTGTTTACATGCTATTTCTTATCAGTATTCACCTGCAGTTTCTCTTCAACATACCCTAGATTCCTTTGTGATGATTCCTACAGGGTTATCAAAGGAAGGCTTCAGAAAGGTATTGAAATACCCAGTGCAAAGGATCCGGAGTCAGATGTAGGAGTATGTGAGAGTGTGAGACAGGGAAGTGGGTGGGTTGCTGTTCTGGATGTGGATGGGAATTAAAAGATGAACAGCATTGAGGGAGACTTGTGTTGTGAAAGAGAAAGGACTAATGTGTTGGGTAGGAGGAACACTGTAAAACAACAGACATGGAATAAAGGATAAGCCACATATGAGCTGAGAAATAGGGGGAATTTCATGACTTCAATATTTCAAGGTATTGCACATAGACTTTTCTAAATACATTTTTACCGTCTAGGTAAATGTCCCTGCTCTTGAATTCAGTTTTGGCAAGTATAAGAGAGTGTCTAGCCAAAGTGACTGTTAGATATCTGGAAGCCGAGCTGTATGAATACTGGGAGGAGTGAAAGATTTGTGAATGTGTTCTGTAATTCTGATTTACAATTTGGGTTTGATTTTCTGCAAATGTTCACATGATATTTTTGTTTTCACAAATGTTTGGGGAGGAGTGAAAAGCAAACTACATCTAAACTCGGTTCTATTTTTTGTATCTTTTCTCTCCCTTAGTCAAAAGGAACACATCTGGAGCTGTTAGAGTCAGGTATAATGTCCTCTCTTATGTACTAGAGGAAAGGCATTAATGGTTACCCCGCCACTCACAGAAGATCAGAGCCTTCTGGTATATGGGGAAATGACGAGAAGGGTTTGAGCTATTGAGGTGGAGTAGTGGCAGAGTCAACAAAATCATGCAGAAGAGGAAAAGAGAATAAGAGCCAGAAAAGGCATCAAGAAATAAAAGAAAACACCCAGAAAAAGTTAGCATGGATGTGGAAGAATAGATAAAAAGATGGCAACTTTTTATTGTGCCAACTTTTTATTTAGGTGTGATGGAGTTTGGCCAGGGAGGGGAGGATACACCTATCCATTAATCCACCTCAAGAAGGCACTAAAACATAAGAACATAGAACATAGGAATGGCCATACTGGGTCACACCAAAGGTCCATCTAGCCCAGTATCCTGTCTGCTGACAGTGGCCAAAACCAGATTCCCCAGAGGGAGGGATCACAACAGGTAATCCTCATGTGATTCCTCCCGTCACCCACCTCCAGAGAAACAGAGGCTACAGACACCATTCCTACCCATCCTCACTAATAGCCACTGATGGACCTAACCTCCATGAATCTATCTAGCTCTTTTTTTTAATCCTGTTAAAGTTGTAGCCTTTACCACATCCTTTGGCAAGGAGTTCCACAGGTTGACTGTGCTCTGAGTGAAGAAAAACTTCCTTTTGTTCATTTTAAACCTGCTGCCTATTAATTTCATTTGGTTCTTTTATTGTGGAAATAAGTAAATAACTTTTCCTTATTCACTTCTTCCATACCAGTCATAATTTTATATACCTTTATCATATTCCCCTTAATCTCCTTTTTTCAAGGCTGAAAAGTCCAAGTCTTTCATCTTTCTTCATATGGGACTGTCACGGGTTGGGCCCCCCCTCAGGCTTACAGCCCGGGTTGGGCCCCCCCTCAGGCTTACAGCCCTGTCATCATTGGGGTGACCTACCCACACACCTTCCCCCACCCGTGTTTCCCTAAGGTCCATTATGAGTTTCACGTAAGGTTCATGGCCCGACTAGGAGTCCTCTGAGTTCATGTTTCCCTGGTTGTTAGTGGTCTGACGCGAGGGAGGAGGGGGACTCGGGCCCGCCCTCACTCTGGGTCCCAACCCAGGACCCTAAAGGCAGTGGTGCACTGATGCTGCCTGGTTTCCCCTGCAACTCATCAACCCTCGGGGTATGGCTGAGGCGCTGCCGCAGCCTCCTGTCCCCGTCCTGGGTCACTTGCTCCTCCCTGGGTCTCACTCCTCCCTCGGCGAGTCGAGTCGCCTCCCACACTGCTGGTGGCCGTTCCAACCACGCCGAGCTGGTCTCCCTCTGCCGGATCAAGTCCTCCCTCTTCTGCCCTCTCCGGGAGTCTTTTGAAGGGCCCGCCTAGTGTGGCCCCACCCCTCACTCCCGGGTGCCGGCTAATGAAGTCGTCGGCCGGGAGTCCCTCAATGATGATGTCTAGACCCCTGGTCACCCCTGTGTAGGCGGGGCACGTTAGCTGGTGCACCACACATGCGCAGCCGCATCCCCGGTTCCCGGCGCCTTCTGCCACTGGTCCTGCAGCATCCCCGCTGGCGTCTCCCTTGCCCCTTGCGTGCCTGGGAGTGCGGGGTGCCGTGAGCTCCCGGGCGGCAAGAACCGGCGCCCCGTTGCAGGGACCCATTCCAAATCCCTAATCATTTTTGTTGCCCTTTTCTGAACCTTTTCAATGTCAATATCTTTTTTTTGAGATGAGACGACCACATCTATTCTCAGTATTCAAGATGTGGGTGTACCATGGTTTTATATAATGGCAGTAAGATATTTTCTGTCTTTTTCGCTATCCCTTTTTTAATGACTCCTAACATTCTATTTGCTTTTTTGAATGCTGCTGCACACTGAGTGGATGTTTTCAGAGAACTAACCACAATGACTCCAAGATCTTTCTCCTGAGTAGTTGGAGCCAAATTAGTCCCCACCATATTGTATATATAGTTGGGATTATTTTTTCCCCCAATGTGCATTACTTTTCATTTATCAACATTAACATTCATTTGCCATTTTGTTGCCCAATCACTTAGTTTGGTGAGATCTTTTTGAAGCTCTTCACAGTCTGCTTTGGGCTTAATTATCTTGAGCAGTTTGGTATTATCTGCAAATGTTGCCATCTCACTGTTTAACCCTTTCTCTAGATCATTTATAAATAAGTTAAATAGGATTGGACCCAGGACAGACCCTTCACGAATCCCACTAGTTACCTCTCTTCACTCTGAAAATTTACCATTTATTCCTACCCTTGGTTTCCTGCCTAACCAGTTATCAATCCACAAAAGGAACGTTCCCTCTTATCCTATGACAACTTACTTTACTTAAAAGCCTTTGGTGAGGGACCTTGTCAAAGCCTTTCCGGAAATCTAAGTATACTATAGCCACTGGATCCCCTACACTCCACATGTTTGTTGACCCCCCCCCCTCAAAAAACTCTAGCAGATTAGTAAGGCATGATTTCCCTTTATAGAAACCATGTTGACTTTCCACCAACAAATTATATTAATCCAGGCATCTGACAATTTTATTCTTTACTATTGTTTCAAATAGTTTGCCTGGTACTGACATTAGACTTAACAGTCTGTAATTGCCAGGATCACCTCTAAAGACCTTTTAAAATATTGGTGTCGCGTTAGCTATCTTCCAATCAGTTATGGAAGATGATTTAAAAGATAGGTTACGAAATTATATAAGAGGAAAAGAGAATAAGAGAGTCAGAAAAGGCACACAATGGTTTGGGAAGCACTGATTAAAGAACTAAAAACCGAGAAACTAGAATTTATATATTAGCTTTCTAGAATTATTTTTAAGGATTGATGGAAAAGAGAGTGGGATTCAAGTTACCATATGACGTCTAATGTTGCCCAGTCAATCTAAGACATAATCCCAGTGTTTCCAGATCAGAAGATAAAACAATGATCAGACCATTAAGACCAAGTGGTCCATTACCACAAACAACAGAGCACTCATCTCCTAGGTCATTGCTTTTGCAGACTAGGAATTTCCTGGAATTATTTAGCTGCTTTGGCACTAAAGTATTTGTCTTAAAAGGATGCCTTCTTTAATGAAGACAACATTGGGCACTACAGAGATAAATTCCATTGAGAAACAAGCGTCTGCTCTACTTCAGAAAAAACATGAGCACATATTCTAAAGGAAAAACAAGATAGGAATACAATAGAATGGACTGTCAGCTGTGACCAGAAGGGTGCCTGAAAGCTCTTCTACATATAGGAAAATGTAAAGTGGTTCTTGATTTTCTGTAACTGAAATACAGAAAAGCCTTCTCTGGGTAGCCTTTTGGGAAAATTCAAGTCTTCAGTATGTTGTGATGTGAGGTTAACTGAGTGCTTGGTGTTTTCCTCTAAGCTTTTAAGACTCTAAATAAGAAATTCAGGGAAGTATTACTGACTTGTTCCATCCCAGTGAAAAGTGAGTAGGAAAAAGGCCCCTCACTGAGCGAGAATCAATGTGGTACAAGTGGCTCAAAGTATAACAGGACCCCATCACTCAACCTCAGCCTGTCCCTGTCCTCTGTACATTTGTTTGAAGTACAGTAGACTTCCGATAAACCGGAACCTATGGGACCTAGGTGGTGCCAGATTATCAGAAATGCCGGACTATCAGGAGGTACTATAAGCTGGTTATACAGGCAGTCCCCGGGTTACGTACAAGATAGGGACTGTAGATTTGTTCTTAAGTTGAATCTGTATGTAAGTCGGAATTGGCATCCAGATTCAGCCGCTGCTGAAACTGACCAGCGGCTGACTACAGGAAGCCCGAGGCAGAGTTGCTCTGCCCCCGGCTTCCTGGAATCAGCCGCTGATCAGTTTCAACAGGCTGAATCTGGACGCCAGTTCTTACATACAGATTCAACTTAAGAACCCCAAGCGTCCCCAAGTCAGCTGCTGCTGAAAGTGATCAGTGGCTGATTCCAGGAAGCCCGGGGCAGAGCAACTCGGGGGACTGCCAGAATATGGATTTTATCTTGCTCTTAGCAAAAGCAGATGTCCATGTTAGCATTCGTATATTGTGATATAATGACTTTATCCTGAATATAATTGCATGTCAATATAATTGCTTCATTTTTACTTCTACTTAGCTAGGTTTATTTAATAGATTTTTTTTTAAAGGTATGGTAAAGATCTTCATTAACTTTTTTAAAAAAGCATACTTTCACAGGTGGAGTGGTTTCTAGCTAAACAATCCCCAAGTATCTTATCTTTGGGAAGGTGCTAGCTTACCATGCATGCCGTGTGATCCCTCAAGTTCAAAATAACCACAGGCTTTTGTGCTCCATTACATAGAGAGAAGTCATGTGGATAAGAGCATTCAAGAATATAATTCCACCATGTACTGTTACTGTGTTACACCGGTACTCAGAGTAGTCACCTACCATTCTGAATTGTTCTGCTCAATGCTTTCTGTTATTTGTATTGTGATGTTTTGGAGCCCCCACATTGGACCAGGACCCCATTAGGCTAAGATGACCATTTCATTGTCCTAAGAAGCTTGCAATTGAAGTATAAGTGTAACATACGTTTCTCCTGTTTCTAAAAAAGGTTTTAAATACATTTCTTGAATTTCATCCATGACTTCTGGCACTCCAAGTTACAGAAACAAAAGGTTACTTACTGGCGTAACTGTTGTTCTTCGAGATGTGTTGCTCATATCCATTCTGATTAGGTGCATGGATCCCAGAGGTTTTTCCCCTAGCAGTATCTGTAGGACCAGCCAGGGAGCCTCCTGGAGTGGCACCAGTATGCTGGTACATATATACCCCTGCTGGCCCTCCACCCCCTCAGTTCCTTCTTGCCAGATTCTTCTGACAAGGGGAAGTGGGTGGGATGTAGAATGGACATGAGCAACACATCTCAAAGAACAACAGTTTCGAGGTAAATAACCTTTTCTTCTTCAGTGCTTGCTCATGTCCATTCTGATTAGGTGAATCCCTAGCCGTTCCCTGGGAGGTGGGTTGGAAGGTGACTCCTGACTACGCATAGACAGACTTCAGTACTGCCGCGCCTACCACTGCGTCTACACTAGCTAGCTGCGTTATCGAGTAGTGCTCTGAGAATGTATGCACAGATGACCATGTGGCTGCCCTACAGATGTCCAGTATTGGTACTTGTGCCAGGAACGCCGCGGATGCCGCCTACGCTCTTTATGAATGTGCAGTTACTGGTGGTGCTGGCCTGCCTGTACCCTCATAGCACTCCCTAATGCAAGATGTGATCCACGAGGAGACGCATTACACCGAAACGGGCGAACCCCTCATTCTTTCTGCTATTGAAATAAACAACTGTGGTGACTTGCGGAACTCTCTTGTTCTTTCTATATAGAATGCCAATGCTCTCCTGACATCCAGACAGTGCAGAGCCTGTTCCCTGGGTGTGGAGTGCAGTTTGGGGCAGAATACCGGCAAGTAAATGTCCTGTGACAGATGGAAATGCGAGACCACCTTGGGGAGGAATCCTGGGTGGGAACGCATTCTCACCTTGTCTTTAAAGAAGACCATGTACAGGAGCTCTGATGTTAAAGCTCTGAGTTCTGACACCCTCCTTGCTGAGGTGATCGCCACTAGAAAAGCCACCTTCCAGGATAAGTGCTTTAGCATTAGCACCGACTACCGTGGCCCCATATAGGGGAGTAACCTACCCACCCCCTTCAGGAATTCTTTAACCATGGCCTTGGCAAAGACAGTCCTTTGGCCTTCCCCCGGGTGGAAGGCCGAAATTGCTGCCAGGTGAACCTTGAGTGAGGATGTGGCAAGGCCTTGCTGCCTAATATAGAAGGTATGAGTGGAACCATAGCTCTTAACGGATCTGTTCCCCATCTCCTATCCACAAGGTAAAATGCCTCTACTTAGCCATCCACCAGGGCACTGTATGAGGCTTTCTACTCTCCCAAGAGGACCTTCTGCACCTCCTGCGAGCAAGTCTCCTCTAGTCTCGACAACCATGCAGGCTCCATGCCACTAGTTGTAAGGCTGGCAAGCTCAGACGGAGAACCTTCCCTCCCTTGCACTCCTGTGTGATAAAGTCTGGTACTAGAGGGAGCATTACTGGTCCCTCCACTGCTAGTTCTTGGTGCTATCAAGATCAATTGTGCTCTGAACCTCCCAATCCTAATGAGAGTCTCGTGTAGGAATGAGAATGGAGGGAAGCATACAGTAGACCCCTGGGCCACTTGATCTGTAGCATGTCTCCTTGTGATCTGGGTCCCTGGCCCATGAAGGAGCAATAGCTCCAGCATTGGGCACTGCTCATTGTCTCAAAAAGGTCTAGATGGGGATACCCCCACCTGTGGAAGATTTTCTCCAGGATGTCTACCCTGATGGTCCACTCGTGTGCCCAAATGGATCGGCTGAGCCTGTCTGCTAACACAATCCTGGACCTGAGCAGATATGATGCCTCTAGGTGAATATTGTGAGAAATACATATCTCCCATAGTTCTAGGGCCTCTCAGCAGAGGGAAGAGGAACGTGCCCCCCAGTCTGTTGATTTAATACATAGAGGTTGTGTTGTCTGTTAACACCACAACCACCTTGTTCGCCAACTGAGGGAGAAATGTCTGGCCAATTTGACTGCCCTGAGCTCTTTGACATTTATATGGAGAGGTATTTCCCTTGGCAGACATGTACCTTAAGTCCTGAGGTTGCCCAAGTGAGCTCACCAGCCTGTGTCTGATGCGCCTGTAACCAACTGCGCTGACGGAGTCTGCCTGGTAAATCGAACTCCCACATACACTGTGTCCTCCTGCTTCCACAGTCTAGCAAGTGGCATATCTGGCAAGGTAACCACTACATACAGAGGCAACTTCATCGGGCTGTGGACTCCTTTGAGCCAGCCTTGCAGAGGTTGCATCCGTAACCTGGAATGGCTTACCACATTGGTGCACACTGCCATGCAACCAAGGAGCCTCATACAGGTTCACGCTATGGCTGTGGGAAACCTCTGTAGGTCTGTTAACAAGTATATTGAAAGGAACCTGTCTCTGGGTAGGCAAGCTCTCTCTGTAGTGGAGTCCAGATGAGTTCCCACAAACTCTATTACCTTTGTGGGGTTTAGTGTGGACTTGGCATCGTTTATGAGCAAATCTAAATCTGTGAACAGCACCCTTGCAATCCTGATATGGTCTGTCACCTGGTCTTGAGATGTTCCCCTTATCAGCCAGTCGTCTAGCTATGGGAAAATTTGTACTCTGCGGCACCTCAGGAACGCCACTACTACTGCCATGCATTTGGTGAACACCCTTGGGACTGTGGATAAACCAAATGGAAGAACCATAAACTGGAAGTGGTCCTGGCCCACCACGAATGTGAGGAACTTTGTGTGTGCTGGGGTTACTGAAATGTGGAAGTAGGAGTCTTTCAGGTCGAGAGCAGCATACCAGTCTCTCTTCTGCAGCGATGGTATAATGGAGGCCAGGGTAACCATCCTGAACTTCACTTTCTTTATGAAGACATTCATCAGATTCCTTAGATCAAGAATAGGACGTAGACCTCCTTTCGCCTTGGGAATGAGGAAATATTTGGAATAGAAGCCGCTCCCTCTGAGCTCCTGTGGGATCGGCTCTATGGCCCCTAGTAGCAGAAGTGCGGACACTTCCTGCCTTAGCAGGGTCTCATGAGAGGGGTCCCTGAAAAGGGACGGGGAAGGGGTGGAAGGAGGGGGTAGAAAGGAAGTGCATAGTATATCCCTCTCTCACCAGGTTGAGTACCCAGCGGTCGGAGGTTATCCTGGACCAGGCCTGGTAAAATAGGAAGAGTCAGGAACCACCCCGTTTGTCTGGGCTCCCCCTCCTCCTTGGCACCTTCAGAGCCAAGTGCCCCTCCTTAGGGTGCACTTTGTGGCTGTGCCTCTCTGCTGATCGCTCTCTGGAGTCTTTGGCACCCACCTGTGCCGGAGCGTCTTTGACGGGGCCATCTGGTACCTGGTTGGTGCCGTGGATGTTGCTGACCGTGCACTGTGTACCAAATGGGGCCGCTTCTCACTCTGGGGCTGCAGCGCTGACTGCATCAGGAAAAGTTTCAGCCAAGAGTCCCTTTCTCTCTTGGTTCCTGGTTTGAAACCTTTCAGATGGGGCAATTATCTGATCAAGGAGCTTCTCTGAGGCACTTCAAACAAGAAGACTGCGGGTCACCACAGGGCATAGGCTTGGAACAAGAAGCACAGGGTTTGAAGCCCTGAGGCCCTGGCATCCCCTCCCCTGACTGGGAGAGTCCTGCTGAGCTCTTCTCCTGAACTATTTACACTAATTAACAACTACTTAACAAGGAATTTAACTATAATACAAGATTAGATAAGGAAAACAGTCTGCTAAAGTAAAGGCTAACTGCCTTAACACAAGCTCCAGCTACCATCACAGGCAGTAAGAAGGAACTGAGGGGGTGGAGGGCCAACAGGGGTATATATGCACCTGCATACTGGCACCACTCCAGATGGCTCCCTGGTTCGCCCTACGGATACTGATAGGGGAAAAAAGCTCTGGGACCCAAGCACAAGGCACGCGCACTCCTACTCAGAATGGACATGAGCAAGCACTCTAAGAAGAAAGATGGTTTTCTTGCCCTGAATTTCTCTCAGCTTGCAAATGTTCATTTCTAGATTACCACAATATTCTCACATGAACTTGCTTTCTTTCTCTTCATGTTCTGTAACTTTCCAGCATCCATCTCTGCCAGTCTTTATATACTGAAACAAAGAGAATGTGTACAACAGTTTCAATAAGGACTAGGTTTTAAATCCATGACCAGCATTTAGAATAATTTTGTCTCCTTTACTGATCTCTTCTTCATTGATTTGAACCATTGTACCTCTTGTACAACCAGCTGGTATAAAAAATGAGAAAGGTTGCAATGAAATAAAGAAAAAGAAGTCAATAAATGAGACAAAAAAGCATAAAAGACTGTAAATGTATGTTATTAATTAAAAAGCACAGCTCTTCCTCCAATTTAAAGAGAACACTGAGGAGGAACTCATCCTTATATACGTTTTGTCGTGTGTTGTGCATGATGCACTACCAGACTTCAGAAGCTAAGGTCAAGTCTCCACTTGCCATGCCAGAAATTGATCTTCTGGCATTTGATTTAACAGGTCTAGTAAGGACCCATTAAATTGAATGCTGAGAACACCTTCGGTCAATGCCAATATTTGATTCGGAAGGAGTAAGGAAAGCCACAGGAGCATTTGCTCCTGTTAACCTCCACTAGGAAAAGAATGCTAAGCTCAGCTTAAGGTATTCTGAGTTCAGTTACATTATTTATGTAGCTGAAGTTGTGTACCTTAAACCGACCTCCTGGGTCTAATATGGACCTGGCTTAAGAAAGAGCAAACCTAGATATATGTGAATGGGAAACCTTCAAGCACCACATGGAGTAAATGCTGCAGAATACAGTGCTAATTAATTAGAATATTATGTTTTTTCCTTTGACTCACCACAGAACCAATGCCCCAGTACAACCTTTGACAAGATAGAGTGCACAAAGTAAATGGAAACACTTTATGGATTTCATTGGATTTGGATCAACCCCATACTGCTTCCAGGGTGCCAATATTTGGCTGTTGTACAAGATCAATGCCTTGCCCTCATGTAGTTGCTGAAGATCCTTTGACACTTTTCAAAGTAACAGGGGTGAAATCCTGGCATCTTAATTACATTCCATCTACAGAAAGTCTCCCTGCAGTTTATTTGCATATAGTATTTTTCCCTTCCTGTCTTAAAGTACTGTGAAATGCCGTTGTTAAACAACTATCAACCAGTGGGGTGACGTGATACCCATATATCATTACACTACCAGGTGTTCGGAGAAAGAGTTATTTATTATTTGTAAACTATTCTGACGTACTTGGATGACAAGCTCTATAGATCTGCAACAGTGTTACTCGTATATTTTTTTTCCAGTCGTGCAGAGTCTAGAGATCAGCTGCAAAGTTCTAAAATATGTTGTAATTCGTGAGAGTTTATTTCCATTGTAAATTTGCCAATTTATAGCATCATCCTATTTTTTCAATAAAAGGCTGCACATATACTACATCAGCATTAAAACATAGCTCTTCCTTATTGCATGGATGTTAGATAATTTTTTTCCTCTTTTCCCATCTTCTTGGTATTTTCATATGCAGGAACTGATGGCTGTCTTTATTAGTTGCATTAGCATTCATAGGCTGTAGTATAGCTTTTCAATGTCAAATTTTCTCTACTCTACTTTCAGTTGCACAGCATAATTCCCCAAGAATTTATATCCACTGATGTCTTAATTAATGCTAAGATTTCTTTCTTGTGGATACTGGAATCATGTTAGTAAGACAAGGCAAAAAAGTCTAACTATAGGAGTGTGTGAAATAATTTTCTTTTTCCAAACATGGGGCCAAAATTTCAGCTGGTTCAAACCCATGACACTCCATTGAAGTCAACTGAATCACATTAGTTTAAACCAAGTGAGGCACAAGCTCTCATTACAGAAGATGGAGAGTACTATGCATTATTTTCTCATATGTAATTCAAAATAAAAACAATACTATACCATAAAATCTCTCTTTTTTTGGTGCCTCTGCTTTGCTGGTGCCCTAAGCATGTGCTTAGTCTGCCTATTGGGTAATCCAGCCCTGGGCCCACAACTATAAGCATTGCTCTGAGTTATGTTTATAAAATACATTTATACTTGCCACCCATCCACCCAGCTTCCTTTTTCACGTTTACATTAGCTACCTGCACTAAATATACCGCCTGCCTCAACTCCATTGTGTTAAGCAGATTTACAATAAGAACATGTGATTGCATTGGAGAGGCTGTCTGGAAGATCATACAAGTCAGCAAATGTGTCTCTAAACTTTAATGAGTCAGTTAGCTTGATGTTAAAAATGTGCAAATGAATTCCCAGAGGACAAGCTCTGCTCCTTCAAACAGAGGGAAAATGAAGTTTGTGACTGATGTGCCAAAGGGCAGTCCAAGTCAGACTGATTGGATATAGCATCAGAACTGAGCTTCTGTATTCAGTGGATAACATGTTGTATCCTTTGTCTCTATGATGAGTGTATACTCTGAGCAGAATTTAATCAGTATCTGAGCAGCAGCTCATTGGGAATAGAATCAAGACACTAGATCTTTTAGTTGGAGTAGGTGCATCTTCCTCCTGGCAACACTGTTCAATACTTGCAATTTGGTGCATGGCAATGACCCAAAATTTTTTGCAGATATTTAAGCTGTCCATAGTTTTGCAGTGAGAATAAAGAGGAAGTTGAAATAAAGCTTTAGTTTGTGCTTGTTCCCTATTAACTAAAAACTAATTTTGGACAACAAAATTAAAGATTGCAGTGGTGTTTAAGTAAGTAAGTTCAGGAAAGGATAAAGAGTTGTTTTTATTCTATTCATAATTTCTGCCCTAGAGGAGTACATTGATTATCCTAGCAAGGAAAATAGGGAGCATTCATTGGTAAATGAAACTCAGCTGTTGAGGAAGAGTAGTGTAAAAATTAGGAAGTGAAAGAAGAGTAAAGTATTTTTTATAGGGAGATTTAACTATGTCTGTGTTTCAACTTTTAAAAGTGTCTGGCTGAACAAAGAATATACAAAATTTGCCTTTTTTTTTAATTAAAGGAAGGCTCCTTGCTGAAGGAAGTTCTGCCTTTAGCTGTAGGCATTTTGAAGTTACACTGAGCATCTGGGAGAGAACTGAAAGCTGGCACTTTGATTCCTCACTGAAACTGCTGGTTAGTTGGACAGGCCTCGGGCAGATTCAGAAGCAGAATGAACAGGCCCACAGAGTGCTATCATACCCAGAGAGCTTTCGGCCTCCCTCTCATCAGAGATGCTACTGCTCTTAGGGGCCAAAACAGGGAAAAAATGAAACATTGATGGAAAAGGATTGGCTTATAGGGGAAATCCTTGGTGAACTTAAGCACAAAAAGGAAGCTTACAAAAAGTGGAAACTTGGACAAATGACCAGGGAGGGTTTTAAATGTATAGCTCGAGAATGCCGGGGGGTTATCAGGAAGGCGAAAGCACAAATGGAATTGCGACTGGCTAAGGATGTGAAGGATAACAAGAAAGGTTTCTACAGGCATGTTAACAAGAAGGTGATCAGAGAGGGTGTGGGGCCCCTACTGGATGAATGAGGTAACATAGTGACAGATGATGTGGGGAAAGCTGAAGTACTCAATGCTTTCTTTTTTGCCTCTGTATTCACGGACAAGATGTGCTCCCAGACTAATGAGCTAAGTGACGCAAGATGGGATGAAGATGGACAGCCCTTGGTGGGTAAAGAACAGGTTAGGAACTATTTAGAAAAGCTAAACGTACACAGATCCATGGGTCCGGACTTAATGCATCCGAGGGTATTGAGGGAGTTGGCAAATGTCCTTGGACATTATCTTTGAAAAGTCGTGGAGATCGGGAGAAATCCCGGATGATTGGAAAAAGGCACATGTAGTGCCCATCTTCAAAAAAGGGAAGAACAATAACCCAGGGAACTATAGGTTCCAGTCTTACCTCGGTTCCTGGAAAAATCATGGAAGGGATCCTTAAGGAATTCGTTTTGAGGCACTTGGAAGAGAGGAAAGTGATTAGGAATAGTCAGCATGGATTCACAACGGGAAAATTGCGCCTGAACAATCTGATTAGCTTCTATGATGAGGTAACTGGGTCTGTGGACGTGGGAAAGTCAGTGGATGTGATGTACCTTGACTTTAGCAAGGTTTTTGATACGGTCTCCTACAATATTCTTGCCAGCAAGTTAAGGGAATGTGGATTGGATAAATGGACAATAAGACGGATAGAAAGATGGCTAGAAGGCCGGACCCAGCAGGTAATGATCAACAGCGTGATGTCAGGATAGCGGTCGGTTTCTAGTGGAGTGCCCCAAGATTCGGTTCTAGGACCAGTTTTGTTCAATATATTTATTAATGACCTGGATGAGGGCATGGATTGCACCCTCAGCAAGTTTGCGGGTGACACTAAGCTAGGAGGAGAGATAGATATGCTTGAGGGCAGAGATAGGGTCCAGAGTGATTTAGACAAATTGGAGGATTGGGCCACAAGAAATCTGATGAGGTTCAACAAGGACAAGTGCAGAGTCCTGCACTTGGGATGGAAGAATCCCAAGCATTGTTACAGGCTAGGGACCAACCAGCTAAGTAGTAGTTCTGAAGAAAAGGTCCTGGGGATTACAGTGGATGAGAAGTTGGATATGAGTCTACAGTGTGTCCTTGTAGCCAAGAAGGCTAATGGCATATTAGGTTTCATTAAAAGGAACATTGCCAGCTGATTCAGAGATGTCATCATTCCCCTTTATTCAGCTCTGGTGAGGCCACAAATTGAGTATTATGTCCAGTTCTGGGCCTCCCACTAAAAAAAAGGATGTGGACGCATTGGAGAGGGTCCAGTGGAGGGCAACCAAAATGTTTAGGAGGCTGGAGCATATGACTTATGAGGAGAGGCTAAGGGAGTTGGGTCTGTTTAGTCTGCAGAAGCGAAGAGTGAGGGGGAATTTGATAGCAGCCTTCAACTTCGTGAAGGGAGGTTCCAAAGAGGATGGAGAAAGGCTGTTCTCAGTAGTGACAGATGGCAGAACAAGGCGCAATGGTCTCAAGTTGTGGTCGAAGAGGTCCAGGTTGGATATTAGGAAAAACTATTTCACTAGGAGGGTTGTGAAGCACTGGAATGGGTTACCTAGGAAAGTAGTGGAGTCTCCATCTGTAGAGGTGTTTATGTCTCGGCTTGACAAAGCCCTGGCCAGGTTGATTTAGTTTGGATTGGTCTTGCCTAGAGCAGGGGGCTGGACTTGATGACCTTGTGAGATCTCTTCCAGGTCTATGGTTCTATGAGGACTGAAAATTATAAGAATCAAAACTGCCAAAATGGGAGAAGTTGCCTCTTCTGCTCTACCCGCTAGAGAGCTAATTGGAGAAATAAAAAAAGAGGGGAAAGCCTACATAGCTAGACAGCTCTAACATTTTGAAGGTTCTGTCTAGTTGTAATTTCTGTTTGCAGCTTTGACAGAGAAATCATTGTATAAGGCAATAGCAGTGCTCCCTCTCAACATAGAGTGTTCTACACACTTCAGTATTTTCTACAAGCCAAGCTAAAAAATGGCTACTAATGGTACTGCCTACTACATTAATTTTATTGAGGAACTAGACAGCTGGCATAGCCCGATAGCCCATCTGTTATTCTAGCTCTATCTCAGTGGAACAGTTGATCTGATGGTAAGGTGTTCTTTCTTATCTCAGATGTGATGACTCTCCTATGCCAAGATTTTGGTACTCATGGATACGGTTACAGTGAAACAGTATTTCTACTAGCCCTGAGGTCATTACTATAACTGAGAACATCTGGGTCTTTTTTACCATCATAATTATTTGAGATGTATTTTTGTTTTAAAAAAAGCTCTGAAATTACAATAATTCAATATTTAATGTTTGGTGAACATTGTGTCATATCTGTAAGGGAAATAGCATACCCCCAATCACTTGAGGCTTTTCCAGTGACCTCAGTGAGTTGTGGAACATATGACTAAGAGAATGCTAAGGTTCAGGCTGTTCAATTTGCTTCTATGAAATTATACTAGCAAAACATTTTAATCTTTAAGTTGCTTAAAATGAGTGTTCCCCCTTATTAGGACAAGATGGAATGTAATACCAATCAGGGAGGTCACAAACCCCAATTTGTCTATAAACTCAAAGACTTTGTCTACACTGCGAGTTTTTGTGGCAGAAAATATTCTAATGAGGAACTCATTAGCATAAGTCGCGATATCATTAGCATATTTTCTGCCATTTCTTAAAGGAATACAAGCTAAGACAAACAAAGAATTCTGCCTGCACTGAGTAATGGAAACTCAGCTGCTTAGACATTGAACAGCTAATTGTTTACCCACTTATCTATTGTTATAGTTTTCTCCTTTCCGATTACTCCTTTGAGCCTGCAAAAAACATATGAGGTACAAGAGAGTAATAATGTAAGACTGATTTACTTCATACACCACACTGCTATTTGATGAGTTTTCTGATTGAAAAAAATACACTTTTTGCACAACTGTAGGATTTTACTATACTCTTTGTATGTTATATAACTGTTCACCCTCCCTACATCGGTAGTGCTTTCTCTGGGTATAGTTTTCTAATACACATAGTTCAATAAACTTTTTTGTCCTTAGTCATCATATGAAAGCCTTACACATCATTTCAATCACTACCTACAAACACAAGGTAATTACACAGGCTTTTCTTCATATAGAATTACCACTGGTGGCAAGAAAACATCCCCTGTGATGGGCATAAAACATACAGCCAGACTGGATTTAGTCCAAGATCAATCCATGATGTGCTTGCTCTGCAAGAAGGCTACATCCCTCTGGGATTTGCCTTGACGACAATAAGAAGGAGGGCAGTGATGAAGAGAGATTACCAATGCTAACAACTCTGACTTGTGAAATAACCAAGTCTCAAAGGAATTTGAAGAAAGGGCCCATCTCTCACAGTCTATACTGAGCAATGATCCCTAGCTGTGGGGTGTAGAACCCTCTCTCAGTCTTTTGAGAGATAGAAATGACAGTCACCCAAACACAGAGATCTATTATATTATCAGTAGGGAGAGAAGAACCACCGTGCCCTCAAATGCAACAGTTAATGAGAATATAGGGAAATCAATGCTTAAAATAAGAATTCTTGTTCCATTCAAATGGCAACAAACCATCCTAATGATGCCATAAACTTCAGGTTAGGGCTTCTCCTTGCCTTTGGACAGGAGCCAATTCATGCATATCACACAATGAGAGGTTATAGAAGTCATCCACACCTAGGCTGCTCCCTAAGGCTATCTTCTAGTCTACAAACTCAGTATTGGGGTTTACTTCATCCGCACAAATTCAAAGTGTCTCTATGCAAGAGCCTTTCTAGTCATTCCAATTTTTCAGTGGGAGGTGAGATGGGTAAGTGTAGCATTTCTGGCCACTTCTCCAGCCAGTTATGGCTCTGTAGGGAGACTATGAGGGACCTACTTCTTCTACTCAGGTCCATTCCCTAACCTATTAGAGTGCTAATTAGAGTCACCTTTAACAACAATGTTGCGTACATATGGAGTGAGTAGGAGTCTATATCTTTCTGTGTAGAACAGCTCTATGATTCCGCTCTCCTAAAACACAATGTTCCTCCATGTAGATCTTCTATCTTTGCCTTCCACCGCCAATAAATCTATAGTACTTTATTTTTGTATGTAACTATATAAGAAACAGACTAGACTACACCATGGCTATTCAGCTCGCCTGCATTTCAGGCAATGTAATATTTATATTTCACAGAATATTTGAATTGCGGTTTACAATCATTAGCAAATATTATGCAAGCAACAGCCCAAAAATAGCAGAAAAACAGTTTTCAGAGGTGAACATTTTTTTGAAGTAAAATAAGCCAGATACGAACAGATGTTTTTAATTACACAACAAACTTTTGTCTAAGTAGAAATATATAACATTCTTGTTCTGAATACTAATAGATTTTCTATTTTAATTAATTTCAATCAAATGATATATACAGATTAATAAAATCGTAGTGAAGAGAGAGAAATGAACAAAGTTAGGGGAAAGAGTACAACAATGCTGGCAAAATCCTGAACTCCTTAATAACTGCCTTGGCTCAGACCCAAAAAGCCTCTTAAGCATGGGATTAGTTTCAAGCATTAATTCCTACAATGAGACTTACAGGGGTCTTTCAAAATAGAGGTTTGTTTCTAAATTCGGCTGTGTGTAGAAGCGGGTAAATACCGAAAGAGCGTGTTCTGGAAAAACAGCGCTATTTTCATCCTTCTCCTGAAATAAAAATTGTGTGTAGGCACACACTGAGTCCAGTAGGACTAATGCTGAAATGCTTTGCTAGATCAAGACCTCCTTTGTCCTTACACAGGCAAAACTCCTATCAAAGTTAATGGAAATTTTGCCCCAGTAAAAAGGAAACACTAAATAAGCTTTTCATGCTTTGACTAAGTTGTCATTTATGTGCCAGGGGAGATTTCCTTAATTGCTTTCTCAAATACTATATTTGTGTAAACAGAGGCTACGTCTACACTGGCCCCTTTTTCGGAAGGGGCATGCTAATTTTGAAAGTGGGAATAGGGAAATCCGCGGGGGATTTAAACATCCCCTGCAGATTTAAATAAACATGTCCACCACTTTTTTTCCGGCTTGGGGAAAAGCCGGAAAAAAAGCGTCTAGACTGGCCCGATCCTCCGGAATAAAGCCCTATTCCGGAGAATCTCTTATTCCTACTTTGAAGTAGTACATGTTTATTTAAATCTGCGGGGGATATTTAAATCCCCCGCGGATTTCCCTATGCCCACTTTCAAAATTAGCATGCCCCTTCCGAAAAAGGGGCCAGTGTAGATGTAGCCAGACACATTGCCTGAACACAGGTCTGGGATACTGCAACTCCTGAGTTCTTATTCTGGCCCTAACACTGCATATCTGTGGCTACAGGGATAAATGTTTTCAGATTGATTTTCCCATCCACTGTACATACCCCATGTGCCCAATTGTTAACTGCATACCAATGTGCACTTAATTTAGGAGATTTGTACATGTTTACCTACATATATAGATAGGTGCTAAATATGTACATGTGCGTGCAAAACAGGTATTTATTTGCATTTCTTGGGAACTACATACAGCCTCTCTCCGAGTTACGAATGAGTTACTTGGTAACTCGAGCTGTACATAACTCGGACCCCATTGAGTTACACGCGACTGCACTGTTAGTAAGTGCATATCGCATTCGTAACTCGGGGACTGCCTTTACGACCATCCATGGGAGCTTTATTCATAAGTGTGAACGGTCGTAATTCAACCGTTTGCAACTCAGGGAGCGGCTGTATCAGTTCAACCATCTCTTCATTCCAATTTCAATATCTATAAAATATAGATAATAAATTACTGTTAGGGTGGTAATAGATAGTGCCTTACTTTGAAGATGTGTAAAAGTACACCATGGCCAGGATGCATTTTGCCTGGCTATGCCACTTACAGTACCTCTACCACCACCATCTTTGTGTGTAAGAGCCATCACAATGGCATATATTTAGGAAGACTCTTTATGGGGACAGTGAAGATGAGTTTTCAGCTGCTTATTTCTGGTACAGCAATATATCACATAATTTTTAATATTTAGGAGGTGAAAGTTAGTATATTTATTAACTTACACATTTACATAATTTTTCTAATATTTTTAAAATTGATTTTAATCTTTAACCTGCACCAGAAGAAAAACTATCAGTACAACGAATGAAATATCTCCTGAACTTTTAATGGACTTTAATAAATTCCTGTAACTCTGGCCATTAAATGATAAATTAAAATATGCACTTTACATGGTTGGTATGCACTGACACACATAAAGCAGCATGTACTTTCTCTACTCTTAATCATGACCTACAATTTGACCTCGAACTCAAGAGGACACTGTGTATAGAATCTTTATTCTTGTGAGCCCTTCATTAGTCATAAAAGCATTTAGTGTACTTCCTCTGACTTCATAAAATGATCATTTACATTTATTAGCTTTAGCAAAATCTATTTATTATAATAAATTGTGTGTCCTCTGATGTGTAAAACTGGACAAGCCGATATTCAGTTTTTATGCCTTATTATTTTATTTTACAGATTAACAGCGTAAAGAGTTTACGAATATGTACTTAACGTGTAAAATATAACTAAACTAATTTTTATGGTTTAATTTTCTTCTGATTTTTCCTAATGATAGGAAATTGTTAAGATAAGAATTTATTTAAAAAGTACATAACTTTTCTCACAGTGCCATTAAAAATCTACTTAGAAGCTTGAAAAAAAAATCTAATTTATTATTTCCTTGACCAATCCTGTACTCCACATTTTCCTGAACCAGGCCACAAATAATGATTTTTGTTTTCTGTGTGTCACATACACATTATATTGAGTTTATGGTTTTGTGTTTCCTTTGGGTAGTTTCTAATGGGTATTGAGTCACTGGAATTTTTTTCCCCCCAATAAGTTAAAAAAAATACCTGATTTACAGTTATAAGTGAGCAGAATTGCTTAGCTTTAGAGTATCTATACAAAAGACGCAGAATAGCTTCCATACTGATGGGAAATACAGTTGACAGGCCAAGACTGAATATTTCTTGAAGAGGTTCTTTTGACTTGCAGTCAGATTTAAAGTTGATTGAATGTATAAATTTCAGGAAAATAATCTCATCAGAGAGATCTTTTGAAATTTCATTGTTGTATCTTTGTTGAAACTGTTCAGCTGCTGAATATATATCTTTATCACCTAGATCTCTGAACTCCTAAAGGAATCCAAAAAGGGTACAACGTGAGAGGCCAGATTTGATGGCGTCAATAACAAGCAATTTTTGACTCCATAGTGCCTTTCTACATCAGATTGAGATGTTAACTGCAATTGGTGGAAAACTCAGATGAAGTGTCAATTCCCTGTGCTACTGATCTGGACTCAGAAAATAGTGTGTCCCATTGATCATGAATATTTTGAATATCTTTAAAACTTTGTTCAGTATTATGTCTTTCAACATCTAACGTAGCATTGTATGCTTCAATTACAAGATTCGTTTTTTGAAACATTTTTAGCAGCTTCATCCACAAGGACAATTTTAAAATGCATTCAAATTTGGATATATACTTCTGAATTGGCTTAAGCTCAGTGCGAGCCTGTGTTGTGAGAGGAAAAGACTCAAGCTCACTTACAGCCTCTCTCACAGAGTCCAAATGCTATACAATTGGTTTAATGCCTTCAGTTCGTGCTGACCATCTCATTATTGACATGCCATGACTGGAAACGGGCAGATGCTGCTTGAAAATTTCCTACTGAAGAGTTTGTATAACTGCTGGATTGTTCCATAGTATGTGATTGCTTTCTTGAATGATTTAGGGCAATCAACACCAATAAGATGTAGTGTGGAGTTGCCACAACTAGAGAAAATACAATTTGGATTTTTCTGAAGAAAGACTACTTGTACTCTGTTGTACAACCCAGACATATTGGATCCATTGTCATAGCCTTGGACAATGTGGACTAGGAAATTTAATTTGAAGTCTTCCATAATTTCTAATACATGAGCGGCGATTTCCAAGTTTTTTTCATTAAATTATTGAACAAAATGAATCGTTCTTCAATTAAAACCTTTGAACTTCTTGCAATTTTAACAAAGCAAACAACAAAGATCATCTGGTTTTTATGAGACTAGTCTGGCGTTGCATCAATAATAATAGAAAAGTACTTTGCATGTTGTATCTTTTCAAGAATTGTTGTTTGCACAAATGTCCCACACAGCTCAAATTCATTTTGTGTTTTGGTAGATAGATAATGGACTTGCCTGCATTTTCTGCTCTCTTCTAATTCATGAACATGCTTAATGTGGCCTGATAAAAGTAGATCATTCTTGCTAAGAAGCTGAAGTATATCAAGAAAGTTTTCATTTGTAGGGTCACCAATATATTGACTGGAATCAAACAAAGCCAATCCCCATTCAGAAAGAAAAAGAATGACATTCAATATGCACTCAAGAGTTTTTTCCAGTTATCAGTTTGTGCTTATTTTACTCAGGTGTAAATTCTCAATTGAACTGTAGCTAGTGCTGCTCTACTTGCTGATTTCATATAACATATGTGCAGGTTTTCAGTCTTTCAACTTCCTCCAACCTCTACTGATGCTCCAACTGAATGGATCGGACAGTACCAATGCATTTGAAGTATTACTGTTAAGAATTAAACTGGGTACACAATACAGAGCCTGCTTTTCTATGCTCCAGCAGAGACAGTCTCTTGTGTAGATTTCTCCTTTTGGAAGAATTTGTGTCAGCAGATGAGTGGGAAAAGCATGATTTTCAGGATTTTTCAGTATATTACTTGGGATCTGAAAACAACTAACTTTGAAATATGATTGCATTTGAGTAACATTGTTCTTATCAAGAAGTCCAATATCAGGTTCTGATGCCACTGACTAGCACTAGACACACTGTAATAACCACTGTGTAGCATCTCTGAGGTCCTCATTTTCTACCTACAAAGTCTCTAAATTGAGCATAGATTCTGCATCTATCGCTGCTGTCTGCATTTCTGTGCGTTTATCCTGTGGACATCCTCATCTTGAGCCAGTGGCATTGAAATGTCATTTGTGGGTACAAAGTTTTCATCATCGGAAGCTTCACTGTCAATATGGTCAACTGTCAGTATGGTCACTGTCTAATGGCTGAGGCATCTTTTCTACAAGTAATGATGTTATTGGCTTTCAATTCAACTGCTGTTTCACTGTTGCTTTCTTGTCTCTTACTTGCACCATTTTCAAGTCTTCACCTCATTTTTATAAAGGGGTTCTTTTAAAACACAGTAACACAAATTAATTTGCTAAAGGCTATTAGTTATAAAAAATGTAATTGTATATACTTAATGATTATTGTACAACAACAGTTTGGGGGTGTTATTTATTATGGCCCTTATAGCCTTATTTCAAAGTCTTGACATTTCATCTACTAACATGGTCCCATTATTAAAATTCCTCTAACTGCTGCATTATTATGAATACAAACACGGGGTCACTGCCATATAAGATATAAAGTTTATTAAACAACTATAATTAAAAGGTTTATCATCACAAAGGCCTTTAAAAGTGAATCTAAAACTGGATGAAGAGATAGCTTACAGATGAGCCTGATATGGTTACTGTATACAAAGACGCATAAGAAAAGATAGGAATATGAAAATCTATGCAGAGATAAACATCTAATGCAGTGTACCCCAATCTTTTGGAGCAGCCAGGCGCCCAGGGCCGGTGCCACTCATGTGCCCGGTGCCACGCATGTGCCGTGCGCCTGGGGCAGGGTCAGCCCCGAGCACTTGGCGGGCGCACGTAAATGCCCCGGCGGGCACCACGTTGGGGACCACTGATCTAATGTAAAGGTTAAACTCCCTCCTCAGACTAAGCAAAAATCACTTTACAATAACAGAATTATGACATTCAAAACCTCTAAACTATGCAAAGACTGTAAACAGTGTTTCATAATATAGAATCACTAATCACAGAAACTACTACAGTCATGCAGATGAAAACTCAGATGTGACTGAAAAATTAGCGAAGGCCTGAGTTCCCATGATGATTTAAATCAATTTTTTGCAGTATATATAATTTATTTTGTTGTCTGTCTTATAAATGCAAGTGGAAATGACTTGATAGAAAAATGTCAAAATTTGAGGTCTGTTTGTTTCCTAAGGCCAAAGGGTCCTCCTGGTCCCCGCTCTGATAAGGCCTGAGTACATGATGGATTTCCCTGGTCTGGCACCCTGGGGATCTGACCTGTCCAGATGAGGGATTTTGCCAGACCGAGGTGGTTATTTATGGATCCCTGCTGCCAGCCTCCTCCAGCCAAGGCCCAACCTTGGCCCTCCCAGCTGGCTTCCCCCTCTTGCTGGCTCTGCTGCCCTGTCAGCCCGCGCTGCTCTATAGGCAGCCCTGACACCACTGCACACTGGGCTCCTGCTGTCTGTCTCAGCTCCTTCTGCTGTGCTGAGCAGCCCTGCTGCCTCTGCTCACCGGGCTCCCTCTACCACACCAGGAAGCCCTGCAACCAAGACGTGCACTGGGCTCGTGCACCCAACAGCCCCACTGTCTTTGCACACCAGCCTCTGAGTGCCACGCTGTGCAGCCAGCCTGCCTCTGCATGACAGGCATCCCTGCAGCCTCTCCACCAGGCTCCTGCTGCTACGTGTAGGGCTCTCTCAGCCCCGGTGCTAAGCCTCCGCTAGAACCGTCTGGTCCCGGAATAGCTGTGGTTCTTCTGGACCATAGATGTTGCCAGACCAGAGTCCTGAGTTTCAGCCTGTACAGCTAGTGCTCTGGAATAGACATTCATGGATTCAAGGCCAAAAGGGACCACTGTGATCATTTTATCCACTCTCCTATATAAAAAGGCCATACAGCTTTCTCAAAACAATTCCTAGAGCACACTTTTCAGACAGAGGATCCAATCTTGATTTGAAAATTGCAAGTGATGGAGTGGCAGGTTGTCTCCTTTCCTGATGCCCCCCCCCCCTTTACAGTTTGAGTTCTCTTTTATGGGGTCTGTCTGCCCTTCTGAGGCTCAAGTTCCTATAAATAAAAAGATTGCTCTGATACAAAGACATTCAAACTGATTCATCAAATGAATACAGTCATGCTCTGAGCAGTGCATATATGGCTCTTTTTCAGGTTTATATTATTAATAGACTTGGCAGAAACTACTAGCATAGAAAAAAATCATGGTGTACTTTTTAAGTCTTTAATGTGACTACAGGCAGTCCCAGGGTTACGTACAAGATAGGGACTGTAGGTTTGTTCTTAAGTTGAATCTGTATGTAAGTCGGAACTGGCATCCAGATTCAGCCGCTGAATCTGGACACCAGTTCTGACTTGCATACAGATTCAACTTAAGAACCCCAGGCGTCCCCAGGTCAGCTGCTGCTGAAACTGATCAGCAGCTGATTCCAGGAAGCCTGGGGCAGAGCAACTCTGCCTCGGGCTTCCTGTAGTCAGCCGCTGGTCAGTTTCAGCAGCGGCTGACTTGGGGACGCCTGGGGTAGAGCAGCTCGGGTGCTGCTGGGTTGGTCCAGTAGCGCGGCCGCTCCTCGGCGCTACTGGACCAACCCAGCAGCACCCCAGCTGCTCTGCCCCAGGCATCCTGATTCAGCCACTGCTGAAACTGATCAGCAGCGGCTGAATCTGGACTCCTGGGGCTGAGCAGCTGGGGTGCTGCCGGGTTGGTCCAGTAGCGCCAAGGAGCAGTGCTGTGGGACCAACTGGCAGCGCCCCACCTGCTCTATCACAGGCCCCGGGCTTTGCTCCACATCTCCCTGGTCTGCTGTGGGGGGGGCACTAGCTGCGTTCCCCCCCAGCAGACCAGGGAGATGCGGAGCAAAGCGGCGGAGGACCCGGGCCGGACCGTGGCGCTCCCAGGTCAAACCAGGGAGACGCTGAGCAATGCCGCGCAGGACCCGGCCCGACCCACAGCGCTTCCAGCTGATCTGGAAGCGGCCACGGGTCCGACCCCGGGTTCTCCGCCGCTTTGCTCCCCATCTCCCTGGTCTGCTGGCTCCCGCGGCAGACCAGGGTGACGGGGAGCAGCTTTTCTCACCCCGGAGAGGCGGGCGGCGGGACCAGGCGTCCCGCCTCTCGAGTCCTCCGGGGCGAGAAAATCCCCGTTCGTAACTGCGGATCCGACATAAGTCGGATCCGCGTAACTCGGGGACTACCTGTACTGGAAACAAAAACTTTAGAAAAAAATGTGATTTCCATTGTTTCTGAAGAGATGAGCTCTATTCTTTAGGCTGGAAATCAAGAAGACACGACCGTAATCTTAACTCTGCCACTGGCCTGCTGTTTGACTTTGAGCAAATCATTTCCTCTGTTACCCCTTTTCTGTCCTTTTTGAATATATTGTAAGCTTTTTGAAGTAGGAATTGTCTCTAATTGTGTCTTTGTACAGTGCTTAACACAATGTGGTTGAGACTGAATTATTACTACTACTTATTGGAGTAGTGATGAGCAACTGGCTATATACTTTTAAAATAACATTATTTGTAGACAGTGATGATGCTATACAAATAGCATCCACGGGTGTGGCCAGACAGACTAACCCCACATCATCCATCTTATTTGCCTCTCTGAAGCACAGGGCAGAGAAGGAGCAATAATATCAGCATAGTCTATGCTGGCTCATCTGATCCTGAGAAGCTGAAACACAGATATGTGGATAGAGAGCAGTTAAGTCAATAAGCTGGCCTCGAGGCTGAGGCTGGCACCTATGTTGATTCGAACACACACAGTCCCTGGAAGGGGAATTTCCCACTGAGAAAACAATGTCCCGTACTTCCAATTTAATCATCTCAAATCTCTCTTACAAGTGTAAATTAAGTTCACAACTCCCGTGTAAGAACTGGTCTCACAGAAGACAGACCAGCCCCATTTGGCATGACAGATAAGAAAGAGAAATACGTGACCCCATGAGTATAAAAGATGGGCCCATTCTACCCTCTACCTGCTGGTCGGGTTAGGTGTTTGACCTCCCGAGGTTCTATGGGGACGCCCACCTCGTATTTTCGTCTTTCCTAGGAATTGAGGGACTGACCCTGGCCTGACATGCTGGAGTCGAGAGGCACAGAAGGGGGTAAAAATGGTACCTGGATGTGGTCCTCTGTCTTAAGTGTACACGTAGAAAGAGTAAGCTGTTACTTGGTACCATTATTTCTATTTTTCTATCTTTATCTTCTTTGTAACCATTTTTAAGACCTATATTTTGCTAATAGTTAAGAAATAGAACAATAGCCATTGCAACCATATGATTTATAAGCTTCCTCAATAAACCTGCAACTGTTTAAGTTGTAACCTGACTCCTTCAGTTGCTGTAACAGAACCAAGCACAATTTAAAAGAACTTCAGCCGGTCTAAAGGGACAGTTATAGGAAGAGCTTGGGCGTTTGGATCTGTGTCACTCCCAGGTGACAGGATCCACTGGGGCATCTTTCAGTCTTTCCCCAAGGCTGCCCGCTGCGAAGGAATTATGAATTCTAGCAGCTGAAATCTAAGATGTAATAAGCTCTTCCTATATAACAGGGCGTCTGTTGGCCTGCTGGCCACCCTCTGCGATGGGACCCCGGTCCTAGCAGTAAAGGCACGGACGTTAAATCTTTTCTCGGAAACATACACACACACACACACTGCCCTGACCGTCGGCTGACAACGGGTGAGGGCCAAATCTTTTGCTTGTGCATATATTTGCATGTTATGTCTTGTATGAATGAATACAAATATTCCACATGTAATGAAGAGCTTTGTTGTTACCTTTTTGGAGGCCTGTTTAAAATGTTGATTCTGGAATAGTCAAGAATCTGACTTGGAGTTTTAAAAGAATAGAAAACTTTTGGGAGACTGGAGCCCTACATATGCTATACAAAAATCACCATGTTTCCCATGCTAATTTTCAATCAGAGAATCATGTACATTCACAGCAGTAATGAAGACAAAGGGACGTAAGGAAATGTCACTAATACAAGTTGGAGCTCTCTGGTCCAGCACCCTGGGGACATAACCTGAGCAGTCCTGAACAACAGAGTTTGCCAACCAGGGGAGGTCAGACCTTCTGCTCTCCTGGGCTTCCCTGCTGGCCATGGCTCAGCCAGTATGCTGCCCCCAGCCTGCCTGCTGGGCTCTGCTGTTCTCAGCTCACTAGTGGGGATCCTTTCCAGGCCACCAGTGCGTCTCTGTGACCCTAGCTGGTGGTGGCCTTACTCTAACTAGCAGGGCTCTGTAGCCCTTGTTGGCAGGGATTCTCTCAGGTCGCTGGTCTCACTCCAGCAGGCAGGGCTCCACGCTCTTAGTGGCAGGGTTTCTTTCTGCTGGCCCTGCTCCAGCCAGTAGGGGCTCCAAAACTCTGCATCCCAGCCTGCTCCCAGATGCTAGCCTGCTGGCCAGGCTCCCTGTCCCCAGCACACTGGCCCTGAAGGCTGCCAGCAACCTCTGCAGTGGGGCACTCTGGTCCAGCAGTATATATGGTCCTGCCAGACCACAGATGTTGCCGAACCAGAGAGTCCTGGACTACAGCGATTCAACCTGTAAAAAATATACTGTGGGGCAAAATTTAGAAGAGGGGAAAAGCAGAATAAGCAAGATAAAAGTGAAATAATGCATTTATTCATCAAAAGTGACTAGGCTATAGAAACATGATATTTCCAAAAGTTGTACATTCTTCACTACTGATGATTTTCTAGAGATGAATTATCAAGAGGGTATCATAGTGGAAGTCTCACATTGACACACACACAGAGGAAATGTAGCACTTTTTCATTGTGCTCAGTATCCAACAGCCTTCTGGCTGCACATAGCAACAGTAGTTAAGGCTTTCCAACAACCAGATCCTTTCTGAAAATAATTATACAGTTGAATAAAATGGCATAGGATCAAATTAATGCTCAAACCTTTGGATTTTTACCAAAAGGAAAGATTATTGCATTGTTTCCTCTACAGATTTTCCCTTGCTCCAGACTCAAGGAAACAGGAAGAGGAAAACTGTTGCATCACAATAATTATTTTTGCTTCCCCTATGCAGCCATGGTAGACCCACAGACTATGGAAAACAATTTCCAGTGCATTATAATTAGATAGTTGTTGACTGAGTTGAGTAATCGCTACTCCCTGTTGAACTTTGCAATTAGACTTTGCAATTAGTTAGGTCACTTTGGAAACCTTATAAATAGGGCTACAACTTTTATCATCTACAAAGTCGCTCCCCCGGACACGGGAATTCAATGCTATTTGCAGTCTCTCCTTGCAACTTAGTGGGGTTGATATAATTCAATTCACATCTCACCTGCTTGCCTTTGCACCTGAGCAAAAATGAAAGAACAAGTAGGATGCCTGCAGTAGACTTCCAAATGATGTATGATTACTTTTTTTTTTTATTCGTGAACTGATGATTTGAGAGTGAATAAAAAATAAGTTTCTTAAAGAAGACAGAACTCTGAAATTCAAAAGACGCTTTAGGGCAATTTACAAGTTAAAACAGGAAAAGAGTGGCAAAAAAACAGTGTTACATTGGGTTATATGGATCAAAAATATCCACAACAAGGCCTACAAAATATTGCCTTCTCTTGGACAATGGATATAACTTTTAAATGAAACAACTGAATAAATGTAGTATCTGAACACAGAGATCTTATTTGGCAGGATAATTAAGTGAACTTCAGCATTTATCTTTCTTAAGACAGTTGAGCTCTTAACTCATTAAGCCCCCAATATGAGCTACACAGGTGGGCTGATGCAGAACCCCACTCAAGTTAATGGAGCTCCATTTTGATGCACCAGTATATTTACATGCAGAATCAGGGCCTTTTTATAGTTGATGAAATACATCAATTCATCTTGATATTTGCCAAGTTTTATAACAGGCTACATAAAACGCACTAAAAGTTAATTCAAACTAAAATTTCATACAAAATGAGAAAGCAAGCAATTTTTCAGTAATAGTGTGCTAGGACACTTTGTGTTATGCCTGAGTTTGTAAGCAAGTAGTTTTTAAGTGAGGTGAAACCTGGGGAATACATGACAAATCAGACACCTGAAAGTGGTACAGTAATCTGGAAAGTAAAAGATATGCGGATCCAGCACACTTAGCACTAAAGTACAACAGCAGTTAAATGTTGATTTAGAAACTAAATAGTAGCTTAGAATAAAACTCATACGAAAGTTTGGAGCACTAAGAAAAGAATATGGCAGACAAATAATAAACACTTTGTCCTTCTGACGTTCATAATGGCACCATTGTACAAACTAGAACCTGGCTCAAGCAGACAATTGACATGTCTTCTTATTAAAAGTGATAGCTTCTGACAGAGACCGTGATTCTATATGCCATGATGCTGGTTCAGTATCAGCGCTGAAGGAAGAATGCGTGAGAGACTTCTGTTACCTGAAAATTTAAGTGACAGTTCCTGAAATGCATTGCTGAGTCTAATATGGCCAGTTCTGTAATGAAATGACTAAGTGAAATTGTTTATTGAAAACTATATTTTAAAAATTATCACATTATAATCTAAATATGAGTCAACAAATACTATTTTAATAATCCATTTTGATTCTGCAAGACAAATCAAAATTCAATTAGACTTTACATCCACACATTTAATAGATGTGTCAAACTAAAGATCATAATTAAGAAGAGATGGAATTTTCCATCCTTTGTCTAGACATAAAGTTAGTTATTGGATGCAGTGTCATCGAAAGCAGAAACTATTGTTTAAATGACTCAATTAGTTTGACTAATTCAAGTAGTGAGTGACTTCAGATTGAAAACCCAGAAGCCCTTTCAGTACATTTCATTTAACACTGGTAACATTTCTGATTGGGATCCTTTATAAGTGATAGCTGTTCATTAGTCATTGGTATAATTAGATTGTACATACTTGTTCAAGTCAAATATGTGCAGTGCTATTTTAGGAAAGCTAAAACTTGCAGAGCTAACCTGAAAATATTCAGATATGGACCACAAAGTAATATATTAAATGCCATGATTTGGAGTTCTGTTACCCAAGTAATCTTTTCAGATAATATTTCTTTTATGCACAATACCTTTTATTACAGGTAATAAACTGTAATAAAAAGGTATTGTGCATAAAAGAAATAAACAAAATGCAATTAAAAACATCTTAAGGCATAGATACGCAGAGGCCCAGATTCTCTACTGGTGAAAACTGGCATAGTTCCACTTTAGTCACTGAAGAGATATACAACTCACTGTGTCTCAGTATTAAAACTAACCGTAGTCTCTCTGCAACTTAATAGCTTGGAAGTGATATAAATAATCACACGTTTGGAAATAGAACAGACTTATTTGCAGTGAGAACAGAAACTGTACAAATCTTGTTTTGCTATTTCTCCTTGATTTACCTTCACAACAAAAGTGGACAAACTAATTACCAAAATATGAATTTCTGAATAAGAAAATAAGGAATATGGCTTGGAATCATTCCTTAAAATATAACCGTGACAAGGGGTGAAAAATCATATAAATTAATGCTGTAACTATTACAGAGGGATTATAAAAATGTTATAAAAATATCTAGATTTCCTGCATCTTTTTAACCTCTTATGAAAATGGTTTTTAAATTAAAACACACTTTTAAAGTTAACATTCTCTATGGCTTTTGGAAAACATAGGCTCTTATGACAGGTACTGCATTCTCATGCAATATCTTTGGGGACCATAACATACTGACTTATGTATCACTGTGGACCAGGGATTGTATGCAATTTTAGTGGGGACAGTTACCACATCTCCTCCAGGAACCAAAAGTGGGATTATGGTGAATCACTCGAGTTGTAAAACCCTCCAGGGAGGTACCCCTCTCTGGGGAGCCTTGCATATACTAGTTTAGTTGGATTTTCCAGAGACCAACAGACAAAGAAAAGCTTTTGACATATAAAGGCTGTATTTAAGTTGACTCAGGACCTTCTTTATGGTTCAACAAATGGGCAAGATCTTCTGTCCAATGGGGACCCTTGAAGAAGGGTTGGGAAGTCTTTGGCTTATAAGGACCCCATAAAATGGATGGGTAACTCCTGGCATTTGTGGCTTATTTAATTTTTTTTGTAATACTGTTACTTTAAGTATAAATGTGCATGCTTAGACAGAGTTGTGTGGTAACTTGTAACTTCAAGCTACCACAGAATCATAGAAAACTAGGGTAGGAAGAGACATCAGGAGATCATCTACTTCAGGAGTTCCCAGACTTTTTGACAGGGACCAGTAAAATCCATTCATGAGCTTTTGGAGGACCAGTAACATTAATTTGCATATTTGCATATTCATTAAGCAAATGATGAATATTGAAATACGTTGTTTCTGGTCCTTCCAAAGCCCCCAGTGCCAGCATTAGCAAAGCTTTTGATAGTCACCCACAATGTTCTTGTCAACAAGTTAAGGGAGTATGGATTGGACAAATGGACTGTAAGATGGATAGAAAGCTGGCTAGATCAGGGTTTCCCAAACTTTTTACTTTAGTTGGAACCCATTTTTTTTCAGTACTATTTTATCAGCCCCAAAATAAACACACATAAAAAAAAGAATTAAAAATGAATAAATTTTCAGTGTTTCACCTGGCTGCATCCTCCACCCAGCCTGGGCCAGGGCTTGGGGAACCCAGCACAGCATGAGCACTCCTGGAGGCGGGAGCAGGAGCAGATTGGGGGTAGGGTATCTGGCTTAGAGGGAGGGTGCAAGGAAAGGTAGGGTTGCCAGGTGTCCAGTTTTGTACCAGACAATGCGGTATTTGAATGTTTTGTCCGGGAAAGAAATGGAGAAATTACCAGACATATAAAATGCCTGGTATTTTCTAATTGGGTAAGTTTTATTATAATTAGGTGTATCAATCCTTAGCTGCAAACTGCCTGGCTGGTAGATGTGCTCACGCTGTCTGAATGTGTCTACCTGCCAGGCAGTTCGCAACTACTCCAGGGAGAGGGGTGTGTGTGTGGGGGGGTGGGGGGGCAGACTCGCTCGTCTGCCAGGATCTGCATGTGCCCAGGTCAGTCCGCTCCCCCTCACTTCTCCTCCCAATCTCCCCAGTCCAGCCCTGCTTCTAGAAGCTGGTTCTCCCCTCCTCCTCCTCCTGATCTCCCCTGGCCAGCCGCTCCCCCCCCCCCAGCTCCTGTCCAGCCCTGGTTCCACCGCCTGCCCTCCCCCATCTCCGCGGGACAGCCCCACTACCTCCAACCCTGCTTCTGCTGCCTGCCAGTATCTCCACAGGACAGCCCCACTGCCCCCAACCCTGCTTCCCGGCAGCCAATCCCCCTTTTCACTCCGCTCCCCTCCTGGCAGCCACGCTGAGGCCCGGTATTTTTTTCCCATAGTTTGGGAAACACTGATCTAGTTCAACCCTCTGCTCAAAGGGGGTCCAACCCCAACTAAATCATTCCAGCCAGGAATCTGCCAAGCCTACCCTTAAAAAAACCTCCAGGGATGGAGATTCCAACACCTCCCTAGGTAACCCATTCCAGCACCACATCACCCTCTTAGTGAAACAGTTTCCCCCCCCCCTGAAAACCAACCTAGACTTCTTCCACTGATGGGCACCAGGTCTGTATAATTTTTGGTGGTGTCTGAATGGGTCTAAGCAGAGCCATCCCATTCAAAGAACAGACCAGGGCAACTGGCACAGACCCCATGCTTTGGGTGGTTTTGCACTTCAGGAGAAACCCTCAGTAACTCACTACCTATGCCCCCACTGCAACTTGAGACCATTACTCCTACTTCTGTCATCTGCTATCAATGGGAAGATCCTAACTCCTTCCTCTTTTGAACCCTCCTTCAAGTAGGCTGAAGGCTGCTATCAAATCCCCCCTCACTCTTCTGCAGATTAAGAAGCCCCATTCCCTCAGCCTCTCTTCTGAAGACACATGCCCTAGACCCCTAATCATTCTCATTGTCCTCCTCTGGACTTTCTCCAAAGCATCCACATCCTTTCTGTAATGGGCTCCCTAGAATTGGATGCAATACTCCAGATGTGGCCTCACCAGTGCCAAAGAAAGAAGAATAATCACTTCCCTACATCTGCTGGCAATGCTCCTCCTAATGCAGCCCAGAATGTTCTTTACAGTGGCAAGAAGAGCATGCTGTTGACTCATATCCAGCTTCTCATCCACTATAATCACCAGGTCTTTTTTTGTAAAACATACGGTTAGCCAGTTGGTCCCCAATCTGAAGCAGTGCATGAAATTCTTTTGTCCTAAGTGAAAGACTCTGCACTTGTCCTTGTTGAACCTCATCTGATTTCTTTTGGCCCAATCCTCCAATTTGTCAAGGTCATTTTGTACCCTAACACTGCCCTCCAGTCTATTTACCTCTCCCTTCCGCTTAGTATCATCTGCATACTTGCTGAGGGTGCAATCCCTCCCCTCATACAGATCATTAATGAAGATGCTAAACAAAGCTAGCTCCAGGACTGGGGCACTCTGCTTAATACCGGCTGCCATCTAGACATCGAGCCATTGATCACTATCTATTGAGCCCAAGGATCTAGCCAGTAATGGTGCCCACTGAAGGTGGGAGAGCGTTAAAAGGAGGCTGGAGGGAGCCTGTGCAAACCCAACCAATTAGGGCACAGCAAGAGACAACCCATCAGGGCTAGGTTATCCCTATAAAAAGGGTGCAGAAGAGGGGTGCTCACACACTGTCCAGTAAGGGTGAAGGACTAGCTCCCAGTAGAGAGATAGCATCTTGGACAGACAGTGCTGGGCAGGCTCAGGAGAGATGGAGAGAGGCTCCAGGCTGTGGTCCCAAAACAAAAACTAAGAAGGTGCAAGGGGTCAGGAGAAAGTGGCCCAGGGAACGGGAGCATTACAGGGGAGAGGAGGAGGGCAGGACAAATGTGTTGCCAGGGGGTCCCTGGCTTGGAACCCAGAGAAGTGGGCAGCCCTGGATCGCCTTCTCCCTCTTATACTGTGCCTAGATTCTACAGCATGTAGCCTATCCAGGCTGTTTAGCCCCTTGCCTCAGGAGCAATAGACTTTAGGGCTGTTGTTGGTTACTCTGGAAGATGCCAGGACTAAGGACTGCTGATATGTTCCTGAAGTGGGGAAGAACAGGGGGCAGTGTCCCGAAGAGGCTGCCACAGATGAGGGAGTGACACGTGTCCAGACAATGCAGACATCAGAGCGGAGTGTGATGAAGGGCGAGATACAGACCATAAGAGGGTGCACTGCTGAGGAACAGAGCCAATTCCTGGAGTGACAAGCCATAGGTGCTGTGTCAGTGAGTCCGACCCCGTTTACACCACCTTACAGACCATTCATCCAAATCAGTATTCTTAAACTGGCTGGCAAAAAATACTGTGGGAGACCATATCAAAAGCTTTGTGAAAGTCAAGGTACATCACGCCTATCATTTTTCCCATATCCAGAGAGCCATTTATCTCATAATAGACAACATTGTAGACAGTTGCTCAGGCATGACTTGCCCTTGGTATATGTTGACTGTTCCTCCTAAATGTATTCCTTGAGTACGTGCTCCTGGAGAAAGGCTCCAGGCTGTGGTCTTAAAACAAAAACTAAGAGGCTGACTGGTCTGTAACTTCCTGGATTCTCCTTCTTCCCTTTTTAAAAGATGGACACTACATTTGCCTTTTTCCAATTGTCTGGGACCTCCTCTAATGGCCATAAGTTTTCAAACATAATGGCCAGTGGCTCTGCAGTAAAATCAGCCAATTAACTCCCTCGGGACCCTCAGATGCATTATATCCAGCTCCATTGACTTGTGTATGTCCAGCTTTTCTAAATAGTTGTTCACCTGTTCTTGCACAACTGGGAGCTGCACCACTCCTCTCCATACTGTGCTTCCCAGTAAAAGGAATCTGGGAGCTGACTTCTCTTACCCTGACTACCACTTTGTGTATAATGGACTTTATTTGCAGAGTGTCTAGGAAGTAGGAAGTGTTTTTAAAGAGTGGGAGTCCAGTAGCATCATTCACATCATAGTAGGAATATAATGTACTGTTAATATTAATAGATTTTATCCTGAATCCTTATTATATGAATAGCCCTTATTAAATCCAAAGACATATCAGGAGTCATGATTCCTCACATGAGTAAGTGCTTGCAGAATCACACACTACCATTTTAAAATGGCACTCAATCTAGTCCATAATTTTTGGAGGCACAATCTTTCCTGTCTTTAGCTGTACCTACAATCAATTGCAGGCAAAAATGATAGGATTTAAACACAATCAGGTAAATACTACTATTTGTTCTTGCAATCACTTGCAATTGCAAAATTAGAGGCACACTTTCAAAAAAATCAGACCTTTTTGGTCCGAGTGTAACATAACCAAGGCCCAAGAGTAATTCATCATAAGGCTGCCTGGGAAATATGCAAGATGCACATTTGGTAGATTGTAATGTATTATTTTGCTTTTTAAAAATAGTTTTGGACTACCAAAACTTGGTTGGAGGAATAAATGCATATATTTGGTATGACAAGGTAAGATCCTGTTAGAAATATATAATTATTTACTTGCAGTTATTGTAATTTTCTTACTCCTACAGATAACAGATGGCAGCTGCTAACAGTACAACACTCAGAAGCCAATCATGCTCATTATACAAACACTTTCAGCAAAAATCTTAGGACTTATGTAAAAGCAAATCAAATTAAAAAGCAAGTTGATAATAAGTCACACAGAAATGAGTATATTAGCTTCTTCTACAGATGTACTAACTATAGATAGTCTCATGCTGTGAAATCTGTATCTGGTCTCAGGTTTGTACTACTACACCCCAAGTTCTCAAAAGAACTGGGCTGTTCAGTAACAAAGCTTTGGTTCAGCACAATTCTGAGAAAAACTTTAATTGTGAAATTTGTATCTGAACTCAGTTCTGAATTTCGAACGCCCTCACTGTTAAACCTGTGGTGCTAACTGGATCCTTTTTCACTCTATACCTGATAAAATGAAAGAAGTGATTCATTTTCCAAATGTCCTATTGCTTGCTGGTTGCTAATTAATTCAGCTCTAATGGTCTGGAATTCTGACTGCACCAACAGAAACGGCTCCATCTACCATCTTTATTCTTTTGATTAGTTTTATCCCATCACTTTTGATGTGTGAGCAAATTTGTAAAGTAAATGAAAAGTCACGTGAATCATTTAAAAGCACCTCTGCTTGGAACTCACTGACATTATTTGCTTTAGAGGGTCTGAAATATATTCAGTGGCTTCTTTTAACCAGCTTCAGGGGGTAGCCGAGTTAGTCTGTTACAGAAAAAAAAAACAAATGGTCTGGTAGCACTTTCAGTCTATAAAGTGCTACCAGACCATTTGTTGTTTTAACCAGTAAGCCCCAATCAGTTCACCAGTTTGTTATCCATCATAACTCCTAAGGGAGAACTCTCAAGATGGATCTTGACTAAAAATATTTTCCAAAATATATTTTCAGGTTTGCTTTATTAACAAGTTCATATTAAATGTGAAAATGGCAATTATAGTTTTTTTTCTTATTTATGCACATGGGAAAAAACACAGACTGTCTCTGGATTCAGATGTGTGAGTGACTGGTAAAATATATAAACAGAAGTTAGCATTGTAAAGGCTTAATAGCATAAAGCAGGGGCTTTCTTGTATCTGGCGCCTGAGGCTTATGGCTCCCTTTCATCATTGGTGAGCCCACGGAGCTGGAGCACACAAAATCTACTAGCCTGGGCTCTGGTGAGCAAGGGGATAGTGGAGAGTGTCTTTCTCCTTCTCAATTGGGGGGGGAGGGGGGAAGAGAGGGAGGCGGAGGCAAACACGTCAGTGAGGATTTGGGGTTTTTTTTCTTTTTTTTGCCAGACTGATTTTTCTGCAGGTCAGTGGCCCCAACCCAAAAAAGGTTCCCCACCTCTGAAAAGCTATACCTGTCCTAGCTACTACTCCACATTTTAATTATAAAATCATAATGAAAATGTGTGAATGGCTATCCTTGAATATATTATAAATGTTTAAATAATCAAGACATTCAAATTTAGAACCTTACATGGAAACTGGCCTATCACATGGTTACTTCTACTGTTCTGTTTTCAAGAGACATGTATTTGCAGTTAGTAACTAATGTTGTTACAACATGTACAATCTAATCTGGAAAATTTGATGCAACTCTAAGGCCAAGGTGTCAAGTCATGACTTACACTAAATACTGGAACACCTGCCTAGACAAGAGTATTCCTGAAGGTGGAGCAGAGAAATCACTGATCTCTATAAGTCAGTTCTAATCTTGTGTAAAAAAAGGAGATAGGGAATCTCTTAGCCAACAAGATACTTGAAGCTATATGCTATTCTTTTCCCTAGACTGATCATCTGGTGGAGAAGTAAAGAGCTCTGGCACTGACTGTAACCAAGAGAGAGGTAAGGTTCAAAATCCTAGCACATACAAAAACCACAGATGATGTCTTACCAAAGATACTGTTCAATATCAATTTAAGGCCAAACTAGGATCAGTCATGTGAGTTAAGAGACATTACAAAGAAGAAGGTCTAAAGATGCTTCTGTAGGAGAATGTAACGTGGACGATGCTCAAATCACTCAAGTGTATTTGTGCATGTTTGTATCTCTGCGTGTGTTACTAACTATCCCCTAAAAATAGATACTAAACCCTTAAGATTGTTCTTGAAATAGTGAGGGATCCCTGAGTTTAAATAAATAATTTTGTGTTTATGACAGAGTGTCAAAGAACTATAGGCATCGTGTAACATGAAAAAGGAAATATATTAGACAAACCAAGTTTAATATAATCGTGACCAGCCAATCTTAACAGGAAAAATGTAGACAAAAGGAAGCTACTAGTAAAGCATTTTAAGAATTGTACTGCCTTAAAATCAAGGTGAAGTAACAACTGCACCTTTCAGCAAATTGAGTTAAATTAAATCTAACAATGGACTTATTGATTGTCTTTTAACTGTATTATCAATTTGACCACTGTAATGTATTTCCTATAATTTAAGTCAGGAGAATTAAACTCACCTAGCTAGTAAAATATTTTACTGAAACTTACATTCGTTTTATAATTACCAGCCTACTCTTTTAATTTATACAATATATACTGAAATGGTTTATGAAAAAATATAGCCCCATTATTCCAACAATGCATATGTACATCTAAGAAACACAGTATCAGCTATAGTTCTTTTGGGTGCTGATTTTCATTTATTTAGCTAGCTAATACACCTCTCTCATGGTTTAGTCTCTGCTGTCTAAAAGCCAAATGTTCATGACTGCCTGAAATGTAAAATGGTGGAAAAGCTTTTACCTTTTCAGTTTTGATAAATTGACTGTTATACTGATTTTGAATCCAATGGTTCCTCAGTAATTGAAGCCATCAGATTCTAAACGATGTATGTTTAAATAATGCATCATGAAGCTTTGGCCTGAAGTAGTTCTCTGAAATTCTTCTACAGGATCCCGGCAAGTCTTGGTAAGTCAGTAACTGGGTATTACAAAGTAAAAGCCTCTCTCATTAAACCCTAAGGCTGTGGATTTGGAAGTTGAATTTCTTTTAAAAAATGGTCAATAAAGCTTTTTGAATAAGGAGACATTTGTTGTATGTTTTCCTTTCCAAGAAAATAATACACAGGGTTTTTAAAGTGTGTGTAAACCTAAATGCTACACTGCAATACCTCCCTGTGCGATAGCTGCAGTTAAGAGAATTTTTCAGTAGTCCATCGGGCTCCTAACTCAAGAGTGAATGTTTTTCAAAAAAGCTGAAAGTATTACTTCTTAATAGGTTGCTTTCTCGTCATGGCTGTCCTAATAGCTTTATTAGACTTGGTACACAGAAAAAGTCTGAAAAGCTTAAAACTACAATCTGCCCGCTGGATGGCAATTTAAAGATCTGTGTACATGGAATCCAAAGGGGGATGATAGCACAAAGTGACACATTACACTGTCACAAATATTTGAAAATCATGAACAAGGCCTTAAACACTCATGAAAACATGTTATGCTTGATGAGACACTTATTAAAAAAATCAGAAATTTGGGAGTCTTTTCCTTTGCATTCTGGTTTCTGAACTTTTTTGGATATATTCAGGTTATGTTTTTGCATTATTTTCTGCACCATGAAGCCCAAAAGCTTACTTTTTAAAATGAAATCTCTCTCACTAGTTACCTGATCCTAAGAGCTCCAGTGTTAAAAAATACACAACACCTACACACACAATTTCTCAACATGAGGTTGTGAATATAATTCTCTCTTAGGGAGTAGGGGATGACATGCAACATAGGATGAACTTAATCATGGCTTGAGTCAAACAGTTAGGGTATGTCTAGACTACATGGCTTCATCAACGGAGCCATGTAAACTAGTTTACCTGGCATAGGCAAAGAAGCGGGGATTTAAATAATCCCCGCTTCATTAAAATAAACATGGCGACTGCGCTGTGCCGATGATCAGCTGATCGGGCACAACGCAGCAGTCTAGACACAGATCTGTCGGCTGGGGAAGCCTTTGCCAACCGATCCCTTATGCCTCGTGAAACGAGATTTACAGGATCGGTCTGCAAAGGCTTCCCCAGCTGACAGATCCGCATCTAGACTGCCACGCTGTGCCAGATCAGCTGATCATCAGCACAGAGCGGTGGCCATGTTTATTTTAATGAAGCGGGGATTATTTAAATCCCCGCTTCTTTGCCTATGCCAGGTAAACTAGTTTACATGGCTCTGTCGACAGAGCCACGTAGTCTAGACATACCCCCTATTGCAAAGAAGCAGTGTTTTGAATAAAAAACAAAGAAAACTATCACTGTCTCCTGATATATGTAGAAGTCACTCACACTCATGGAAATCAAATATATGCCTAGAAAAAACAGAATCCAAATAAGACTTTACAACAGCATTGCTAGTTCTCTCCATTTGCACAGGGGGAGAAACAGATTAGCAAACTGCATATTGGAGGAATAAAGGAGAAAATACAACATGTTATTGTTTAAATTTGCTTTCTTTTCCTTCCAGAAATACCTAGAAATAGTATTTTTCTACTTTGGAATTAATCAGGATCATCAAATTGATCAATGTTTTGAACTACCACTTGAATGAAATTTTCTTTATTGAATGATACACTTGCTCTTGAAGAATATGTAGAAATCCATATCCTGCAACTTCTGAGATAAGAATGAAATATCACTACCTCACTGTTCACTCGCCTTTCCAGATCATTAATAAATATATTAAACAACATGGGACTGACTTATTACTGAACCTCGAGGCACCTTGCTGTTAACCTTTTGCCTCAATGAAAATCGACTATTTAATCCAATCTGTTTTCTGCCTCCTAGCCAGTTTTTGATCCAAGGGAGCAAGTTCTCTCTCACTGCATGAAAACTTAAAACTTCTTTAGTAGCTTCTTGTGCTAGACTTTTCAGCTATGTCTAGACTACATTCTATTTTTGAAAGAGGCTATGCAAATTTGAATATCTTCTTCCAATCTCACTTTCGAAAGCAGATTTTTCAAAATTGAAAGTAGTCTAGATGCGGTTTTTTTTTGGGAAAAAACCCTTTTTTGAGAAGAACACTCTTCCTTAAAAAATGAGGTTTATGCGGTTTTTTCCAAAAAGGTTCCCCCTCCTGCAAAAACATGTCCAGACTATTTTCACTTTCAAAAGATCCACTTGCAAAAATGAGATTGGAAGAAGATTTGCATATCCTCTTTCAAAAATAGAATGTAGTTTAGACGTACCCTTAAAGGCCTTTTGGAAGTCTAAATTATGCCAATTGGTATTCCTTTATCCTCTTTCAGTAACTGATCCTGCATATATTTATCCATATTTTTAAGTATATTATTGTGAGTAACCTTATTGACTTCTGTACATAAAGTAAACCTGTAGATATTTTCAGAAATGTAACAGTTTAGGTATCTTTTTTATTTTTTTCAAATAAGCATAACAAGAATATTAGTGTTGTAACCACTTCCCTTTTAATTAAGTTTTTATTTAGATTGAAATTAGAGTCTATTGTTTCAAGCCTCAAAACAACATAACCTTCAAATATATATTATGTAAATACTTCAAAATTCTAGAAAAGGTTAAAAACATCAGCTTCTCAGAACTAAAACCAATATGTCTCTGTGTATAAAATAAACAAACCATTTGTTCCAGATAGATTTTTTTCACTACAGATAAAAACAAAACAGGTTGAACCTCTGTTAATCAGGACTGCCTGGGATATTCCAGAACCAGAAAATCCTGGTGAAAGGCTGGATGGGGCTGCCCAGCAGGGCCAGGAGCCTGGTGTGCAGAGAGCTGGGCTGCCTGGCTTAGCAGGGAAAGTGGTGGGGGGGACTGGCAAGGCAGTGGGACTGGTGGGGGGCAGGCCAAGAGGCTGGAGGCTGATCCAGGGCTGTGGGCAGGGGCGGATATAGGGCAGGGCGAACGGGGTGGCCGCCCCGGGCCCCGTGCTTAAAAAAGCCCCGCGCATGCGCCGTGGCGCCACCGCGCATGCGCATGGCATCACGGGGCATGCGCCATGGCAAAGGGGGCCCTGCGGAGTTATGCTGCCCGGGGCCCCGCAAAACAGTCATCTGCCCCGGCTGTGGGGGTAGGGAGAGCTGGTAGCGGGGGTGGGGTGGGGGGGAGTGACCTTCTCTGGTCCAGCAAAATCCCTCATTTAGGACTGGTCAGGTCCAGAGGGTGCTGGACCACGGAGGTCCAGCCTGTACTTTTTTGCATACACTATTCACATACACTAAGTCTACCTTTTCTACCAGTCGCTGACTGCATTTTTTCTGACTAATCCCCACTTTTGATACTAGGTTCTGAAATAATACATGTGATTTCATTAATGAAGATAGTTACCTAAGTCTGTATTTGATGTTTCAACAGCGGCTGAATCTGGACGCCAGTTCTGACTTACATACAGATTCAACTTAAGAACCCCAGGCATCCCCAAGTCAGCTGCTGCTGAAACTGATCAGCGGCTGATTCAAGGAAGCCCGGGGCAGGGGCTTCCTGTAGTCAGCCACTGGTCAGTTTCAGCAGCGGCTGACTTGGGGACGCCGGGGCAGAGCAGCTGGGGTGCTGCTGGGTTGGTCCAGTAGCGCCGCCGCTCCTCGGCGCTACTGGACCAACCCAGCAGCACCCAAGCTGCTCTGCCCCAGGCGTCCTTATTCAGCCGCTGCTGAATCTGACCAGCAGTGGCTGATTCAGGACGCCTGGGGCAGAACAGCTGGGGTGCTGCCCGGTTGGTCCAGTAGCGCCCAGAGCGGCGCTAGGGGACCAACTGGCAGCGCCCCAGCTGCTGTACCACAGGTGTCCGGAGCAAAGCCATGGAGCACGGGGGCAGCGGGACAGCCCAGACGCGCCGTGGCTGTCTTGCTGCCCTCGGGCTCCGTGGCTTTGCTCTGCTTTGTTCCCCATCCCCCTGGTCTACAGACCAGGGGACGGGGAGCAAAGCCGCGGAACACGCGGGCAGAGGACAGCCCAGACGCGTCTGGGCTGTCCGCTGTCCGCGTGCTCCGAGGCTTGGCTCTGCTTTGCCCCCCCCATCCCCCTGGTCTGCAGACCGGGGGGGGGGGGGGGCAAAGCAGAGCACAGCAGAGCCAAGCCGCGGAGCGCCCGGCCAGCTGACAGCCCAGACACGTCTGGGCTGTCAGCTGATCGCGCGCTCCGCGGCTTGGCTCTGCTGTGCTCTGCTTTGCCCCCCCCCCCCCGGTCTGCAGACCAGGGGGACGGGGGGGGGGGGGCAAAGCAGAGCCAAGCCTCGGAGCGCGTGGGCAGCGGACAGCCCTGTCCGCTGCCCACGTGTTCCGTCGCTTTGCTTCCTCTCCCTGGTCTGCTGGAGACCAGGGAGAGGAACGCCCCGTTTGTAACTGCGGATCCGACATAAGTCGGATCCGCGTAACTCGGGGACTGCCTGTACTGAGTCAGACCAAAGGTCTATTTATCCCAGTATCCTGTCTTCCTACAGAGCACATTGCCAGATGCCCCAGAGGGAAATGAACAGAATAGGTTGTCATGAAATGATCCATCCTCTGGCACCCATTTGCAACTTCTGGTAAAAAAGACAGGGATACCATCCCTGCTAATCCTGGCTAATAGCCATGAATCTGTCGTTCATGAATTGATTTAGTTCTTTTTTTGAACCCTGTTACAATCTTGGCATTAACAACATCCTCTAGCATGGAATTCCACAGGTTGATTGTGCAGTGTGTGAATAAATATTTCCTTGTGTTTTAAACCTGCTGCCTATTAATTTCATTTGGTGACCCTCAGTTCTTGTGTTATGAGAAGATGTACATTTGTGCAAAATGCTAGCTACCTATTTGAATTAAGAAACTAGGAATGGACTGCTGCATACAAAATTATTTCATTCATGCCTGAGGGCAGTAGTACATTAGCCATAAAAGTAAACACGGATTTCCTCTAGTTTTTCCAGGAGATTGTGTGGCTTTTCTTTATTAAATACTTCCTCAGTTAATGTTTATCTGCTTCTTTGCTTAAATATATTTATGCTGAGAAAGTTCAATCGGTCTATTCTAAACTATTCTTCATAATAGATCCCAGCATTCTGACCATCCTTTATATATATTTTGTTGTCTTGCAAAACATTAAAAAATATGATGCTTGGCTACAATTACTATGGCAATGTCTACATTAGGGGGCATATGCCAGCATAGCCCTCAACATATGTGCAGTTCAGCCACAGAAGGAATTCTACTAGTGCATAAATATCACGTCCCTGAATGATGTTAGCAACATTGACAGATGCTCACTACTGTCGGCTAAGTTGTGTCCATTTGTGAGTTTTGTTGGCAGTGTTCATTGTACATATTTTTTCTTCACAGCTCTGACTGAAAAAAAGCTATGCCAGTAAAATTTTTGAAGTACAGACCAAGCCTATGAGACACTCCTGAGAGTTGAGCTGAAGAGACAGTAAATATGCATGTAGTACATGTCCAAAGGCATGACTACACGAGGAAATTATTTCAAAATAACTAAATTTGACTTAACTCCCAATTTTACAAAATCGAAATAGCGTGCGCCACTATAGGGGAGCCTCAAAATTAGCCTGAGGCAGCCTCCATTAATGTGGACACTATCAACTTGGAGCCCCAGGAAGCCCTGGGGAATAATTAGTTCAAATTACCCTGGGGATGTAGTTATTTCAAATAGCAGCACGGGAGAATCTACACTAATGCTATTTTGAAATAATTTTTTTGAATTTAGCAATATTCCCCAAGCAAAGCAGGAGTACAAATTTCAAAAGAAGTGGCCCATTATTTCAAAGTAACTGGCTTGATAGTGTGGATGCTTACAAATTATTTTAGACATCCACCCTCTCATGCTAAAAACTGAAGCCCCTGGTCTAGTAAGCATTTAAGGCAAATGGTTTCATTGATTTGGGGGGGGGAGAACATAGTCCTAAATTACATGCACAAAATATTTAATTCCACATGAAAAGCAAGTAATTGCATTTTAATTTGCAATTTCCATTACTTTCATGTATAATAGCATGTATTTTCATGCCAAATTGACAGGTGCAATTATGAAAAAAGGCCAGTCTCTAAATGTGTCTGTCTTCAGAGTTCATATACATGGTGGCAGTTTGAGCTGTGGAGCAAATTTAAGAACTCCAGCCAAGAATAGTACATTTTCTACTAATTATAATGTTACATATCTTCTGAAAATTTTTTTTGTTATGTATCCTGGAAAACATTTCTTTTTTTTTTTTTTTTTTTAAAAAAAGGACCCTGACAAATATTCCTGTCAAAATAATATTCATGGAACAGATGTTATGATAAGTGCAAAGCTCTTATCAACACATCTGTTATTTAAGATTCCACTTACCAACAACTTGACACAATCATTGATCTTCTGGTTATAAAAATGTAGTAAACCGTAAATATCACCAGATGTCACCACAATTTTCTATGGTTTTTGAATGGGAGCTAATGGCCAACCTTGGGAAGGCAATCTATGTTAATTTTTATTGCACAAAGTTCTCTGTAGAGGTAGTGCTCACTTGACAGTTTGCTCTCCATTTTTATCTTTAATTAGTATCAATTCCTTAGGCAAACTTATTTTGTGGGAATCACAGACCTGGAAGGGTCCTGTTCCCTGCATTCATTGCAGGACTAAGTATTATCTAGACTCTTCCAGACAGATATTTGTCTAACCTGCTATTAAAAATCTCCAGTGACAGAGATTCACATCTTTTCTAGGCAATTTATTCCAGTGCTTAAACACCCTGACAAAGTGTTTCCTAATGTCCAGCCTAAACTGTTCTTCCTGCATTTTAAACCCATTGCTTCTCATTCTATCCACAGATAAGAAAGAAAAATTCCTTTATCCTCGTAACTTTTTATGGACTTAAACTCTTGTTATGTACTTCCTCAGTCTTTTCCTCGCTAGACTAAACAACTTTTTCTGTATTCTCTCATGGCTCAATTTTTCGAAACTTTGAATAACTTTTGTTACTCTTTTCTGGTTCTGGACCTCCTCTGAGTAATCCACATCTTCCCAGAAACATGGTGCCTAGTAGTAGATATAATGCTCCAGCTGAGGCTACATCAGGGGAGAGTAGAAGGGAAGAATTACTTTATGTCTTGCTTTCAATATTCCTGCTAATACATCTCAGAATGCTGGTTGAAAAAAAATTACACTGTTGACATATGTTTAGTGTATGATCCTCTATAATGCTCTTTCTGCAGTACTCATTCATGGGCAGCCAATTTGTATTTTGTATGTGTGCAACTGATTGTTCCTATTTAGTGGTGTACTTTTTATTATTCCATATTGAATTTCATCGTATGAGGTATTGGTGGTAGGCTAACATGCCTGAAAGAATAGGAATAGAGAAGTAGCCGTGTTAGTCTGATCTTGCTAAAGCAGAAGGAAAAAATATGTAGCACTTTAAAGACTAAGAAGATGGTTTAATAGGTGATGAGCTTTTGTGGGCTAGACCCACTTCCTCAGATCATATTCTGGAAGAGAATTGGCATGACCATCAACATCAAAGGAATACAATGAAAAAAGTGAACACATTACTAAATCTGATTAGTCAGTTTAATACAGAAGGTGTGGTGAGGGGGAGGGAATAGCTATTTGTGTCAATGAATGGCTAATCAGGGGTGATAAGTGGGGAAACTATTTTTGTAATGGTTAAGGTAATTAGTATCTTTATTAAGGCCCATTTGTAAAGTGTCAAATTTAAGCATGAAAGAAAGTTCTGAAATTTCCCTCTAATCTGGTGTTAAAGTCTCTTTGAAGTAAGATGCATATAGTAAGGTCATTAAGACTATGTCCAGGTAGACTGAAATGAAAAGCAACTGGTTTTTCCTTGTGAAGATGTCTGATTTGTGAGCATTAATTCTTTGGCGAAGTGTCTGAGAAGTCTGTCCAATATACATAGCAGAAGGACACTGTTGGCACATGATGGCATAAATTATATTTCTGGATGAACGAGAATAGGTGTTCTTGATCATATAACTGACAAGTTAGGTCCAGTGATGGTGTCACCAAAGTAAATATGTGGACAAAGTTGGCAATTGGGTTTGTTGCAAGGGAAAGTTCCATGGCTGGTATTAATGTTGTATGTCCTGTGGTCAGGGCCGCATTTGGATTTTTTCTTCGACCCTAAAGTTCATTTTTTTCTTCTGATTTTAAAAGAAATTAAAACATTTTCATGGGCCCATAAAAGTATCATGGGCCCTACGCACTGTGCCTCATGCATAAGTCGGCTTTGCCTGTGATTGTTGGTAAGAATCTTCCTGAGGTTAGGTGGTTGTCTAAGGGTCCAGAGCCTCTTGGAGTGTAGTATCCTGTTCCAGTATAGGTTGTAGGTTATTGATAATGCGTGGGAGGGGTTTAAGTTGGGGGCTATAGGTGATGACAAGTGGTATTCTATTGTTGGTTTTCTTGGGCCTATCTTGAAGTAGATGGTTTCTGAGCATTCGTCTGGTTCTTTTAATTTGTTTTTTGATTGCTCAATGAGCTCTTTTACCATATTCATTTCAGGGCTCATTTAGTCTGTGAATAAAACAAGTCACATTAAGGCCAGATGTACACTACCTCAGAAAGTTGACTTTAGATACACAACTCCAGCTATGAGAATAGTATAGCTGGAGCTGATCTAACTCATCAAATTTCTGATGCATACCAACTACAGAGGTTGCACTTCCATTACCCCTCATGACCCGGTAGAGTACAGGGGTTGATGGGGCACCATTGGCAGTTGATTTTGCAGGTCCTTACTAGACTGCTAAATCAATCTCTGGAGTGTCAATCTCAGGGTAAATGAAGATAAGGCTTTAGAATATATCCCGATTCTGCATCACTGCTTTTTCTTCCTGACAACTACCACTATTTGACAGAGGGGAAATGCTGATGTTAGAATTACACTGGTTTCAGAAGGAGTAACTGAAGTAGAATTCCATTAGAAAATATTGTAAAAATTTCAGCAGCTCAGTTTTTGAAACATGAAATTGTATAAAAGCTCCTGATCAAATAAGTTAAACACTATGGACATTTTGCAGATGGTTTTAAGCTACAAGCTCATTCCTAATCATTAAATTTTAATACCTTTTCAAATCATTACAGTAGCAGTAATAGATGTGGTAAAAGTGTTTCCATATATTTTCTTTAAAAAAAATCACCAGTTGTGCAGAACTTAAGCATACAATCCTCTCCACCCCAAAATGGATTGGTAAGTTCCATAAAACTATTAGGTAAACTGATCTGTTTTGTCATGACAGAACATATATTTTATATAGAATAAAAGTAACAACTTCTAACTGAAGGTTTGACATGCTATTAATTTTTGTAAGATATACTGTACTTTATGTTCTTAGGAAGAAAATTGAGGGTTTTTTTAAATGAGTATATAAAAATCTTTTTGGTTATGACTTACTGTCAAGCAGGTAATCTATTATGATCCACTTGATGGGAATGTTCATAATTAAAATCTCATGATATTTCAAATCTCTTTTAAACTCAAATCAAAGTTACATAGTAAGTTGTTTAAGGGAAAGGGGCACTACTTAAGTAATAATTCATAATGCAAAGTATAGCAGGATTGTTAATGTCATAATTAAAAATTTGCTGATGCCTCAGGGAAAAAATAATAATTAGGAAAATAAGTTATTCTTGAAATAAATCCAGACTCTGCATGATGCATCATATTTTGTGAAATTCTTCCTTGAATTTTCTTACTTTTGAGATGGGATTATGGATCCTAATGGGGCCGTGAGTGCCACCATAATACAAATAGCAAACAGTTTATTTCAAAAGAAATAAAGGATTTTTTTTAATAAAAACAAAATCTGATTTTTTGTTGAACTCGTATGAACTATTTCTGCACCTTATTTTCATGTTTCAAAGAAGATTTGGGGGGGGCGGGGGTGGAAAGAAAAAGAAAAAGAAACTCTTAAAAGTACAGATTTTCTGTCTAATTTGTCACTATTGTGGTACGTAAGAGGTCACTTTCACCATTCAGAAAAAGTGTAAAGTGAGTATAGCAACATGTTTACTCTCTGGGCACTCACTTTGGACAACAGCAAATTAGGGGTAATACACGGAGTCCTAGTTTTCAGAAATGTATATTTATTAAAACTAACCAGAGAAGGAATATTAGCATATATATAGTGCCCAATTTTCCAAGTTCTACCCTATAGATAGGTCAAGCAAAATGGATACATCTTGTGCGTGCACAAAACACAATGGGTGAGATCCTCCCATCTCTTCTAGCTCCTTCACTGTGGGCAGAAGGGCTGGAGTCATGTAAACAGTCTCTAAACATCCAGGATCTGCTTCAAGGAGAATTCCTCTGGCACCGGGAAATAGGATGACAGCTTCAGGCTGCATTTTCTGCAAGCTTTGGGACAGAGAGATGCCCAACAAACAATGTTGTAGTGACACTGAACAGTACTTCTGCTACCACAGCAACACAGGGAGACTGCTATAATTTACAAGTGCCCCATGCTGTCCAAATGATGGCAGGAACTACGTAATTGGGAGTGTGAAGTGGTAGCTTGTCAAACTGTCCACCTCTCTGGGCTATAAATTCTGCACTATGACTCTTAAGGTATGTTTTCACTGAAGCCAAAGGTGTGATTGCAGCATGGATCAGCATGCTGTTAGTAGCTTTAATCTACTTACCACACGTAATACTGATAGTCACAGTGGCATTTAAGCTAGCTGACTGGGACCTTTGGATCCACACACAGGTTGCTTGCCCATGCTTATGCTCCTGCCACTATGTCATTATTATACCTATATTCATTTTAGAATAAAAACATACCCTTGAGCTGGAGGTATAATTTTCCAGCTTGGTCAGCTGTTTGTGCGATAGTTCAATCATTAAAAACAGAAATAGATCAGCTACTAACCACACATTTTAAGGGATTTATCTGTGTCTATTTTATTTCTTATTCTTTTATTCCAACATAGATGCACTACCTGCACCTAAAATGTAATTAAACATTTAGCTTCCTGGCATTACCAGCACATTGTTTAATACTTGTCTAATGTGTGCTTGTATTATTCATTTGGCAGTTTAAAGGAAGGATTAATTTGTCAGTATATGACAAAGTAAAGTCAGACCAACTGGTTCGAAAAGAAGTAGGATAATCAGGCACATTAGCTACCACAAGTTAGCTGTGTCAAGGTGTTTTTTGTTAAACATGACCTTGCCTTTTTTACTTTTTCCTTGAAACTGAAATTGTATCCCTATCTTAACATATTGTCTTGTCAGAATACAATGTGCAAATGATCTGTATCTCAATCAAATTTGCATGTTATGAATACATGTATGGAAATGTTCCAAATCATGAAGACTAATGTCATTTTTATGCTTTTAATAATCATAATTCAATTTTATTGTCTGATTCATTTGGAGAGAAACTAATTAACTGTAAATGTAGTATGGAAAAATGTGTTTTATAGGCTGGAAGGGATATGATCCTAAACTCTAAGTCATTCTCGGATAGTGGAGATTTTAATGAAAGTGAAGAAACATGGCAGCAATGGTAAATGAAATTCTGCTTTTACTCTGACCATGCACCTTGGAGAGACCCTAACAGCTCTATCCAATAGTCACTTACATGACTTTAACTCTGAATTGGAAGAACAGGCGTAATATGTCCTGGTTAATTCTTCACTCCTTCTTGAAGGACTTAAAGTGAAGCATGAGGCCTCCATCAAATAGCATACGTTGTAAAATGTGGATTAATAATTAAGGACTAGATATACTGGTACTAGAAAGCACCTATTGCATGCATATGTATGTGATTACAATGACTATCACAATTTCACTTACTCTAGTATTGGAGGTCCCTAAAGGAGATCAAGGCCCAGTTGTGCTAGGAGCTGGTCTACACCAAGGTATTATTTTGAAGTAACAGGAATAGCATCCACACTACCAAGCCAATTTTTTAAGGGGCTGGGTATTTTGAAATAACTCCTGTTTTCCACAAGGAATAGCACATTTGAAATAATTATTTTGAAATACTGGTAGTGTGGATGCTCCATTGCTGCCATTTAGAAATAACTACTCCCTAGAGTCCAAGTAATTACTCCCCAGGGCTTCTTGGGGCTCTAAGTCAAGGTAGCACATCCACTTTAAGGGAGCCTCCCTTGGACTAATTTCAAGGCTTCCCTGTAGCTTGGACATGTTCTTTCAAATACATTGTAGAACCACTACCTTGGGAATAAAGTGGGGTTGGAATAACTCATACCTACATGTGCCTCCTAAGCTCATGATCATAAGATATCTATGAGGAGTGGATAAAAAGAGTAGTGAGAGGCTGAAACGGAAGAAGTTTTGTTAGCTTTCTGACTGAGTATAGCTATAATGTCAACACTAAGGGTGTGTCTAGACCATGGAGTTTTTTTGAAAAAGTGCCCTTTTAAAAAAAACTTCACCTGCATCTAGACTGCTGTCACGTTCTTTCGAAATTAAATTGAAAAATGTGATTTTTTTTCAATATTGGTAAACCTACTTTTACAAGGAAGAACACCTTTTTTCGAAAGAGCTCTTTCAATAAAAGGCATTCTTGAACTCAAACAGGACTTTATCGAAAGAGCATCCAGATTGCCTGGATGCTCTCTTTTGAAAAAGCAGATCGCTTTTTCAAAAGTCTTGTGGCTGTCTAGATCAGTGGTTCTCAACTGTGGGCCATATGGCTCCCCAGGGGCCATGCCCTATCTCTACGGGACCATATGGAAAAAACGGAACATTAGGTAAATTATGTACCATTTTTCCCAACTAACAACGGCTATGAGGGGGGCCACAAAGATAAACGAGGCTCAGAAGGGGGCCAAGAGCAAAAAAAGGTTGAGAAACACTGGTTCAGATGACCTCTTTCAAAAGAGGCTTTTTCAAAAGAGCTCTTTTCAAAAAGTCTCTTTCGAAAGAAGCTTGTGGTGTAGACATACCCTGAGTATTTAGCAAATGTACACAAATGGCTGGATTGTTTATGAAAAGTGAGCAACAACAACAAAAGGTTTAATTGGAGACCAAGCCAGAAGGAACGGATCTTGCTTCTACATTGTCCCAATATATCCTTCGGCTTAACCATGGCAAGTTGTAACTAGCCTTACAGAAAGGCTCCCAAGACCCTGCCAACTAACTCTCCTGCTACAGGACTATAAGGTGCCACAGGACTCCTCGCCGTTTTTGCAAATTCAGACTAACAAAGCTACCCCTCTGATACTCTCCTGCTACAGATGCACTTACGGTGTATTTTGAAATGTCAGTCTGTCCATGTTGTAGCCTCTCTTTTCCTTTAGAAGCTTAGATGAATGAAGATAATTCTGCTTCCTAAGTATAATTTAATCAATATTTTCTGGGCTAGAAGTCACAGATAATTAACACTAACCTTCCATTTCAGTGGATCTGGATTAAAATATAGGTAAGGGCACAAATGGAAATAAAGCAGGATGATCGCTATTGCTTATCCATAGTGGATTTGTAGCCTATATTACAATTTAGCACAATCATGCCTCAAACGGATGGAATAGTGAAGGGTTTATGCCCAAGGGACACAGAGAAGAAAAGAGAAATGTATACTAAATTATATTATAGATGTAGAGCTTTTAAATATGGAGTGATGTGTACTCATTAGCCACCATCCTCACAGCCAATATCAATGTAAAAGGAGAAACCCAAAGGTATGAGCAAGTGGCTCAGATGAAAATAAATTAGCAACAGGAGATAATAGGCATTGAGAAATGGGGCAATTACATGAGAAACAGTACTTTCTTTTCCCATGTTCGGCTCACTTTTCAGTAGCATTAGATTTAATGGGTATGCTGTTGAATGATTCAATATAGCCATTTCTATCATTGAAATTGCCACTGTTATATGACTGCAACAACTCCTGTACAATATATGCCATATAAAATCTCAATGGAAAAGTTATGACTTGTTAAGTATAATTATCCTGTATAATTTTTTGTATCTGAAGTTATAAATATTGGCTGTATACAGGTATTATCTATATACATATACTGTATTCCTGGATAACACTCACCAGGTAAAATTTACATTGAGACCATACAGCTATGTATTGACAGCCCATAAAAGGCACTTAGGTCTCACACATAATTCTTCCTGTGAACACCTCAGGAAGAATATGGGCAATTAGAACATACTCCTAAAAAGTCATTAAGTCATGTAAGGGCATATGGTATGCTCATATGGCCCTGAACTTTATCTTGAGCCAATAATGTTCAACAAACTAGGATGTAAGCTTTGTTTTGAGAGAATTAAATTAAATTTCCAGGCACATGGCAGAGGATATAATGATCCTGTGAGGTTTCTCCATTTTGCTTTTTTTCCTTCCCTGATTCTCTGGACAGTGGATTTAAAACTAAAAGGAACATTTCGAGTTATGGACTTTGGAACTCCCAATCTCTCTGAAATTACCAAATATACAAGACAGTTTTCTATTCCATCACAACTATAAACCTGATACTGTATAATGATTCTTCAATTATTTATTTGTATATGATCTAGTTACTATTATTAACTTTCTTCTTGTGTTTGGTTTTAAACCTTCACTTTCTAGTTACTCAAGGACTGGCCTCAGCAAGATTGTCTCAGTTATATATTGACCTGGCTAAGTGGCTGATCTCTTGTGATTAGAAAACCCTATAGCTGATGAAATTGGTTTTCAGTAACAACACATCCTATAATCCAGTGTCTGGGTGGTGACAGAAGGGCTGGAATGCCAAAGGATATTGTTTTTTAACTTCCACCAGTGTGATGAGACAGAAGTTTACTTTTATTTTCTCAGAGTATACCAAGTCACAATAACCAGTTTGGGATGAATCTGCTCTATTTCTCATCAGTTTATCCTGAATTTGCTATTTTCAGCTATGCCAGTACAAGATGGCAATGGGCGAGAGAAAATACATTGATTATTCACAGCAACTAATAGTAGTTTAATTGACTACTTTAACATGTATTATCACAGTAGCCCATGTGAAAAACAAGAATTATATTCCTCATTCTAACCTGTCCTTGAATTATTTCTCAGAATACATTTTGTTTTACAAGCCAAAATTAGACAACCTACTGAAAGAAATTGCAATAGAGAGTATATGAAATTACTGGTGAATCATTGATTACAGGTTGTGCTGAGTGACACTTTTTCAGTTCAAGCTTATTTATTTATTTTGCCTCTCAAATGTAGATTCAGTGACTTTATAGTAGTTTTGCCACATTATTCCAGTACATTCCCTCTCTCCCTCTAACTGCCCCTTTCCCAAGTTTAAACATTTTGTTTCCATGTTTTAAATGAAACATTTCAATTATTCATTTCAAAAGGAGTTTCAAAATTTCATTTTATCTTATATAAAACCATACAAATGGTCAACAATCAAAACAAAATATTTTTGTTTAAACTTTTTCAAACGAAAAAAATCTCAACATTGTGTTTCTCTGAAAATTTTAAAAAATGTTAATTTTGGGGGGAGGGGCAGAGAATTGCTAGTAAACAGAGAAATCCATTATTATGCAGCTCTCATATCACAAACAGCACATTACGCACACAAACATTTCCAATACTTCAGAGGCAGAAAATATAGTTCAATAAGTGTGGAATTAGTATGAATAAAAAGAGAAGTAGAACAACAACTCTTGTGTTTAAAGTTATGAATGATGGGCATCATATTTGGGGAGTATTTAGGCCGAATAAAAAAGACCACTTTTAATTAAGAGTTCATTAGTTAATACAGCTGGTTCCAGAGTTGCAAACAGTCAAATTATGACCGTTCGCATTTACGACCAAAGCTCCCATGGAGCGGTCGTAAAGGTGGTCCCTGAGTTACGAAGGTAACTCACGCTTATGAACAGTGCTGTCGATATGTAACTCAGTGGGGTCCGAGTTACAAACAAATTGAATTACGGCCAAGTGTTTGGTCTGTAACTCGTTCGTAACTCGGGGAGAGGCTGTACTACAAATTGTATGATGGTAGCACTGAAGAGTCCATAGTAAGAGGGAGTTTACAAATTACAACCTCAACAGATAAAATGGACTAAGGCTGGGAACAATAAAAAGATTATTCCCATATTTTACAAATGATAAATAAAGATGCAGCTATATTATGCCACTCACCAAGAGTCATACAGGCAAGAATCTAGAAACCATGAAACAATCTAGAACGAAACCAAGATTTCTTGATTCCTAGTCAATGCCATAATCACACATCCTGTCTATATTATTCATCATTCCTCACAGATTAACCCTTTCTCTTGTCCCACATCAGATTTTGACACTCCATTTACTGTATGCTATCCACAGTACCTCCATGAGACAAAATTCCAATAAGTCTTTATTATGCATTTGGAAAACATAAAATTCATCACATCCAAGGGCAATTAATAATTTTGCATGTGTTACCTAAATGTACCACCTGCTCTCCAGTTGCATACCAAAGTAGAAAATCAATTTAGACTCCTTCTGATGTTTATATTTTGCTCAAACTGTACACTTCATTTATGACTTCAGCATTACTACCTGAATTATAGTCTTGTATT